>NW_028135809.1:0-311986 GCF_964662115.1 Mustela nivalis
CTTGTTTCACCCATCAGAAAACATCTCATCTACACATGGGAAACTTGCACGTTGGAGCTGTGTCAAAGCCTCTGTTTAGGAGAACCCTTTAGGGCCCCAGTGCCACCGCTTCATTCCAAGGTCTCCATAGACACAAAAGCACATTCGGACCCATCCCCAGGGGTGTGCATTTCAACTCAGCATCCTCGGTAGCTCCCCACAGATCCAGGAGATCTAAACTGTCTTGTTGCTAGGAGACAATTGGAACGCGAGGTGGGCTACCCAGCCATCCATCCTTAGAACCCTGCTCAGAATCATTGGCCTGGAGCCAAACAACAGGTCTCAATTGTCCTGCCGAAGACTCTCTGCAGTTTGGAGCTTCTCACAACTCCCATCATGGGAAAACCCCCATGGCCTCGTGATGCCCCCCCATTCATGAAGGGGCCATCAGGGACAGAAACTCCAACCTGAGCGATCGTCTGATCCTCGCCCTGACTTCAGATGCACGAGATCTCGATTCAGGTCTGTAGATTGTGCCTGCCATGGCCTCACCCAGAAACCTAAGCCTAGCTTGTGTTCTCAGACTTTTGTCGTCAGACTACTGGCCCACAAGGCCTCCAGTTTGGCAATCCAGAACTACAATGCAGCACTCTGCCTGCCCTCCAGATAAAAAACATTGTCCTCTGGGGCTACCCAGTAACCCCAAATGAGGATCAACCTGCACCGACCTTGGCTGTACCCCAAATACATAGGCTGACCAGGGCACTAATGCCCTTTCTGACACAGCCTGAGCCTGGACCCCCTGGCCCCTCCCAGACAGCTGGCCGCACACTGAGCACATCGAGCCGCCATGCCTTAGGTCGTCATCTCTTCCCAACCTCGGTTTTCAGGTTTCAGAACCTAGACCTTATCTCCAATCACTGTCCATGTTGAAGGTGATGCAGAAATCAGAACTCCTTCCCCATGGCAAGAAACCTTGTGGTTGGCATGTTGTCCAACGTTCAGTGTCCTTGAAACCAGTGTGGCCCATGAGGCCCCGCCCATGCTCGCGGGCCACATTGGTCACAAACACACATTGTGACCCTCAGGCTGAGCCCAGTCCTCAAGTAAGGCCACTCAGTGGCTGGATGAAGAGATAGCATATTGGGCTTGCCATGCCCCTAGGCCCCAATTTTTAACCATAGTTCGGATTGTCCCTTCAGTCTTCCCCACGGCTTGGCTTTGGAATTCCTCTATTGGTGGGACACCTGAGGTAACAAAACTGAAATGAGTCCTCCAATCCCACAGATTGACGAAAAGCAATTGGGAATCGGGCCAAATCCTCAGAGAGGAAGATTCGTCCATGGCCCATGATGCCTCCCCGACATTCCACGGCCATCACTGATACAAAATCCAGAGACAAAAGCCTGAGCAATCGCCACAGACTCGCACTTTCTTCATATCCTGTAGAGTTCTTCTCATGGTTTGTAGATCGGACCTGCCATACCTACGTCCCCAAACCTAAGCTGAGTTTGTGTTTTCAGACTTCTGTCCTCAAAGTCTTGGGCCACACATCCTCCAGGCTGGGCCCCTGAGCCACACATTAGGACTGTGCCTACCAATCCATGGGAATTCTGCCCATTCCATGGTCCAAAATCGTACAAATTAGGAGAAACCTCCAACGACCCTTAGGCCATCCCAATAGTGTGGGTCACCCGGAACAAACAAGGGGTGTCTGACACCAGCTGATAATCGACCTCCACTCATACCATAGATGGATGTCCCCAGAGAAGAAGATTGAACCAGACAGGACCCTAGGCCATAATAGGATCCATTGCTATGGGTTACAGGCATGTGTCCTCAAAAGCCTGATTCCAATACGAGCATAGGGGTTTTCCTGAGGCACCCATCAGAACTCATCTCGTCTCCACAAGGAAACCTGTGCATGGGAGCCATGTCCAAAGCTTAGGAAAGTACTTCAGGTTGCCGGTGCCACCGCCCCATTCCAAGGCCCTCATGGACACAAAAACACATTAGGACACATCCTCAGGAAAGTCCATTTCAACTCAGCCACCGAGGTTGCTCCCGCAGAGCCATCAGATCTAAACTGTCTTGTTGCTAGGACACAATTGGAATGCGAGGCGGGCTTCCCAGGCATCCATCCGCGAACGGTGCTCTGGAGTCATTCCATATGGGATGTCCTGGAGCTGTCCAACAGGTCTCAATTGTCCGGAAGAAGGAATCCTGGAAGGGGGCATCCCACAACTCCCAACGTGGGAAAACCTCAATGGTCTCGAGATTCCGCTCCCTTCATGAAGCGGCCGTCATGCTCAGAAACTCCCACCTGAGCCAACGTCTGATCCTCGCCCTGACTTCAGATGCATGAGATATTGGTTCAGATCTGCAGGGGGTACCTGCCGTGCCCTCGCCCTGAAACCCAAGTCTAGCTTGTCTTCTCAGACTTCCATCCTCACACTCCTGGCCCCAAAGCCCTCAAGTTTGGCAATTCCGGACCCACAATGCAGCACTCTGCCTGTCCTCTAGAAAAAAAATTATTGCCTAATGAGCTGCCAAGGCACCTTAAATGAGGGTAAACCTACACAGCACTCGAATTTACCCAAATTATATAGTCTAACCTGGGCACTAATGCACTGTCGAACACATCCTGAGCCCGGACATCCTGACCAACACCCAGAAAGCTGACCGCACACTGAGCACATAAAACCCGCCATGGCCTTAGGTCATCATCTCTTCCCTACCTCAGTTTTCAGGCTTCAGAACCGAGACCTTATCTCCAATCACTGCCCAGGGGTGAGTCTGATGCAGAAATCAGAACTCCTCCTTACCGATGGCAAGAACCCTTGTGGTTGGCATGTTGTCCAACGATCAGTGTAGGAGAAACCCTGAGGCCCCGCCCATTCTTGAGTGCGAGGAGGGCATACACACGCATTGTGACCCTCAGCATGAGTCCTGTCCTCTAGTAAGTCCTCTCAGTGGCTGGACCATTAGATGTCATAATGGGCTTGACATGTCCCTAGGCCCCAATTTTTAACCAGATTTCTGATTGTCCAGTCGCCCCTCCTAAAGCTCTACTCTGAAATCCCTCATTTGGTGGGACACCTGAGGTTAAAAAAGAAAACAACAAAAACAACAACAACAAAAACAAAATAAAACAGACTTCTTCCAGCCCACAGAATGAACCAAACTCTTTGGACGGGGCCAAACCACCAGAGAGTAAGACTCGTCCATTTCCCATGAAGTCACCCAGAAATTCCACGACCATGAGTGACACGATATCCCGAGACAAAAACTTGAGCAGGAGCCTCACACTCGCCCTTCTTTCAAATCCCGAAAAGTTCTCCTCATGGTCTGTAGATCTGTCCTGCCATACCTATGACCTGAAACATAAGCCGAGTTTGTGTTTTCAGACAACTGTCCAAAAAGGGCTGGACGACACAACCTACAGGCTCAGGCCCCTGGAGCCAAACCTGAGGACTGTACTTGCCCTCTCCAAGGGAATTGTGTGTGCCCATTCCAATGGCCACAACCCTTCTAATAGGATAAACCTCCAAAGTCCCTGATATATCTCAATAGTGGTAGCTTCCCAGGAAAAACAGGGGCAATCTGAGCCCAAATGAGCCCCTACCTGCACTCAGACCCATAGACAGATGTCCTCAGAGGTAAAAAGGAAAGAACAGGCCCCTAGGCACTAATCAGATCCATTGCTTTGGTTTCCAGGCATCTCTCCTCAGAGGCCTGGATTTCAAAAGCTGCATATAGCTGTTTCTTGTTTCACCCATCAGAAAACATCTCATCTACACATGGGAAACTTGCACGTTGGAGCTGTGTCAAAGCCTCTGTTTAGGAGAACCCTTTAGGGCCCCAGTGCCACCGCTTCATTCCAAGGTCTCCATAGACACAAAAGCACATTCGGACCCATCCCCAGGGGTGTGCATTTCAACTCAGCATCCTCGGTAGCTCCCCACAGATCCAGGAGATCTAAACTGTCTTGTTGCTAGGAGACAATTGGAACGCGAGGTGGGCTACCCAGCCATCCATCCTTAGAACCCTGCTCAGAATCATTGGCCTGGAGCCAAACAACAGGTCTCAATTGTCCTGCCGAAGACTCTCTGCAGTTTGGAGCTTCTCACAACTCCCATCATGGGAAAACCCCCATGGCCTCGTGATGCCCCCCCATTCATGAAGGGGCCATCAGGGACAGAAACTCCAACCTGAGCGATCGTCTGATCCTCGCCCTGACTTCAGATGCACGAGATCTCGATTCAGGTCTGTAGATTGTGCCTGCCATGGCCTCACCCAGAAACCTAAGCCTAGCTTGTGTTCTCAGACTTTTCTCGTCAGACTACTGGCCCACAAGGCCTCCAGTTTGGCAATCCAGAACTACAATGCAGCACTCTGCCTGCCCTCCAGATAAAAAACATTGTCCTCTGGGGCTACCCAGTAACCCCAAATGAGGATCAACCTGCACCGACCTTGGCTGTACCCCAAATACATAGGCTGACCAGGGCACTAATGCCCTTTCTGACACAGCCTGAGCCTGGACCCCCTGGCCCCTCCCAGACAGCTGGCCGCACACTGAGCACATCGAGCCGCCATGCCTTAGGTCGTCATCTCTTCCCAACCTCGGTTTTCAGGTTTCAGAACCTAGACCTTATCTCCAATCACTGTCCATGTTGAAGGTGATGCAGAAATCAGAACTCCTTCCCCATGGCAAGAAAACTTGTGGTTGGCATGTTGTCCAACGTTCAGTGTCCTTGAAACCAGTGTGGCCCATGAGGCCCCGCCCATGCTCGCGGGCCACATTGGTCACAAACACACATTGTGACCCTCAGGCTGAGCCCAGTCCTCAAGTAAGGCCACTCAGTGGCTGGATGAAGAGATAGCATATTGGGCTTGCCATGCCCCTAGGCCCCAATTTTTAACCATAGTTCGGATTGTCCCTTCAGTCTTCCCCACGGCTTGGCTTTGGAATTCCTCTATTGGTGGGACACCTGAGGTAACAAAACTGAAATGAGTCCTCCAATCCCACAGATTGACGAAAAGCAATTGGGAATCGGGCCAAATCCTCAGAGAGGAAGATTCGTCCATGGCCCATGATGCCTCCCCGACATTCCACGGCCATCACTGATACAAAATCCAGAGACAAAAGCCTGAGCAATCGCCACAGACTCGCACTTTCTTCATATCCTGTAGAGTTCTTCTCATGGTTTGTAGATCGGGCCTGCCATACCTACGTCCCCAAACCTAAGCTGAGTTTGTGTTTTCAGACTTCTGTCCTCAAAGTCTTGGGCCACACATCCTCCAGGCTGGGCCCCTGAGCCACACATTAGGACTGTGCCTACCAATCCATGGGAATTCTGCCCATTCCATGGTCCAAAATCGTACAAATTAGGAGAAACCTCCAACGACCCTTAGGCCATCCCAATAGTGTGGGTCACCCGGAACAAACAAGGGGTGTCTGACACCAGCTGATAATCGACCTCCACTCATACCATAGATGGATGTCCCCAGAGAAGAAGATTGAACCAGACAGGACCCTAGGCCATAATAGGATCCATTGCTATGGGTTACAGGCATGTGTCCTCAAAAGCCTGATTCCAATACGAGCATAGGGGTTTTCCTGAGGCACCCATCAGAACTCATCTCGTCTCCACAAGGAAACCTGTGCATGGGAGCCATGTCCAAAGCTTAGGAAAGTACTTCAGGTTGCCGGTGCCACCGCCCCATTCCAAGGCCCTCATGGACACAAAAACACATTAGGACACATCCTCAGGAAAGTCCATTTCAACTCAGCCACCGAGGTTGCTCCCGCAGAGCCATCAGATCTAAACTGTCTTGTTGCTAGGACACAATTGGAATGCGAGGCGGGCTTCCCAGGCATCCATCCGCGAACGGTGCTCTGGAGTCATTCCATATGGGATGTCCTGGAGCTGTCCAACAGGTCTCAATTGTCCGGAAGAAGGAATCCTGGAAGGGGGCATCCCACAACTCCCAACGTGGGAAAACCTCAATGGTCTCGAGATTCCGCTCCCTTCATGAAGCGGCCGTCATGCTCAGAAACTCCCACCTGAGCCAACGTCTGATCCTCGCCCTGACTTCAGATGCATGAGATATTGGTTCAGATCTGCAGGGGGTACCTGCCGTGCCCTCGCCCTGAAACCCAAGTCTAGCTTGTCTTCTCAGACTTCCATCCTCACACTCCTGGCCCCAAAGCCCTCAAGTTTGGCAATTCCGGACCCACAATGCAGCACTCTGCCTGTCCTCTAGAAAAAAAATTATTGCCTAATGAGCTGCCAAGGCACCTTAAATGAGGGTAAACCTACACAGCACTCGAATTTACCCAAATTATATAGTCTAACCTGGGCACTAATGCACTGTCGAACACATCCTGAGCCCGGACATCCTGACCAACACCCAGAAAGCTGACCGCACACTGAGCACATAAAACCCGCCATGGCCTTAGGTCATCATCTCTTCCCTACCTCAGTTTTCAGGCTTCAGAACCGAGACCTTATCTCCAATCACTGCCCAGGGGTGAGTCTGATGCAGAAATCAGAACTCCTCCTTACCGATGGCAAGAACCCTTGTGGTTGGCATGTTGTCCAACGATCAGTGTAGGAGAAACCCTGAGGCCCCGCCCATTCTTGAGTGCGAGGAGGGCATACACACGCATTGTGACCCTCAGCATGAGTCCTGTCCTCTAGTAAGTCCTCTCAGTGGCTGGACCATTAGATGTCATAATGGGCTTGACATGTCCCTAGGCCCCAATTTTTAACCAGATTTCTGATTGTCCAGTCGCCCCTCCTAAAGCTCTACTCTGAAATCCCTCATTTGGTGGGACACCTGAGGTTAAAAAAGAAAACAACAAAAACAACAACAACAAAAACAAAATAAAACAGACTTCTTCCAGCCCACAGAATGAACCAAACTCTTTGGACGGGGCCAAACCACCAGAGAGTAAGACTCGTCCATTTCCCATGAAGTCACCCAGAAATTCCACGACCATGAGTGACACGATATCCCGAGACAAAAACTTGAGCAGGAGCCTCACACTCGCCCTTCTTTCAAATCCCGAAAAGTTCTCCTCATGGTCTGTAGATCTGTCCTGCCATACCTATGACCTGAAACATAAGCCGAGTTTGTGTTTTCAGACAACTGTCCAAAAAGGGCTGGACGACACAACCTACAGGCTCAGGCCCCTGGAGCCAAACCTGAGGACTGTACTTGCCCTCTCCAAGGGAATTGTGTGTGCCCATTCCAATGGCCACAACCCTTCTAATAGGATAAACCTCCAAAGTCCCTGATATATCTCAATAGTGGTAGCTTCCCAGGAAAAACAGGGGCAATCTGAGCCCAAATGAGCCCCTACCTGCACTCAGACCCATAGACAGATGTCCTCAGAGGTAAAAAGGAAAGAACAGGCCCCTAGGCACTAATCAGATCCATTGCTTTGGTTTCCAGGCATCTCTCCTCAGAGGCCTGGATTTCAAAAGCTGCATATAGCTGTTTCTTGTTTCACCCATCAGAAAACATCTCATCTACACATGGGAAACTTGCACGTTGGAGCTGTGTCAAAGCCTCTGTTTAGGAGAACCCTTTAGGGCCCCAGTGCCACCGCTTCATTCCAAGGTCTCCATAGACACAAAAGCACATTCGGACCCATCCCCAGGGGTGTGCATTTGAACTCAGCATCCTCGGTAGCTCCCCACAGATCCAGGAGATCTAAACTGTCTTGTTGCTAGGAGACAATTGGAACGCGAGGTGGGCTACCCAGCCATCCATCCTTAGAACCCTGCTCAGAATCATTGGCCTGGAGCCAAACAACAGGTCTCAATTGTCCTGCCGAAGACTCTCTGCAGTTTGGAGCTTCTCACAACTCCCATCATGGGAAAACCCCCATGGCCTCGTGATGCCCCCCCATTCATGAAGGGGCCATCAGGGACAGAAACTCCAACCTGAGCGATCGTCTGATCCTCGCCCTGACTTCAGATGCACGAGATCTCGATTCAGGTCTGTAGATTGTGCCTGCCATGGCCTCACCCAGAAACCTAAGCCTAGCTTGTGTTCTCAGACTTTTCTCGTCAGACTACTGGCCCACAAGGCCTCCAGTTTGGCAATCCAGAACTACAATGCAGCACTCTGCCTGCCCTCCAGATAAAAAACATTGTCCTCTGGGGCTACCCAGTAACCCCAAATGAGGATCAACCTGCACCGACCTTGGCTGTACCCCAAATACATAGGCTGACCAGGGCACTAATGCCCTTTCTGACACAGCCTGAGCCTGGACCCCCTGGCCCCTCCCAGACAGCTGGCCGCACACTGAGCACATCGAGCCGCCATGCCTTAGGTCGTCATCTCTTCCCAACCTCGGTTTTCAGGTTTCAGAACCTAGACCTTATCTCCAATCACTGTCCATGTTGAAGGTGATGCAGAAATCAGAACTCCTTCCCCATGGCAAGAAACCTTGTGGTTGGCATGTTGTCCAACGTTCAGTGTCCTTGAAACCAGTGTGGCCCATGAGGCCCCGCCCATGCTCGCGGGCCACATTGGTCACAAACACACATTGTGACCCTCAGGCTGAGCCCAGTCCTCAAGTAAGGCCACTCAGTGGCTGGATGAAGAGATAGCATATTGGGCTTGCCATGCCCCTAGGCCCCAATTTTTAACCATAGTTCGGATTGTCCCTTCAGTCTTCCCCACGGCTTGGCTTTGGAATTCCTCTATTGGTGGGACACCTGAGGTAACAAAACTGAAATGAGTCCTCCAATCCCACAGATTGACGAAAAGCAATTGGGAATCGGGCCAAATCCTCAGAGAGGAAGATTCGTCCATGGCCCATGATGCCTCCCCGACATTCCACGGCCATCACTGATACAAAATCCAGAGACAAAAGCCTGAGCAATCGCCACAGACTCGCACTTTCTTCATATCCTGTAGAGTTCTTCTCATGGTTTGTAGATCGGACCTGCCATACCTACGTCCCCAAACCTAAGCTGAGTTTGTGTTTTCAGACTTCTGTCCTCAAAGTCTTGGGCCACACATCCTCCAGGCTGGGCCCCTGAGCCACACATTAGGACTGTGCCTACCAATCCATGGGAATTCTGCCCATTCCATGGTCCAAAATCGTACAAATTAGGAGAAACCTCCAACGACCCTTAGGCCATCCCAATAGTGTGGGTCACCCGGAACAAACAAGGGGTGTCTGACACCAGCTGATAATCGACCTCCACTCATACCATAGATGGATGTCCCCAGAGAAGAAGATTGAACCAGACAGGACCCTAGGCCATAATAGGATCCATTGCTATGGGTTACAGGCATGTGTCCTCAAAAGCCTGATTCCAATACGAGCATAGGGGTTTTCCTGAGGCACCCATCAGAACTCATCTCGTCTCCACAAGGAAACCTGTGCATGGGAGCCATGTCCAAAGCTTAGGAAAGTACTTCAGGTTGCCGGTGCCACCGCCCCATTCCAAGGCCCTCATGGACACAAAAACACATTAGGACACATCCTCAGGAAAGTCCATTTCAACTCAGCCACCGAGGTTGCTCCCGCAGAGCCATCAGATCTAAACTGTCTTGTTGCTAGGACACAATTGGAATGCGAGGCGGGCTTCCCAGGCATCCATCCGCGAACGGTGCTCTGGAGTCATTCCATATGGGATGTCCTGGAGCTGTCCAACAGGTCTCAATTGTCCGGAAGAAGGAATCCTGGAAGGGGGCATCCCACAACTCCCAACGTGGGAAAACCTCAATGGTCTCGAGATTCCGCTCCCTTCATGAAGCGGCCGTCATGCTCAGAAACTCCCACCTGAGCCAACGTCTGATCCTCGCCCTGACTTCAGATGCATGAGATATTGGTTCAGATCTGCAGGGGGTACCTGCCGTGCCCTCGCCCTGAAACCCAAGTCTAGCTTGTCTTCTCAGACTTCCATCCTCACACTCCTGGCCCCAAAGCCCTCAAGTTTGGCAATTCCGGACCCACAATGCAGCACTCTGCCTGTCCTCTAGAAAAAAAATTATTGCCTAATGAGCTGCCAAGGCACCTTAAATGAGGGTAAACCTACACAGCACTCGAATTTACCCAAATTATATAGTCTAACCTGGGCACTAATGCACTGTCGAACACATCCTGAGCCCGGACATCCTGACCAACACCCAGAAAGCTGACCGCACACTGAGCACATAAAACCCGCCATGGCCTTAGGTCATCATCTCTTCCCTACCTCAGTTTTCAGGCTTCAGAACCGAGACCTTATCTCCAATCACTGCCCAGGGGTGAGTCTGATGCAGAAATCAGAACTCCTCCTTACCGATGGCAAGAACCCTTGTGGTTGGCATGTTGTCCAACGATCAGTGTAGGAGAAACCCTGAGGCCCCACCCATTCTTGAGTGCGACGAGGGCATACACACGCATTGTGACCCTCAGCATGAGTCCTGTCCTCTAGTAAGTCCTCTCAGTGGCTGGACCATTAGATGTCATAATGGGCTTGACATGTCCCTAGGCCCCAATTTTTAACCAGATTTCTGATTGTCCAGTCGCCCCTCCTAAAGCTCTACTCTGAAATCCCTCATTTGGTGGGACACCTGAGGTTAAAAAAGAAAACAACAAAAACAACAACAACAAAAACAAAATAAAACAGACTTCTTCCAGCCCACAGAATGAACCAAACTCTTTGGACGGGGCCAAACCACCAGAGAGTAAGACTCGTCCATTTCCCATGAAGTCACCCAGAAATTCCACGACCATGAGTGACACGATATCCCGAGACAAAAACTTGAGCAGGAGCCTCACACTCGCCCTTCTTTCAAATCCCGAAAAGTTCTCCTCATGGTCTGTAGATCTGTCCTGCCATACCTATGACCTGAAACATAAGCCGAGTTTGTGTTTTCAGACAACTGTCCAAAAAGGGCTGGACGACACAACCTACAGGCTCAGGCCCCTGGAGCCAAACCTGAGGACTGTACTTGCCCTCTCCAAGGGAATTGTGTGTGCCCATTCCAATGGCCACAACCCTTCTAATAGGATAAACCTCCAAAGTCCCTGATATATCTCAATAGTGGTAGCTTCCCAGGAAAAACAGGGGCAATCTGAGCCCAAATGAGCCCCTACCTGCACTCAGACCCATAGACAGATGTCCTCAGAGGTAAAAAGGAAAGAACAGGCCCCTAGGCACTAATCAGATCCATTGCTTTGGTTTCCAGGCATCTCTCCTCAGAGGCCTGGATTTCAAAAGCTGCATATAGCTGTTTCTTGTTTCACCCATCAGAAAACATCTCATCTACACATGGGAAACTTGCACGTTGGAGCTGTGTCAAAGCCTCTGTTTAGGAGAACCCTTTAGGGCCCCAGTGCCACCGCTTCATTCCAAGGTCTCCATAGACACAAAAGCACATTCGGACCCATCCCCAGGGGTGTGCATTTGAACTCAGCATCCTCGGTAGCTCCCCACAGATCCAGGAGATCTAAACTGTCTTGTTGCTAGGAGACAATTGGAACGCGAGGTGGGCTACCCAGCCATCCATCCTTAGAACCCTGCTCAGAATCATTGGCCTGGAGCCAAACAACAGGTCTCAATTGTCCTGCCGAAGACTCTCTGCAGTTTGGAGCTTCTCACAACTCCCATCATGGGAAAACCCCCATGGCCTCGTGATGCCCCCCCATTCATGAAGGGGCCATCAGGGACAGAAACTCCAACCTGAGCGATCGTCTGATCCTCGCCCTGACTTCAGATGCACGAGATCTCGATTCAGGTCTGTAGATTGTGCCTGCCATGGCCTCACCCAGAAACCTAAGCCTAGCTTGTGTTCTCAGACTTTTGTCGTCAGACTACTGGCCCACAAGGCCTCCAGTTTGGCAATCCAGAACTACAATGCAGCACTCTGCCTGCCCTCCAGATAAAAAACATTGTCCTCTGGGGCTACCCAGTAACCCCAAATGAGGATCAACCTGCACCGACCTTGGCTGTACCCCAAATACATAGGCTGACCAGGGCTCTAATGCCCTTTCTGACACAGCCTGAGCCTGGACCCCCTGGCCCCTCCCAGACAGCTGGCCGCACACTGAGCACATCGAGCCGCCATGGCCTTAGGTCGTCATCTCTTCCCAACCTCGGTTTTCAGGTTTCAGAACCTAGACCTTATCTCCAATCACTGTCCATGTTGAAGGTGATGCAGAAATCAGAACTCCTTCCCCATGGCAAGAAACCTTGTGGTTGGCATGTTGTCCAACGTTCAGTGTCGTTGAAACCAGTGTGGCCCATGAGGCCCCGCCCATGCTCGCGGGCCACATTGGTCACAAACACACATTGTGACCCTCAGGCTGAGCCCAGTCCTCAAGTAAGGCCACTCAGTGGCTGGATGAAGAGATAGCATATTGGGCTTGCCATGCCCCTAGGCCCCAATTTTTAACCATACTTCGGGTTGTCCCTTCAGTCTTCCCCACGGCTTGGCTTTGGAATTCCTCTTTTGGTGGGACACCTGAGGTAACAAAACTGAAATGAGTCCTCCCATCCCACAGATTGACGAAAAGCAATTGGGAATCGGGCCAAATCCTCAGAGAGGAAGATTCGTCCATGGCCCATGAGGCCTCCCCGACATTGCACGGCCATCACTGATACAAAATCCAGAGACAAAAGCCTGAGCAATCGCCACAGACTCGCACTTTCTTCATATCCTGTAGAGTTCTTCTCATGGTTTGTAGATCGGACCTGCCATACCTACGTCCCCAAACCTAAGCTGAGTTTGTGTTTTCAGACTTCTGTCCTCAAAGTCTTGGGCCACACACCCTCCAGGCTGGGCCCCTGGAGCCACACATTAGGACTGTGCCTACCAATCCATGGGAATTCTGCCCATTCCATGGTCCAAAATCGTACAAATTAGGAGAAACCTCCAACGACCCTTAGGCCATCCCAATAGTGTGGGTCACCCGGAACAAACAAGGGGTGTCTGACACCAGCTGATAATCGACCTCCACTCATACCATAGATGGATGTCCCCAGAGAAGAAGATTGAACCAGACAGGACCCTAGGCCATAATAGGATCCATTGCTATGGGTTACAGGCATGTGTCCTCAAAAGCCTGATTCCAATACGAGCATAGGGGTTTTCCTGAGGCACCCATCAGAACTCATCTCGTCTCCACAAGTAAACCTGTGCATGGGAGCCATGTCCAAAGCTTAGGAAAGTACTTCAGGTTGCCGGTGCCACCGCCTCATTCCAAGGCCCTCATGGACACAAAAACACATTAGGACCCATCCTCAGGAAAGTCCATTTCAACTCAGCCACCGAGGTTGCTCCCGCAGAGCCATCAGATCTAAACTGTCTTGTTGCTAGGAGACAATTGGAATGCGAGGCGGGCTTCCCAGGCATCCATCCGCGAACGGTACTCTGGAGTCATTCCATATGGGATGTCCTGGAGCTGTCCAACAGGTCTCAATTGTCCGGAAGAAGGAATCCTGGAAGGGGGCATCCCACAACTCCCAACGTGGGAAAACCTCAATGGTCTCGAGATTCCGCTCCCTTCATGAAGCGGCCGTCATGCTCAGAAACTCCCACCTGAGCCAACGTCTGATCCTCGCCCTGACTTCAGATGCATGAGATATTGGTTCAGATCTGCAGGGGGTACCTGCCGTGCCCTCGCCCTGAAACCCAAGTCTAGCTTGTCTTCTCAGACTTCCATCCTCACACTCCTGGCCCCAAAGCCCTCAAGTTTGGCAATTCCGGACCCACAATGCAGCACTCTGCCTGCCCTCTAGAAAAAAAAAAAAATTATTGCCTCATGAGCTGCCCAGGCACCTGAAATGAAGATAAACCTACACAGCACTCGACTTTACCCAAATTATATAGTCTAACCTGGGCACTAATGCACTGTCGAACACATCCTGAGCCCGGACCTCCTGATCAACTCCCAGAAAGCTGACCGCACACTGAGCACATAAAACCCGCCATGGCCTTAGGTCATCATCTCTTCCCTACCTCAGTTTCCAGGCTTCAGAACCGAGACCTTATCTCCAATCACTGCCCAGGGGTGAGTCTGATGCAGAAATCAGAACTCCTCCTTACCCATGGCAAGAACCCTTGTGGTTGGCACGTTGTCCAACGATCAGTGTAGGAGAAACCCTGAGGCCCCGCCCATTCTTGAGTGCGAAGTGGGAATACACACGCATTGTGACCCTCAGCATGAGTCCTGTCCTCTAGTAAGTCCTCTCAGTGGCTGGACCAATAGATGTCATAATGGGCTTGACATGTCCCTAGTCCCCAATTTTTAACCAGATTTCTGATTGTCCAGTCGCCCCTCCTAAAGCTCTACTCTGAAATCCTTCATTTGGTGGGACACCTGAGGTTAAAAAATAAAACAACAACAACAACAACAACAACAACAAAATAAAACGGACTTCTTCCAGCCCACAGAATGAACCCAAACTCTTTGGACGGGGCCAAACCACCAGAGAGTAAGACTCGTCCATTTCCCATGAAGTCACCCAGAAATTCCACGACCATGAGTGACACGATATCCCGAGACAAAAACTTGAGCAGGAGCCTCACACTCGCCCTTCTTTCAAATCCCGAAAAGTTCTCCTCATGGTCTGTAGATCTGTCCTGCCATACCTATGACCTGAAACATAAGCCGAGTTTGTGTTTTCAGACAACTGTCCAAAAAGGGCTGGACGACACAACCTACAGGCTCAGGCCCCTGGAGCCAAACCTGAGGACTGTACTTGCCCTCTCCAAGGGAATTGTGTGTGCCCATTCCAATGGCCACAACCCTTCTAATAGGATAAACCTCCAAAGTCCCTGATATATCTCAATAGTGGTAGCTTCCCAGGAAAAACAGGGGCAATCTGAACCCAAATGAGCCCCTACCTGCACTCAGACCCATAGACAGATGTCCTCAGAGGTAAAAAGGAAAGAACAGGCCCCTAGGCACTAATCAGATCCATTGCTTTGGTTTCCAGGCATCACTCCTCAGAGGCCTGGATTTCAAAAGCAGCATATAGCTGTTTCTTGACTCACCCATCAGAAAACATCTCATCTACACATGGGAAACTTGCACGTTGGAGCTGTGTCAAAGCCTCTGTTTAGGAGAACCCTTTAGGGCCCCAGAGCCACCGCTTCATTCCAAGGTCTCCAAAGACACAAAAGCACATTCAGACCCTTCCCCAGGGGTGTGCATTTCAACTCAGCATCCTCGGTAGCTCCCCACAGATCCAGGAGATCTAAACTGTCTTGTTGCTAGGAGACAATTGGAATGCGAGGTGGGCTACCCAGCCATCCATCCTTAGAACCCTGCTCAGAATCATTGGCCTGGAGCCAAACAACAGGTCTCAATTGTCCTGCCGAAGACTCTCTGCAGTTTGGAGCTTCTCACAACTCCCATCGTGGGAAAACCCCCATGGCCTCGTGATGCCCCCCCATTCATGAAGGGGCCATCAGGGACAGAAACTCCAACCTGAGGGATCGTCTGATCCTCGCCCTGACTTCAGATGCACGAGATCTCGATTCAGGTCTGTAGATTGTGCCTGCCATGGCCTCACCCAGAAACCTAAGCCTAGCTTGTGTTCTCAGACTTTTGTCGTCAGACTACTGGCCCACAAGGCCTCCAGTTTGGCAATCCAGAACTACAATGCAGCACTCTGCCTGCCCTCCAGATAAAAAACATTGTCCTCTGGGGCTACCCAGTAACCCCAAATGAGGATCAACCTGCACCGACCTTGGCTGTACCCCAAATACATAGGCTGACCAGGGCACTAATGCCCTTTCTGACACAGCCTGAGCCTGGACCCCCTGGCCCCTCCCAGACAGCTGGCCGCACACTGAGCACATCGAGCCGCCATGGCCTTAGGTCGTCATCTCTTCCCAACCTCGGTTTTCAGGTTTCAGAACCTAGACCTTATCTCCAATCACTGTCCATGTTGAAGGTGATGCAGAAATCAGAACTCCTTCCCCATGGCAAGAAACCTTGTGGTTGGCATGTTGTCCAACGTTCAGTGTCGTTGAAACCAGTGTGGCCCATGAGGCCCCGCCCATGCTCGCGGGCCACATTGGTCACAAACACACATTGTGACCCTCAGGCTGAGCCCAGTCCTCAAGTAAGGCCACTCAGTGGCTGGATGAAGAGATAGCATATTGGGCTTGCCATGCCCCTAGGCCCCAATTTTTAACCATACTTCGCGTTGTCCCTTCAGTCTTCCCCACGGCTTTGCTTTGGAATTCCTCTTTTGGTGGGACACCTGAGGTAACAAAACTGAAATGAGTCCTCCCATCCCACAGATTGACGAAAAGCAATTGGGAATCGGGCCAAATCCTCAGAGAGGAAGATTCGTCCATGGCCCATGAGGCCTCCCCGACATTCCACGGCCATCACTGATACAAAATCCAGAGACAAAAGCCTGAGCAATCGCCACAGACTCGCACTTTCTTCATATCCTGTAGAGTTCTTCTCATGGTTTGTAGATCGGACCTGCCATACCTACGTCCCCAAACCTAAGCTGAGTTTGTGTTTTCAGACTTCTGTCCTCAAAGTCTTGGGCCACACACCCTCCAGGCTGGGCCCCTGGAGCCACACATTAGGACTGTGCCTACCAATCCATGGGAATTCTGCCCATTCCATGGTCCAAAATCGTACAAATTAGGAGAAACCTCCAACGACCCTTAGGCCATCCCAATAGTGTGGGTCACCCGGAACAAACAAGGGGTGTCTGACACCAGCTGATAATCGACCTCCACTCATACCATAGATGGATGTCCCCAGAGAAGAAGATTGAACCAGACAGGACCCTAGGCCATAATAGGATCCATTGCTATGGGTTACAGGCATGTGTCCTCAAAAGCCTGATTCCAATACGAGCATAGGGGTTTTCCTGAGGCACCCATTAGAACTCATCTCGTCTCCACAAGTAAACCTGTGCATGGGAGCCATGTCCAAAGCTTAGGAAAGTACTTCAGGTTGCCGGTGCCACCGCCTCATTCCAAGGCCCTCATGGACACAAAAACACATTAGGACCCATCCTCAGGAAAGTCCATTTCAACTCAGCCACCGAGGTTGCTCCCGCAGAGCCATCAGATCTAAACTGTCTTGTTGCTAGGAGACAATTGGAATGCGAGGCGGGCTTCCCAGGCATCCGTCCGCGAACGGTACTCTGGAGTCATTCCATATGGGATGTCCTGGAGCTGTCCAACAGGTCTCAATTGTCCGGAAGAAGGAATCCTGGAAGGGGGCATCCCACAACTCCCAACGTGGGAAAACCTCAATGGTCTCGAGATTCCGCTCCCTTCATGAAGCGGCCGTCATGCTCAGAAACTCCCACCTGAGCCAACGTCTGATCCTCGACCTGACTTCAGATGCATGAGATATTGGTTCAGATCTGCAGGGGGTACCTGCCGTGCCCTCGCCCTGAAACCCAAGTCTAGCTTGTCTTCTCAGACTTCCATCCTCACACTCCTGGCCCCAAAGCCCTCAAGTTTGGCAATTCCGGACCCACAATGCAGCACTCTGCCTGCCCTCTAGAAAAAAAAAAAAATATTGCCTCATGAGCTGCCCAGGAAACTTAAATGAGGGTAAACCTACACAGCACTCGACTTTACCCAAATTATATAGTCTAACATGGGCACTAATGCACTGTCGAACACATACTGAGCCCGGACCTCCTGACCAACACCCAGAAAGCTGACCACACACTGTGCACATAAAACCCGCCATGGCCTTAGGTCATCATCTCTTCCCTACCTCAGTTTTCAGGCTTCAGAACCGAGACCTTATCTCCAATCACTGCCCAGGGGTGAATGTTATGCAGAAATCAGAACTCCTCCTTACCCATGGCAAGTATCCTTGTGGTTGGCACGTTCAGTGTAGGAGAAACAAGCATTCATCCTGAGGCCCTGCCCATTCTTGAGTGCGATGAGGGCATACACACACATTGTGACCCTCAGCATGAGTCCTGTCCTCTAGTAAGTCCTCTCAGTGGCTGGACCATTAGATGTCATATTGGGCTTGACATGTCCCTAGGCCCCAATTTTTAACCAGATTTCTGATTGTCCAGTCGCCCCTCCTAGGGCTCTACTCTGAAATCCCTCATTTGGTGGGACACCTGAAGTTAAAAAAGAAAACAACAACAACAACAACAACAAAAACAACAAAATAAAACGGACTTCTTCCAGCCCACAGAATGAACCCAAACTCTTTGGACGGGGCCAAACCACCAGAGAGTAAGACTCGTCCATTTCCCATGAAGTCACCCAGAAATTCCACGACCATGAGTGACACGATATCCCGAGACAAAAACTTGAGCAGGAGCCTCACACTCGCCCTTCTTTCAAATCCCGAAAAGTTCTCCTCATGGTCTGTAGATCTGTCCTGCCATACCTATGACCTGAAACATAAGCCGAGTTTGTGTTTCAGACAACTGTCCAAAAAGGGCTGGACGACACAACCTACAGGCTCAGGCCCCTGGAGCCAAACCTGAGGACTGTACTTGCCCTCTCCAAGGGAATTGTGTGTGCCCATTCCAATGGCCACAACCCTTCTAATAGGATAAACCTCCAAAGTCCCTGATATATCTCAATAGTGGTAGCTTCCCAGGAAAAACAGGGGCAATCTGAACCCAAATGACCCCCTACCTGCACTCAGACCCATAGACAGATGTCTTCAGAGGTAAAAAGGAAAGAACAGGCCCCTAGGCACTAATCAGATCCATTGCTTTGGTTTCCAGGCATCTCTCCTCAGAGGCCTGGATTTCAAAAGCTGCATATAGCTGTTTCTTGTTTCACCCATCAGAAAACATCTCATCTACACATGGGAAACTTGCACGTTGGAGCTGTGTCAAAGCCTCTGTTTAGGAGAACCCTTTAGGGCCCCAGTGCCACCGCTTCATTCCAAGGTCTCCATAGACACAAAAGCACATTCGGACCCATCCCCAGGGGTGTGCATTTGAACTCAGCATCCTCGGTAGCTCCCCACAGATCCAGGAGATCTAAACTGTCTTGTTGCTAGGAGACAATTGGAACGCGAGGTGGGCTACCCAGCCATCCATCCTTAGAACCCTGCTCAGAATCATTGGCCTGGAGCCAAACAACAGGTCTCAATTGTCCTGCCGAAGACTCTCTGCAGTTTGGAGCTTCTCACAACTCCCATCATGGGAAAACCCCCATGGCCTCGTGATGCCCCCCCATTCATGAAGGGGCCATCAGGGACAGAAACTCCAACCTGAGCGATCGTCTGATCCTCGCCCTGACTTCAGATGCACGAGATCTCGATTCAGGTCTGTAGATTGTGCCTGCCATGGCCTCACCCAGAAACCTAAGCCTAGCTTGTGTTCTCAGACTTTTGTCGTCAGACTACTGGCCCACAAGGCCTCCAGTTTGGCAATCCAGAACTACAATGCAGCACTCTGCCTGCCCTCCAGATAAAAAACATTGTCCTCTGGGGCTACCCAGTAACCCCAAATGAGGATCAACCTGCACCGACCTTGGCTGTACCCCAAATACATAGGCTGACCAGGGCACTAATGCCCTTTCTGACACAGCCTGAGCCTGGACCCCCTGGCCCCTCCCAGACAGCTGGCCGCACACTGAGCACATCGAGCCGCCATGCCTTAGGTCGTCATCTCTTCCCAACCTCGGTTTTCAGGTTTCAGAACCTAGACCTTATCTCCAATCACTGTCCATGTTGAAGGTGATGCAGAAATCAGAACTCCTTCCCCATGGCAAGAAACCTTGTGGTTGGCATGTTGTCCAACGTTCAGTGTCCTTGAAACCAGTGTGGCCCATGAGGCCCCGCCCATGCTCGCGGGCCACATTGGTCACAAACACACATTGTGACCCTCAGGCTGAGCCCAGTCCTCAAGTAAGGCCACTCAGTGGCTGGATGAAGAGATAGCATATTGGGCTTGCCATGCCCCTAGGCCCCAATTTTTAACCATAGTTCGGATTGTCCCTTCAGTCTTCCCCACGGCTTGGCTTTGGAATTCCTCTATTGGTGGGACACCTGAGGTAACAAAACTGAAATGAGTCCTCCAATCCCACAGATTGACGAAAAGCAATTGGGAATCGGGCCAAATCCTCAGAGAGGAAGATTCGTCCATGGCCCATGATGCCTCCCCGACATTCCACGGCCATCACTGATACAAAATCCAGAGACAAAAGCCTGAGCAATCGCCACAGACTCGCACTTTCTTCATATCCTGTAGAGTTCTCATGGTTTGTAGATCGGGCCTGCCATACCTACGTCCCCAAACCTAAGCTGAGTTTGTGTTTTCAGACTTCTGTCCTCAAAGTCTTGGGCCACACATCCTCCAGGCTGGGCCCCTGAGCCACACATTAGGACTGTGCCTACCAATCCATGGGAATTCTGCCCATTCCATGGTCCAAAATCGTACAAATTAGGAGAAACCTCCAACGACCCTTAGGCCATCCCAATAGTGTGGGTCACCCGGAACAAACAAGGGGTGTCTGACACCAGCGATAATCGACCTCCACTCATACCATAGATGGATGTCCCCAGAGAAGAAGATTGAACCAGACAGGACCCTAGGCCATAATAGGATCCATTGCTATGGGTTACAGGCATGTGTCCTCAAAAGCCTGATTCCAATACGAGCATAGGGGTTTTCCTGAGGCACCCATCAGAACTCATCTCGTCTCCACAAGGAAACCTGTGCATGGGAGCCATGTCCAAAGCTTAGGAAAGTACTTCAGGTTGCCGGTGCCACCGCCCCATTCCAAGGCCCTCATGGACACAAAAACACATTAGGACACATCCTCAGGAAAGTCCATTTCAACTCAGCCACCGAGGTTGCTCCCGCAGAGCCATCAGATCTAAACTGTCTTGTTGCTAGGACACAATTGGAATGCGAGGCGGGCTTCCCAGGCATCCATCCGCGAACGGTGCTCTGGAGTCATTCCATATGGGATGTCCTGGAGCTGTCCAACAGGTCTCAATTGTCCGGAAGAAGGAATCCTGGAAGGGGGCATCCCACAACTCCCAACGTGGGAAAACCTCAATGGTCTCGAGATTCCGCTCCCTTCATGAAGCGGCCGTCATGCTCAGAAACTCCCACCTGAGCCAACGTCTGATCCTCGCCCTGACTTCAGATGCATGAGATATTGGTTCAGATCTGCAGGGGGTACCTGCCGTGCCCTCGCCCTGAAACCCAAGTCTAGCTTGTCTTCTCAGACTTCCATCCTCACACTCCTGGCCCCAAAGCCCTCAAGTTTGGCAATTCCGGACCCACAATGCAGCACTCTGCCTGTCCTCTAGAAAAAAAATTATTGCCTAATGAGCTGCCAAGGCACCTTAAATGAGGGTAAACCTACACAGCACTCGAATTTACCCAAATTATATAGTCTAACCTGGGCACTAATGCACTGTCGAACACATCCTGAGCCCGGACATCCTGACCAACACCCAGAAAGCTGACCGCACACTGAGCACATAAAACCCGCCATGGCCTTAGGTCATCATCTCTTCCCTACCTCAGTTTTCAGGCTTCAGAACCGAGACCTTATCTCCAATCACTGCGCAGGGGTGAGTCTGATGCAGAAATCAGAACTCCTCCTTACCGATGGCAAGAACCCTTGTGGTTGGCATGTTGTCCAACGATCAGTGTAGGAGAAACCCTGAGGCCCCGCCCATTCTTGAGTGCGACGAGGGCATACACACGCATTGTGACCCTCAGCATGAGTCCTGTCCTCTAGTAAGTCCTCTCAGTGGCTGGACCATTAGATGTCATAATGGGCTTGACATGTCCCTAGGCCCCAATTTTTAACCAGATTTCTGATTGTCCAGTCGCCCCTCCTAAAGCTCTACTCTGAAATCCCTCATTTGGTGGGACACCTGAGGTTAAAAAAGAAAACAACAAAAACAACAACAACAAAAACAAAATAAAACAGACTTCTTCCAGCCCACAGAATGAACCAAACTCTTTGGACGGGGCCAAACCACCAGAGAGTAAGACTCGTCCATTTCCCATGAAGTCACCCAGAAATTCCACGACCATGAGTGACACGATATCCCGAGACAAAAACTTGAGCAGGAGCCTCACACTCGCCCTTCTTTCAAATCCCGAAAAGTTCTCCTCATGGTCTGTAGATCTGTCCTGCCATACCTATGACCTGAAACATAAGCCGAGTTTGTGTTTTCAGACAACTGTCCAAAAAGGGCTGGACGACACAACCTACAGGCTCAGGCCCCTGGAGCCAAACCTGAGGACTGTACTTGCCCTCTCCAAGGGAATTGTGTGTGCCCATTCCAATGGCCACAACCCTTCTAATAGGATAAACCTCCAAAGTCCCTGATATATCTCAATAGTGGTAGCTTCCCAGGAAAAACAGGGGCAATCTGAGCCCAAATGAGCCCCTACCTGCACTCAGACCCATAGACAGATGTCCTCAGAGGTAAAAAGGAAAGAACAGGCCCCTAGGCACTAATCAGATCCATTGCTTTGGTTTCCAGGCATCTCTCCTCAGAGGCCTGGATTTCAAAAGCTGCATATAGCTGTTTCTTGTTTCACCCATCAGAAAACATCTCATCTACACATGGGAAACTTGCACGTTGGAGCTGTGTCAAAGCCTCTGTTTAGGAGAACCCTTTAGGGCCCCAGTGCCACCGCTTCATTCCAAGGTCTCCATAGACACAAAAGCACATTCGGACCCATCCCCAGGGGTGTGCATTTGAACTCAGCATCCTCGGTAGCTCCCCACAGATCCAGGAGATCTAAACTGTCTTGTTGCTAGGAGACAATTGGAACGCGAGGTGGGCTACCCAGCCATCCATCCTTAGAACCCTGCTCAGAATCATTGGCCTGGAGCCAAACAACAGGTCTCAATTGTCCTGCCGAAGACTCTCTGCAGTTTGGAGCTTCTCACAACTCCCATCATGGGAAAACCCCCATGGCCTCGTGATGCCCCCCCATTCATGAAGGGGCCATCAGGGACAGAAACTCCAACCTGAGCGATCGTCTGATCCTCGCCCTGACTTCAGATGCACGAGATCTCGATTCAGGTCTGTAGATTGTGCCTGCCATGGCCTCACCCAGAAACCTAAGCCTAGCTTGTGTTCTCAGACTTTTGTCGTCAGACTACTGGCCCACAAGGCCTCCAGTTTGGCAATCCAGAACTACAATGCAGCACTCTGCCTGCCCTCCAGATAAAAAACATTGTCCTCTGGGGCTACCCAGTAACCCCAAATGAGGATCAACCTGCACCGACCTTGGCTGTACCCCAAATACATAGGCTGACCAGGGCACTAATGCCCTTTCTGACACAGCCTGAGCCTGGACCCCCTGGCCCCTCCCAGACAGCTGGCCGCACACTGAGCACATCGAGCCGCCATGGCCTTAGGTCGTCATCTCTTCCCAACCTCGGTTTTCAGGTTTCAGAACCTAGACCTTATCTCCAATCACTGTCCATGTTGAAGGTGATGCAGAAATCAGAACTCCTTCCCCATGGCAAGAAACCTTGTGGTTGGCATGTTGTCCAACGTTCAGTGTCGTTGAAACCAGTGTGGCCCATGAGGCCCCGCCCATGCTCGCGGGCCACATTGGTCACAAACACACATTGTGACCCTCAGGCTGAGCCCAGTCCTCAAGTAAGGCCACTCAGTGGCTGGATGAAGAGATAGCATATTGGGCTTGCCATGCCCCTAGGCCCCAATTTTTAACCATACTTCGGGTTGTCCCTTCAGTCTTCCCCACGGCTTGGCTTTGGAATTCCTCTTTTGGTGGGATACCTGAGGTAACAAAACTGAAATGAGTCCTCCCATCCCACAGATTGACGAAAAGCAATTGGGAATCGGGCCAAATCCTCAGAGAGGAAGATTCGTCCATGGCCCATGAGGCCTCCCCGACATTGCACGGCCATCACTGATACAAAATCCAGAGACAAAAGCCTGAGCAATCGCCACAGACTCGCACTTTCTTCATATCCTGTAGAGTTCTTCTCATGGTTTGTAGATCGGACCTGCCATACCTACGTCCCCAAACCTAAGCTGAGTTTGTGTTTTCAGACTTCTGTCCTCAAAGTCTTGGGCCACACACCCTCCAGGCTGGGCCCCTGGAGCCACACATTAGGACTGTGCCTACCAATCCATGGGAATTCTGCCCATTCCATGGTCCAAAATCGTACAAATTAGGAGAAACCTCCAACGACCCTTAGGCCATCCCAATAGTGTGGGTCACCCGGAACAAACAAGGGGTGTCTGACACCAGCTGATAATCGACCTCCACTCATACCATAGATGGATGTCCCCAGAGAAGAAGATTGAACCAGACAGGACCCTAGGCCATAATAGGATCCATTGCTATGGGTTACAGGCATGTGTCCTCAAAAGCCTGATTCCAATACGAGCATAGGGGTTTTCCTGAGGCACCCATCAGAACTCATCTCGTCTCCACAAGTAAACCTGTGCATGGGAGCCATGTCCAAAGCTTAGGAAAGTACTTCAGGTTGCCGGTGCCACCGCCTCATTCCAAGGCCCTCATGGACACAAAAACACATTAGGACCCATCCTCAGGAAAGTCCATTTCAACTCAGCCACCGAGGTTGCTCCCGCAGAGCCATCAGATCTAAACTGTCTTGTTGCTAGGAGACAATTGGAATGCGAGGCGGGCTTCCCAGGCATCCATCCGCGAACGGTACTCTGGAGTCATTCCATATGGGATGTCCTGGAGCTGTCCAACAGGTCTCAATTGTCCGGAAGAAGGAATCCTGGAAGGGGGCATCCCACAACTCCCAACGTGGGAAAACCTCAATGGTCTCGAGATTCCGCTCCCTTCATGAAGCGGCCGTCATGCTCAGAAACTCCCACCTGAGCCAACGTCTGATCCTCGCCCTGACTTCAGATGCATGAGATATTGGTTCAGATCTGCAGGGGGTACCTGCCGTGCCCTCGCCCTGAAACCCAAGTCTAGCTTGTCTTCTCAGACTTCCATCCTCACACTCCTGGCCCCAAAGCCCTCAAGTTTGGCAATTCCGGACCCACAATGCAGCACTCTGCCTGCCCTCTAGAAAAAAAAAAAAATTATTGCCTCATGAGCTGCCCAGGCACCTGAAATGAAGATAAACCTACACAGCACTCGACTTTACCCAAATTATATAGTCTAACCTGGGCACTAATGCACTGTCGAACACATCCTGAGCCCGGACCTCCTGACCAACTCCCAGAAAGCTGACCGCACACTGAGCACATAAAACCCGCCATGGCCTTAGGTCATCATCTCTTCCCTACCTCAGTTTCCAGGCTTCAGAACCGAGACCTTATCTCCAATCACTGCCCAGGGGTGAGTCTGATGCAGAAATCAGAACTCCTCCTTACCCATGGCAAGAACCCTTGTGGTTGGCACGTTGTCCAACGATCAGTGTAGGAGAAACCCTGAGGCCCCGCCCATTCTTGAGTGCGAAGAGGGAATACACACGCATTGTGACCCTCAGCATGAGTCCTGTCCTCTAGTAAGTCCTCTCAGTGGCTGGACCAATAGATGTCATAATGGGCTTGACATGTCCCTAGTCCCCAATTTTTAACCAGATTTCTGATTGTCCAGTCGCCCCTCCTAAAGCTCTACTCTGAAATCCTTCATTTGGTGGGACACCTGAGGTTAAAAAATAAAACAACAACAACAACAACAACAACAACAAAATAAAACGGACTTCTTCCAGCCCACAGAATGAACCCAAACTCTTTGGACGGGGCCAAACCACCAGAGAGTAAGACTCGTCCATTTCCCATGAAGTCACCCAGAAATTCCACGACCATGAGTGACACGATATCCCGAGACAAAAACTTGAGCAGGAGCCTCACACTCGCCCTTCTTTCAAATCCCGAAAAGTTCTCCTCATGGTCTGTAGATCTGTCCTGCCATACCTATGACCTGAAACATAAGCCGAGTTTGTGTTTTCAGACAACTGTCCAAAAAGGGCTGGACGACACAACCTACAGGCTCAGGCCCCTGGAGCCAAACCTGAGGACTGTACTTGCCCTCTCCAAGGGAATTGTGTGTGCCCATTCCAATGGCCACAACCCTTCTAATAGGATAAACCTCCAAAGTCCCTGATATATCTCAATAGTGGTAGCTTCCCAGGAAAAACAGGGGCAATCTGAACCCAAATGAGCCCCTACCTGCACTCAGACCCATAGACAGATGTCCTCAGAGGTAAAAAGGAAAGAACAGGCCCCTAGGCACTAATCAGATCCATTGCTTTGGTTTCCAGGCATCACTCCTCAGAGGCCTGGATTTCAAAAGCAGCATATAGCTGTTTCTTGACTCACCCATCAGAAAACATCTCATCTACACATGGGAAACTTGCACGTTGGAGCTGTGTCAAAGCCTCTGTTTAGGAGAACCCTTTAGGGCCCCAGAGCCACCGCTTCATTCCAAGGTCTCCAAAGACACAAAAGCACATTCAGACCCTTCCCCAGGTGTGTGCATTTCAACTCAGCATCCTCGGTAGCTCCCCACAGATCCAGGAGATCTAAACTGTCTTGTTGCTAGGAGACAATTGGAATGCGAGGTGGGCTACCCAGCCATCCATCCTTAGAACCCTGCTCAGAATCATTGGCCTGGAGCCAAACAACAGGTCTCAATTGTCCTGCCGAAGACTCTCTGCAGTTTGGAGCTTCTCACAACTCCCATCGTGGGAAAACCCCCATGGCCTCGTGATGCCCCCCCATTCATGAAGGGGCCATCAGGGACAGAAACTCCAACCTGAGCGATCGTCTGATCCTCGCCCTGACTTCAGATGCACGAGATCTCGATTCAGGTCTGTAGATTGTGCCTGCCATGGCCTCACCCAGAAACCTAAGCCTAGCTTGTGTTCTCAGACTTTTGTCGTCAGACTACTGGCCCACAAGGCCTCCAGTTTGGCAATCCAGAACTACAATGCAGCACTCTGCCTGCCCTCCAGATAAAAAACATTGTCCTCTGGGGCTACCCAGTAACCCCAAATGAGGATCAACCTGCACCGACCTTGGCTGTACCCCAAATACATAGGCTGACCAGGGCACTAATGCCCTTTCTGACACAGCCTGAGCCTGGACCCCCTGGCCCCTCCCAGACAGCTGGCCGCACACTGAGCACATCGAGCCGCCATGGCCTTAGGTCGTCATCTCTTCCCAACCTCGGTTTTCAGGTTTCAGAACCTAGACCTTATCTCCAATCACTGTCCATGTTGAAGGTGATGCAGAAATCAGAACTCCTTCCCCATGGCAAGAAACCTTGTGGTTGGCATGTTGTCCAACGTTCAGTGTCGTTGAAACCAGTGTGGCCCATGAGGCCCCGCCCATGCTCGCGGGCCACATTGGTCACAAACACACATTGTGACCCTCAGGCTGAGCCCAGTCCTCAAGTAAGGCCACTCAGTGGCTGGATGAAGAGATAGCATATTGGGCTTGCCATGCCCCTAGGCCCCAATTTTTAACCATACTTCGCGTTGTCCCTTCAGTCTTCCCCACGGCTTTGCTTTGGAATTCCTCTTTTGGTGGGACACCTGAGGTAACAAAACTGAAATGAGTCCTCCCATCCCACAGATTGACGAAAAGCAATTGGGAATCGGGCCAAATCCTCAGAGAGGAAGATTCGTCCATGGCCCATGAGGCCTCCCCGACATTCCACGGCCATCACTGATACAAAATCCAGAGACAAAAGCCTGAGCAATCGCCACAGACTCGCACTTTCTTCATATCCTGTAGAGTTCTTCTCATGGTTTGTAGATCGGACCTGCCATACCTACGTCCCCAAACCTAAGCTGAGTTTGTGTTTTCAGACTTCTGTCCTCAAAGTCTTGGGCCACACACCCTCCAGGCTGGGCCCCTGGAGCCACACATTAGGACTGTGCCTACCAATCCATGGGAATTCTGCCCATTCCATGGTCCAAAATCGTACAAATTAGGAGAAACCTCCAACGACCCTTAGGCCATCCCAATAGTGTGGGTCACCCGGAACAAACAAGGGGTGTCTGACACCAGCTGATAATCGACCTCCACTCATACCATAGATGGATGTCCCCAGAGAAGAAGATTGAACCAGACAGGACCCTAGGCCATAATAGGATCCATTGCTATGGGTTACAGGCATGTGTCCTCAAAAGCCTGATTCCAATACGAGCATAGGGGTTTTCCTGAGGCACCCATTAGAACTCATCTCGTCTCCACAAGTAAACCTGTGCATGGGAGCCATGTCCAAAGCTTAGGAAAGTACTTCAGGTTGCCGGTGCCACCGCCTCATTCCAAGGCCCTCATGGACACAAAAACACATTAGGACCCATCCTCAGGAAAGTCCATTTCAACTCAGCCACCGAGGTTGCTCCCGCAGAGCCATCAGATCTAAACTGTCTTGTTGCTAGGAGACAATTGGAATGCGAGGCGGGCTTCCCAGGCATCCGTCCGCGAACGGTACTCTGGAGTCATTCCATATGGGATGTCCTGGAGCTGTCCAACAGGTCTCAATTGTCCGGAAGAAGGAATCCTGGAAGGGGGCATCCCACAACTCCCAACGTGGGAAAACCTCAATGGTCTCGAGATTCCGCTCCCTTCATGAAGCGGCCGTCATGCTCAGAAACTCCCACCTGAGCCAACGTCTGATCCTCGACCTGACTTCAGATGCATGAGATATTGGTTCAGATCTGCAGGGGGTACCTGCCGTGCCCTCGCCCTGAAACCCAAGTCTAGCTTGTCTTCTCAGACTTCCATCCTCACACTCCTGGCCCCAAAGCCCTCAAGTTTGGCAATTCCGGACCCACAATGCAGCACTCTGCCTGCCCTCTAGAAAAAAAAAAAATATTGCCTCATGAGCTGCCCAGGAAACTTAAATGAGGGTAAACCTACACAGCACTCGACTTTACCCAAATTATATAGTCTAACATGGGCACTAATGCACTGTCGATCACATCCTGAGCCCGGACCTCCTGACCAACACCCAGAAAGCTGACCGCACACTGTGCACATAAAACCCGCCATGGCCTTAGGTCATCATCTCTTCCCTACCTCAGTTTTCAGGCTTCAGAACCGAGACCTTATCTCCAATCACTGCCCAGGGGTGAATGTTATGCAGAAATCAGAACTCCTCCTTACCCATGGCAAGTATCCTTGTGGTTGGCACGTTCAGTGTAGGAGAAACAAGCATTCATCCTGAGGCCCTGCCCATTCTTGAGTGCGATGAGGGCATACACACACATTGTGACCCTCAGCATGAGTCCTGTCCTCTAGTAAGTCCTCTCAGTGGCTGGACCATTAGATGTCATATTGGGCTTGACATGTCCCTAGGCCCCAATTTTTAACCAGATTTCTGATTGTCCAGTCGCCCCTCCTAGGGCTCTACTCTGAAATCCCTCATTTGGTGGGACACCTGAAGTTAAAAAAGAAAACAACAACAACAACAACAACAACAACAAAAACAACAAAATAAAACGGACTTCTTCCAGCCCACAGAATGAACCCAAACTCTTTGGACGGGGCCAAACCACCAGAGAGTAAGACTCGTCCATTTCCCATGAAGTCACCCAGAAATTCCACGACCATGAGTGACACGATATCCCGAGACAAAAACTTGAGCAGGAGCCTCACACTCGCCCTTCTTTCAAATCCCGAAAAGTTCTCCTCATGGTCTGTAGATCTGTCCTGCCATACCTATGACCTGAAACATAAGCCGAGTTTGTGTTTCAGACAACTGTCCAAAAAGGGCTGGACGACACAACCTACAGGCTCAGGCCCCTGGAGCCAAACCTGAGGACTGTACTTGCCCTCTCCAAGGGAATTGTGTGTGCCCATTCCAATGGCCACAACCCTTCTAATAGGATAAACCTCCAAAGTCCCTGATATATCTCAATAGTGGTAGCTTCCCAGGAAAAACAGGGGCAATCTGAACCCAAATGACCCCCTACCTGCACTCAGACCCATAGACAGATGTCCTCAGAGGTAAAAAGGAAAGAACAGGCCCCTAGGCACTAATCAGATCCATTGCTTTGGTTTCCAGGCATCTCTCCTCAGAGGCCTGGATTTCAAAAGCTGCATATAGCTGTTTCTTGTTTCACCCATCAGAAAACATCTCATCTACACATGGGAAACTTGCACGTTGGAGCTGTGTCAAAGCCTCTGTTTAGGAGAACCCTTCAGGGCCCCAGTGCCACCGCTTCATTCCAAGGTCTCCATAGACACAAAAGCACATTCGGACCCATCCCCAGGGGTGTGCATTTGAACTCAGCATCCTCGGTAGCTCCCCACAGATCCAGGAGATCTAAACTGTCTTGTTGCTAGGAGACAATTGGAACGCGAGGTGGGCTACCCAGCCATCCATCCTTAGAACCCTGCTCAGAATCATTGGCCTGGAGCCAAACAACAGGTCTCAATTGTCCTGCCGAAGACTCTCTGCAGTTTGGAGCTTCTCACAACTCCCATCATGGGAAAACCCCCATGGCCTCGTGATGCCCCCCCATTCATGAAGGGGCCATCAGGGACAGAAACTCCAACCTGAGCGATCGTCTGATCCACGCCCTGACTTCAGATGCACGAGATCTCGATTCAGGTCTGTAGATTGTGCCTGCCATGGCCTCACCCAGAAACCTAAGCCTAGCTTGTGTTCTCAGACTTTTGTCGTCAGACTACTGGCCCACAAGGCCTCCAGTTTGGCAATCCAGAACTACAATGCAGCACTCTACCTGCCCTCCAGATAAAAAACATTGTCCTCTGGGGCTACCCAGTAACTCCAAATGAGGATCAACCTGCACCGACCTTGGCTGTACCCCAAATACATAGGCTGACCAGGGCACTAATGCCCTTTCTGACACAGCCTGAGCCTGGACCCCCTGGCCCCTCCCAGACAGCTGGCCGCACACTGAGCACATCGAGCCGCCATGGCCTTAGGTCGTCATCTCTTCCCAACCTCTGTTTGCAGGTTTCAGAACCTAGACCTTATCTCCAATCACTGTCCATGTTGAAGGTGATGCAGAAATCAGAACTCCTTCCCCATGGCAAGAAACCTTGTGGTTGGCATGTTGTCCAACGTTCAGTGTCGTTGAAACCAGTGTGGCCCATGAGGCCCCGCCCATGCTCGCGGGCCACATTGGTCACAAACACACATTGTGACCCTCAGGCTGAGCCCAGTCCTCAAGTAAGGCCACTCAGTGGCTGGATGAAGAGATAGCATATTGGGCTTGCCATGCCCCTAGGCCCCAATTTTTAACCATACTTCGGGTTGTCCCTTCAGTCTTCCCCACGGCTTTGCTTTGGAATTCCTCTTTTGGTGGGACACCTGAGGTAACAAAACTGAAATGAGTCCTCCCATCCCACAGATTGACGAAAAGCAATTGGGAATCGGGCCAAATCCTCAGAGAGGAAGATTCGTCCATGGCCCATGAGGCCTCCCCGACATTCCACGGCCATCACTGATACAAAATCCAGAGACAAAAGCCTGAGCAATCGCCACAGACTCGCACTTTCTTCATATCCTGTAGAGTTCTTCTCATGGTTTGTAGATCGGACCTGCCATACCTACGTCCCCAAACCTAAGCTGAGTTTGTGTTTTCAGACTTCTGTCCTCAAAGTCTTGGGCCACACACCCTCCAGGCTGGGCCCCAGGAGCCACACATTAGGACTGTGCCTACCAATCCATGGGAATTCTGCCCATTCCATGGTCCAAAATCGTACAAATTAGGAGAAACCTCCAACGACCCTTAGGCCATCCCAATAGTGTGGGTCACCCGGAACAAACAAGGGGTGTCTGACACCAGCTGATAATCGACCTCCACTCATACCATAGATGGATGTCCCCAGAGAAGAAGATTGAACCAGACAGGACCCTAGGCCATAATAGGATCCATTGCTATGGGTTACAGGCATGTGTCCTCAAAAGCCTGATTCCAATACGAGCATAGGGGTTTTCCTGAGGCACCCATCAGAACTCATCTCGTCTCCACAATTAAACCTGTGCATGGGAGCCATGTCCAAAGCTTAGGAAAGTACTTCAGGTTGCCGGTGCCACCGCCCCATTCCAAGGCCCTCATGGACACAAAAACACATTAGGACACATCCTCAGGAAAGTCCATTTCAACTCAGCCACCGAGGTTGCTCCCGCAGAGCCATCAGATCTAAACTGTCTTGTTGCTAGGAGACAACTGGAATGCGAGGCGGGCTTCCCAGGCATCCATCCGCGAACGGTGCTCTGGAGTCATTCCATATGGGATGTCCTGGAGCTGTCCAACAGGTCTCAATTGTCCGGAAGAAGGAATCCTGGAAGGGGGCATCCCACAACTCCCAACGTGGGAAAACCTCAATGGTCTCGAGATTCCGCTCCCTTCATGAAGCGGCCGTCATGCTCAGAAACTCCCACCTGAGCCAACGTCTGATCCTCGCCCTGACTTCAGATGCATGAGATATTGGTTCAGATCTGCAGGGGGTACCTGCCGTGCCCTCGCCCTGAAACCCAAGTCTAGCTTGTCTTCTCAGACTTCCATCCTCACACTCCTGGCCCCAAAGCCCTCAAGTTTGGCAATTCCGGACCCACAATGCAGCACTCTGCCTGCCATCTAGAAAAAAAAAAAATTATTGCCTCATGAGCTGCCCAGGCACCTTAAATGAAGATAAACCTACACAGCACTCGACTTTACCCAAATTATATAGTCTAACCTGGGCACTAATGCACTGTCGAACACATCCTGAGCCCGGACCTCCTGACCAACTCCCAGAAAGCTGACCGCACACTGAGCACATAAAACCCGCCATGGCCTTAGGTCATCATCTCTTCCCTACCTCAGTTTCCAGGCTTCAGAACCGAGACCTTATCTCCAATCACTGCCCAGGGGTGAGTCTGATGCAGAAATCAGAACTCCTCCTTACCCATGGCAAGAACCCTTGTGGTTGGCACGTTGTCCAACGATCAGTGTAGGAGAAACCCTGAGGCCCCGCCCATTCTTGAGTGCGACGAGGGCATACACACGCATTGTGACCCTCAGCATGAGTCCTGTCCTCTAGTAAGTCCTCTCAGTGGCTGGACCATTAGATGTCATAATGGGCTTGACATGTCCCTAGGCCCAATTTTTAAACAGATTTCTGATTGTCCAGTCGCCCCTCCTAAAGCTCTACTCTGAAATCCCTCATTTGGTGAGACACCTGAGGTTAAAAAAGAAAACAACAACAACAACAACAACAACAACAACAACAAAATAAAACGGACTTCTTCCAGCCCACAGAATGAACCCAAACTCTTTGGACGGGGCCAAACCACCAGAGAGTAAGACTCGTCCATTTCCCATGAAGTCACCCAGAAATTCCACGACCATGAGTGACACGATATCCCGAGACAAAAACTTGAGCAGGAGCCTCACACTCGCCCTTCTTTCAAATCCCGAAAAGTTCTCCTCATGGTCTGTAGATCTGTCCTGCCATACCTATGACCTGAAACATAAGCCGAGTTTGTGTTTTCAGACAACTGTCCAAAAAGGGCTGGACGACACAACCTACAGGCTCAGGCCCCTGGAGCCAAACCTGAGGACTGTACTTGCCCTCTCCAAGGGAATTGTGTGTGCCCATTCCAATGGCCACAACCCTTCTAATAGGATAAACCTCCAAAGTCCCTGATATATCTCAATAGTGGTAGCTTTCCAGGAAAAACAGGGGCAATCTGAACCCAAATGAGCACCTACCTGCACTCAGACCCATAGACAGATGTCCTCAGAGGTAAAAAGGAAAGAACAGGCCCCTAGGCTCTAATCAGATCCATTGCTTTGGTTTCCAGGCATCTCTCCTCAGAGGCCTGGATTTCAAAAGCAGCATATAGCTGTTTCTTGTTTCACCCATCAGAAAACATCTCATCTATACATGGGAAACTTGCACGTTGGAGCTGTGTCAAAGCCTCTGTTTAGGAGAACCCTTTAGGGCCCCAGTGCCACCGCTTCATTCCAAGGTCTCCATAGACACAAAAGCACATTCGGACCCATCCCCAGGGGTGTGCATTTCAACTCAGCATCCTCGGTAGCTCCCCACAGATCCAGGAGATCTAAACTGTCTTGTTGCTAGGAGACAATTGGAACGCGAGGTGGGCTACCCAGCCATCCATCCTTAGAACCCTGCTCAGAATCATTGGCCTGGAGCCAAACAACAGGTCTCAATTGTCCTGCCGAAGACTCTCTGCAGTTTGGAGCTTCTCACAACTCCCATCATGGGAAAACCCCCATGGCCTCGTGATGCCCCCCCATTCATGAAGGGGCCATCAGGGACAGAAACTCCAACCTGAGCGATCGTCTGATCCTCGCCCTGACTTCAGATGCACGAGATCTCGATTCAGGTCTGTAGATTGTGCCTGCCATGGCCTCACCCAGAAACCTAAGCCTAGCTTGTGTTCTCAGACTTTTGTCGTCAGACTACTGGCCCACAAGGCCTCCAGTTTGGCAATCCAGAACTACAATGCAGCACTCTGCCTGCCCTCCAGATAAAAAACATTGTCCTCTGGGGCTACCCAGTAACCCCAAATGAGGATCAACCTGCACCGACCTTGGCTGTACCCCAAATACATAGGCTGACCAGGGCACTAATGCCCTTTCTGACACAGCCTGAGCCTGGACCCCCTGGCCCCTCCCAGACAGCTGGCCGCACACTGAGCACATCGAGCCGCCATGGCCTTAGGTCGTCATCTCTTCCCAACCTCGGTTTTCAGGTTTCAGAACCTAGACCTTATCTCCAATCACTGTCCATGTTGAAGGTGATGCAGAAATCAGAACTCCTTCCCCATGGCAAGAAACCTTGTGGTTGGCATGTTGTCCAACGTTCAGTGTCGTTGAAACCAGTGTGGCCCATGAGGCCCCGCCCATGCTCGCGGGCCACATTGGTCACAAACACACATTGTGACCCTCAGGCTGAGCCCAGTCCTCAAGTAAGGCCACTCAGTGGCTGGATGAAGAGATAGCATATTGGGCTTGCCATGCCCCTAGGCCCCAATTTTTCACCGTAGTTCGGGTTGTCCCTTCAGTCTTCCCCACGGCTTTGCTTTGGAATTCCTCTTTTGGTGGGACACCTGAGGTAACAAAACTGAAATGAGTCCTCCCATCCCACAGATTGACGAAAAGCAATTGGGAATCGGGCCAAATCCTCAGAGAGGAAGATTCGTCCATGGCCCATGAGGCCTCCCCGACATTCCACGGCCATCACTGATACAAAATCCAGAGACAAAAGCCTGAGCAATCGCCACAGACTCGCACTTTCTTCATATCCTGTAGAGTTCTTCTCATGGTTTGTAGATCGGGCCTGCCATACCTACGTCCCCAAACCTAAGCTGAGTTTGTGTTTTCAGACTTCTGTCCTCAAAGTCTTGGGCCACACACCCTCCAGGCTGGGCCCCTGGAGCCACACATTAGGACTGTGCCTACCAATCCATGGGAATTCTGCCCATTCCATGGTCCAAAATCGTACAAATTAGGAGAAACCTCCAACGACCCTTAGGCCATCCCAATAGTGTGGGTCACCCGGAACAAACAAGGGGTGTCTGACACCAGCTGATAATCGACCTCCACTCATACCATAGATGGATGTCCCCAGAGAAGAAGATTGAACCAGACAGGACCCTAGGCCATAATACGATCCATTGCTATGGGTTACAGGCATGTGTCCTCAAAAGCCTGATTCCAATACGAGCATAGGGGTTTTCCTGAGGCACCCATCAGAACTCATCTCGTCTCCACAAGTAAACCTGTGCATGGGAGCCATGTCCAAAGCTTAGGAAAGTACTTCAGGTTGCCGGTGCCACCGCCCCATTCCAAGGCCCTCATGGACACAAAAACACATTAGGACACATCCTCAGGAAAGTCCATTTCAACTCAGCCACCGAGGTTACTCCCGCAGAGCCATCAGATCTAAACTGTCTTGTTGCTAGGAGACAATTGGAATGCGAGGCGGGCTTCCCAGGCATCCATCCGCGAACGGTGCTCTGGAGTCATTCCATATGGGATGTCCTGGAGCTGTCCAACAGGTCTCAATTGTCCGGAAGAAGGAATCCTGGAAGGGGGCATCCCACAACTCCCAACGTGGGAAAACCTCAATGGTCTCGAGATTCCGCTCCCTTCATGAAGCGGCCGTCATGCTCAGAAACTCCCACCTGAGCCAACGTCTGATCCTCGCCCTGACTTCAGATGCATGAGATATTGGTTCAGATCTGCAGGGGGTACCTGCCGTGCCCTCGCCCTGAAACCCAAGTCTAGCTTGTCTTCTCAGACTTCCATCCTCACACTCCTGGCCCCAAAGCCCTCAAGTTTGGCAATTCCGGACCCAAAATGCAGCACTCTGCCTGCCCTCTAGAAAAATAAAAAATTATTGCCTCATGAGCTGCCCAGGCACCTTAAATGAAGATAAACCTACACAGCACTCGACTTTACCCAAATTATATAGTCTAACCTGGGCACTAATGCACTGTCGAACACATCCTGAGCCCGGACCTCCTGACCAACTCCCAGAAAGCTGACCGCACACTGAGCACATAAAACCCGCCATGGCCTTAGGTCATCATCTCTTCCCTACCTCAGTTTTCAGGCTTCAGAACCGAGACCTTATCTCCAATCACTGCCCAGGGGTGAGTCTGATGCAGAAATCAGAACTCCTCCTTACCCATGGAAAGAAACCTTGTGGTTGGCACGTTGTCCAACGATCAGTGTAGGAGAAACCCTGAGGCCCCGCCCATTCTTGAGTGCGACGAGGGCATACACACGCATTGTGAGCCTCAGCATGAGTCCTGTCCTCTAGTAAGTCCTCTCAGTGGCTGGACCATTAGATGTCATAATGGGCTTGACATGTCCCTAGGCCCCAATTTTTAACTAGATTTCTGATTGTCCAGTCGCCCCTCCTAAAGCTCTACTCTGAAATACCTCATTTGGTGGGACACCTGAGGTTAAAAAAGAAAACAACAACAACAACAACAACAACAACAACAAAATAAAACGGACTTCTTCCAGCCCACAGAATGAACCCAAACTCTTTGGACGGGGCCAAACCACCAGAGAGTAAGACTCATCCATTTCCCATGAAGTCACCCAGAAATTCCACGACCATGAGTGACACGATATCCCGAGACAAAAACTTGAGCAGGAGCCTCACACTCGCCCTTCTTTCAAATCCCGAAAAGTTCTCCTCATGGTCTGTAGATCTGTCCTGCCATACCTATGACCTGAAACATAAGCCGAGTTTGTGTTTTCAGACAACTGTCCAAAAAGGGCTGGACGACACAACCTACAGGCTCAGGCCCCTGGAGCCAAACCTGAGGACTGTACTTGCCCTCTCCAAGGGAATTGTGTGTGCCCATTCCAATGGCCACAACCCTTCTAATAGGATAAACCTCCAAAGTCCCTGATATATCTCAATAGTGGTAGCTTCCCAGGAAAAACAGGGGCAATCTGAACCCAAATGAGCCCCTACCTGCACTCAGACCCATAGACAGATGTCCTCAGAGGTAAAAAGGAAAGAACAGGCCCCTAGGCACTAATCAGATCCATTGCTTTGGTTTCCAGGCATCTCTCCTCAGAGGCCTGGATTTCAAAAGCAGCATATAGCTGTTTCTTGTTTCACCCATCAGAAAACATCTCATCTATACATGGGAAACTTGCACGTTGGAGCTGTGTCAAACCTCTGTTTAGGAGAACCCTTTAGGGCCCCAGTGCCACCGCTTCATTCCAAGGTCTCCATAGACACAAAAGCACATTCGGACCCATCCCCAGGGGTGTGCATTTCAACTCAGCATCCTCGGTAGCTCCCCACAGATCCAGGAGATCTAAACTGTCTTGTTGCTAGGAGACAATTGGAACGCGAGGTGTGCTACCCAGCCATCCATCCTTAGAACCCTGCTCAGAATCATTGGCCTGGAGCCAAACAACAGGTCTCAATTGTCCTGCCGAAGACTCTCTGCAGTTTGGAGCTTCTCACAACTCCCATCATGGGAAAACCCCCATGGCCTCGTGATGCCCCCCCATTCATGAAGGGGCCATCAGGGACAGAAACTCCAACCTGAGCGATCGTCTGATCCTCGCCCTGACTTCAGATGCACGAGATCTCGATTCAGGTCTGTAGATTGTGCCTGCCATGGCCTCACCCAGAAACCTAAGCCTAGCTTGTGTTCTCAGACTTTTGTCGTCAGACTACTGGCCCACAAGGCCTCCAGTTTGGCAATCCAGAACTACAATGCAGCACTCTGCCTGCCCTCCAGATAAAAAACATTGTCCTCTGGGGCTACCCAGTAACCCCAAATGAGGATCAACCTGCACCGACCTTGGCAGTACCCCAAATACATAGGCTGACCAGGGCACTAATGCCCTTTCTGACACAGCCTGAGCCTGGACCCCCTGGCCCCTCCCAGACAGCTGGCCGCACACTGAGCACATCGAGCCGCCATGGCCTTAGGTCGTCATCTCTTCCCAACCTCGGTTTGCAGGTTTCAGAACCTAGACCTTATCTCCAATCACTGTCCATGTTGAAGGTGATGCAGAAATCAGAACTCCTTCCCCATGGCAAGAAACCTTGTGGTTGGCATGTTGTCCAACGTTCAGTGTCGTTGAAACCAGTGTGGCCCATGAGGCCCCGCCCATGCTCGCGGGCCACATTGGTCACAAACACACATTGTGACCCTCAGGCTGAGCCCAGTCCTCAAGTAAGGCCACTCAGTGGCTGGATGAAGAGATAGCATATTGGGCTTGCCATGCCCCTAGGCCCCAATTTTTAACCATACTTCGGGTTGTCCCTTCAGTCTTCCCCACGGCTTGGCTTTGGAATTCCTCTTTTGGTGGGACACCTGAGGTAACAAAACTGAAATGAGTCCTCCCATCCCACAGATTGACGAAAAGCAATTGGGAATCGGGCCAAATCCTCAGAGAGGAAGATTCGTCCATGGCCCATGAGGCCTCCCCGACATTCCACGGCCATCACTGATACAAAATCCAGAGACAAAAGCCTGAGCAATCGCCACAGACTCGCACTTTCTTCATATCCTGTAGAGTTCTTCTCATGGTTTGTAGATCGGGCCTGCCATACCTACGTCCCCAAACCTAAGCTGAGTTTGTGTTTTCAGACTTCTGTCCTAAAAGTCTTGGGCCACACACCCTCCAGGCTGGGCCCCTGGAGCCACACATTAGGACTGTGCCTACCAATCCATGGGAATTCTGCCCATTCCATGGTCCAAAATCGTACAAATTAGGAGAAACCTCCAACGACCCTTAGGCCATCCCAATAGTGTGGGTCACCCGGAACAAACAAGGGCTGTCTGACACCAGCTGATAATCGACCTCCACTCATACCATAGATGGATGTCCCCAGAGAAGAAGATTGAACCAGACAGGACCCTAGGCCATAATACGATCCATTGCTATGGGTTACAGGCATGTGTCCTCAAAAGCCTGATTCCAATACGAGCATAGGGGTTTTCCTGAGGCACCCATCAGAACCCATCTCGTCTCCACAAGTAAACCTGTGCATGGGAGCCATGTCCAAAGCTTAGGAAAGTACTTCAGGTTGCCGGTGCCACCGCCCCATTCCAAGGCCCTCATGGACACAAAAACACATTAGGACCCATCCTCAGGAAAGTCCATTTCAACTCAGCCACCGAGGTTGCTCCCGCAGAGCCATCAGATCTAAACTGTCTTGTTGCTAGGAGACAATTGGAATGCGAGGCGGGCTTCCCAGGCATCCATCCGCGAACGGTGCTCTGGAGTCATTCCATATGGGATGTCCTGGAGCTGTCCAACAGGTCTCAATTGTCCGGAAGAAGGAATCCTGGAAGGGGGCATCCCACTACTCCCAACGTGGGAAAACCTCAATGGTCTCGAGATTCCGCTCCCTTCATGAAGCGGCCGTCATGCTCAGAAACTCCCACCTGAGCCAACGTCTGATCCTCGCCCTGACTTCAGATGCATGATATATTGGTTCAGATCTGCAGGGGGTACCTGCCGTGCCCTCGCCCTGAAACCCAAGTCTAGCTTGTCTTCTCAGACTTCCATCCTCACACTCCTGGCCCCAAAGCCCTCAAGTTTGGCAATTCCGGACCCACAATGCAGCACTCTGCCTGCCCTCTAGAGAAAAAAATTATTGCCTCATGAGCTTCCCAGGCACCTTAAATGAGGGTAAACCTACACAGCACTCGACTTTACCCAAATTATATAGTCTAACCTGGGCACTAATGCACTGTCGAACACATCCTGAGCCCGGACCTCCTGACCAACACCCAGAAAGCTGACCGCACACTGAGCACATAAAACCCGCCATGGCCTTAGGTCATCATCTCTTCCCTACCTCAGTTTTCAGGCTTCAGAACCGAGACCTTATCTCCAATCACTGCCCAGGGGTGAGTCTGATGCAGAAATCAGAACTCCTCCTTACCCATGGCAAGAACCCTTGTGGTTGGCACGTTGTCCAACGATCAGTGTAGGAGAAACCCTGAGGCCCCGCCCATTCTTGAGTGCGACGAGGGCATACACACGCATTGTGACCCTCAGCATTAGTCCTGTCCTCTAGTAAGTCCTCTCAGTGGCTGGACCATTAGATGTCATAATGGGCTTGACATGTCCCTAGGCCCCAATTTTTAACCAGATTTCTGATTGTCCAGTCGCCCCTCCTAGGGCTCTACTCTGAAATCCCTCATTTGGTGGGACACTTGAGGTTAAAAAAGAAAACAACAACAACAACAAAATAAAACGGACTTCTTCCAGCCCACAGAATGAACCCAAACTCTTTGGACGGGGCCAAACCACCAGAGAGTAAGAATCGTCCATTTCCCATGAAGTCACCCAGAAATTCCACGACCATGAGTGACACGATATCCCGAGACAAAAACTTGAGCAGGAGCCTCACACTCGCCCTTCTTTCAAATCCCGAAAAGTTCTCCTCATGGTCTGTAGATCATTCCTGCCATACCTATGACCTGAAACATAAGCCGAGTTTGTGTTTTCAGACAACTGTCCAAAAAGGGCTGGACTACACAACCTACAGGCTCAGGCCCCTGGAGCCAAACCTGAGGACTGTACTTGCCCTCTCCAAGGGAATTGTGTGTGCCCATTCCAATGGCCACAACCCTTCTAATAGGATAGACCTCCAAAGTCCCTGATATATCTCATTAGTGGTAGCATCCCAGGAAAAACAGGGGCAATCTGAGCCCAAATGAGCCCCTACCTGCACTCAGACCCATAGACAGATGTCCTCAGAGGTAAAAAGGAAAGAACAGGCCCCTAGGCACTAATCAGATCCATTGCTTTGGTTTCCAGGCATCTCTCCTCAGAGGCCTGGATTTCAAAAGCAGCATATAGCTGTTTCTTGTTTCACCCATCAGAAAACATCTCATCTACACATGGGAAACTTGCACGTTGGAGCTGTGTCAAAGCCTCTGTTTAGGAGAACCCTTTAGGGCCCCAGAGCCACCGCTTCATTCCAAGGTCTCCATAGACACAAAAGCACATTCGGACCCATCCCCAGGGGTGTGCATTTGAACTCAGCATCCTCGGTAGCTCCCCACAGATCCAGGAGATCTAAACTGTCTTGTTGCTAGGAGACAATTGGAATGCGAGGTGGGCTACCCAGCCATCCATCCTTAGAACCCTGCTCAGAATCATTGGCCTGGAGCCAAACAACAGGTCTCAATTGTCCTGCCGAAGACTCTCTGCAGTTTGGAGCTTCTCACAACTCCCATCATGGGAAAACCCCCATGGCCTCGTGATGCCCCCCCATTCATGAAGGGGCCATCAGGGACAGAAACTCCAACCTGAGCGATCGTCTGATCCTCGCCCTGACTTCAGATGCACGAGATCTCAATTCAGGTCTGTAGATTGTGCCTGCCATGGCCTCACCCGGAAACCTAAGCCTAGCTTGTGTTCTCAGACTTTTGTCGTCAGACTACTGGCCCACAAGGCCTCCAGTTTGGCAATCCAGAACTACAATGCAGCACTCTGCCTGCCCTCCAGATAAAAAACGTTGTCCTCTGGGGCTACCCAGTAACCCCAAATGAGGATCAACCTGCACCGACCTTGGCTGTACCCCAAATACATAGGCTGACCAGGGCACTAATGCCCTTTCTGACACAGCCTGAGCCTGGACCCCCTGGCCCCTCCCAGACAGCTGGCCGCACACTGAGCACATCGAGCCGCCATGGCCTTAGGTCGTCATCTCTTACCAACCTCGGTTTTCAGGTTTCAGAACCTAGACCTTATCTCCAGTCACTGTCCATGTTGAAGGTGATGCAGAAATCAGAACTCCTTCCCCATGGCAAGAAACCTTGTGGTTGGCATGTTGTCCAACGTTCAGTGTCGTTGAAACCAGTGTGGCCCATGAGGCCCCGCCCATGCTCGCGGGCCACATTGGCCACAAACACACATTGTGACCCTCAGGCTGAGCCCAGTCCTCAAGTAAGGCCACTCAGTGGCTGGATGAAGAGATAGCATATTGGGCTTGCCATGCCCCTAGGCCCCAATTTTTAACCATACTTCGGGTTGTCCCTTCAGTCTTCCCCACGGCTTGGCTTTGGAATTCCTCTTTTGGTGGGACACCTGAGGTAACAAAACTGAAATGAGTCCTCCCATCCCACAGATTGACGAAAAGCAATTGGGAATCGGGCCAAATCCTCAGAGAGGAAGATTCGTCCATGGCCCATGAGGCCTCCCCGACATTCCACGGCCATCACTGATACAAAATCCAGAGACAAAAGCCTGAGCAATCGCCACAGACTCGCACTTTCTTCATATCCTGTAGAGTTCTTCTCATGGTTTGTAGATCGGACCTGCCATACCTACGTCCCCAAACCTAAGCTGAGTTTGTGTTTTCAGACTTCTGTCCTCAAAGTCTTGGGCCACACACCCTCCAGGCTGGGCCCCTGGAGCCACACATTTGGACTGTGCCTACCAATCCATGGGAATTCTGCCCATTCCATGGTCCAAAATCGTACAAATTAGGAGAAACCTCCAACGACCCTTAGGCCATCCCAATAGTGTGGGTCACCCGGAACAAACAAGGGGTGTCTGACACCAGCTGATAATCGACCTCCACTCATACCATAGATGGATGTCCCCAGAGAAGAAGATTGAACCAGACAGGTCCCTAGGCCATAATAGGATCCATTGCTATGGGTTACAGGCATGTGTCCTCAAAAGCCTGATTCCAATACGAGCATAGGGGTTTTCCTGAGGCACCCATCAGAACTCATCTCGTCTCCACAAGGAAACCTGAGCATGGGAGCCATGTCCAAAGCTTAGGAAAGTACTTCAGGTTGCCGGTGCCACCGCCCCATTCCAAGGCCCTCATGGACACAAAAACACATTAGGACACATCCTCAGGAAAGTCCATTTCAACTCAGCCACCGAGGTTGCTCCCGCAGAGCCATCAGATCTAAACTGTCTTGTTGCTAGGAGACAATTGGAATGCGAGGCGGGCTTCCCAGGCATCCGTCCGCGAACGGTGCTCTGGAGTCATTCCATATGGGATGTCCTGGAGCTGTCCAACAGGTCTCAATTGTCCGGAAGAAGGAATCCTGGAAGGGGGCATCCCACAACTCCCAACGTGGGAAAACCTCAATGGTCTCGAGATTCCGCTCCCTTCATGAAGCGGCTGTCATGCTCAGAAACTCCCACCTGAGCCAACGTCTGATCCTCGCCCTGACTTCAGATGCATGTGATATTGGTTCAGATCTGCAGGGGGCACCTGCCGTGCCCTCGCCCTGAAACCCAAGTCTAGCTTGTCTTCTCAGACTTCCATCCTCACACTCCTGGCCCCAAAGCCCTCAAGTTTGGCAATTCCGGACCCACAATGCAGCACTCTGCCTGCCCTCTAGAGAAAAAAATTATTGCCTCATGAGCTTCCCAGGCACCTTCAATGAGGGTAAACCTACACAGCACTCGACTTTACCCAAATTATATAGTCTAACCTGGGCACTAATGCACTGTCGAACACATCCTGAGCCCGGACCTCCTGACCAACACCCAGAAAGCTGACCGCACACTGAGCACATAAAACCCGCCATGGCCTTAGGTCATCATCTCTTCCCTACCTCAGTTTTCAGGCTTCAGAACCGAGACCTTATCTCCAATCACTGCCCAGGGGTGAGTCTGATGCAGAAATCAGAACTCCTCCTTACCCATGGCAAGAACCCTTGTGGTTGGCACGTTGTCAAACGATCAGTGTAGGAGAAACCCTGAGGCCCCGCCCATTCTTGAGTGCGACGAGGGCATACACACGCATTGTGACCCTCAGCATGAGTCCTGTCCTCTAGTAAGTCCTCTCAGTGGCTGGACCATTAGATGTCATAATGGGCTTGACATGTCCCTAGGCCCCAATTTTTAACCAGATTTCTGATTGTCCAGTCGCCCCTCCTAGGGCTCTACTCTGAAATCCCTCATTTGGTGGGACACCTGAGGTTAAAAAAGAAAACAACAACAACAACAAAATAAAACGGACTTCTTCCAGCCCACAGAATGAACCCAAACTCTTTGGACGGGGCCAAACCACCAGAGAGTAAGACTCGTCCATTTCCCATGAAGTCACCCAGAAATTCCACGACCATGAGTGACACGATATCCCGAGACAAAAACTTGAGCAGGAGCCTCACACTCGCCCTTCTTTCAAATCCCGAAAAGTTCTCCTCATGGTCTGTAGATCAGTCCTGCCATACCTATGACCTGAAACATAAGCCGAGTTTGTGTTTTCAGACAACTGTCCAAAAAGGGCTGGACTACACAACCTACAGGCTCAGGCCCCTGGAGCCAAACCTGAGGACTGTACTTGCCCTCTCCAAGGGAATTGTGTGTGCCCATTCCAATGGCCACAACCCTTCTAATAGGATAAACCTCCAAAGTCCCTGATATATCTCAATAGTGGTAGCATCCCAGGAAAAACAGGGGCAATCTGAGCCCAAATGAGCCCCTACCTGCACTCAGACCCATAGACAGATGTCCTCAGAGGTAAAAAGGAAAGAACAGGCCCCTAGGCACTAATCAGATCCATTGCTTTGGTTTCCAGGCATCTCTCCTCAGAGGCCTGGATTTCAAAAGGAGCATATAGCTGTTTCTTGTTTCACCCATCAAAAAACATCTCATCTATACATGGGAAACTTGCACGTTGGAGCTGTGTCAAAGCCTCTGTTTAGGAGAACCCTTTAGGGCCCAAGCCACCGCTTCATTCCAAGGTTTCCATAGACACAAAAGCACATTCGGACCCATCCCCAGGGGTGTGCATTTCAACTCAGCATCCTCGGTAGCTCCCCACAGATCCAGGAGATCTAAATCGTCTTGTTGCTAGGAGACAATTGGAATGCGAGGTGGGCTACCCAGCCATCCATCCTTAGAACCCTGCTCAGAATCATTGGCCTGGAGCCAAACAACAGGTCTCAATTGTCCTGCCGAAGACTCTCTGCAGTTTGGAGCTTCTCACAACTCCCATCATGGGAAAACCCCCATGGCCTCGTGATGCCCCCCCATTCATGAAGGGGCCATCAGGGACAGAAACTCCAACCTGAGCGATCGTCTGATCCTCGCCCTGACTTCAGATACACGAGATCTCGATTCAGGTCTGTAGATTGTGCCTGCCATGGCCTCACCCAGAAACCTAAGCCTAGCTTGTGTTCTCAGACTTTTGTCGTCAGACTACTGGCCCACAAGGCCTCCAGTTTGGCAATCCAGAACTACAATGCAGCACTCTGCCTGCCCTCCAGATAGAAAACGTTGTCCTCTGGGGCTACCAAGTAACCCCAAATGAGGATCAACCTGCACCGACCTTGGCTGTACCCCAAATACATAGGCTGACCAGGGCACTAATGCCCTTTCTGACACAGCCTGAGCCTGGACCCCCTGGCCCCTCCCAGACAGCTGGCCGCACACTGAGCACATCGAGCCGCCATGGCCTTAGGTCGTCATCTCTTACCAACCTCGGTTTTCAGGTTTCAGAACCTAGACCTTATCTCCAGTCACTGTCCATGTTGAAGGTGATGCAGAAATCAGAACTCCTTCCCCATGGCAAGAAACCTTGTGGTTGGCATGTTGTCCAACGTTCAGTGTCGTTGAAACCAGTGTGGCCCATGAGGCCCCGCCCATGCTCGCGGGCCACATTGGCCACAAACACACATTGTGACCCTCAGGCTGAGCCCAGTCCTCAAGTAAGGCCACTCAGTGGCTGGATGAAGAGATAGCATATTGGGCTTGCCATGCCCCTAGGCCCCAATTTTTCACCATAGTTCGGATTGTCCCTTCAGTCTTCCCCACGGCTTTGCTTTGGAATTCCTCTTTTGGTGGGACACCTGAGGTAACAAAACTGAAATGAGTCCTCCCATCCCACAGATTGACGAAAAGCAATTGGGAATCGGGCCAAATCCTCAGAGAGGAAGATTCGTCCATGGCCCATGATGCCTCCCCGACATTCCACGGCCATCACTGATACAAAATCCAGAGACAAAAGCCTGAGCAATCGCCACAGACTCGCACTTTCTTCATATCCTGTAGAGTTCTTCTCATGGTTTGTAGATCGGACCTGCCATACCTACGTCCCCAAACCTAAGCTGAGTTTGTGTTTTCAGACTTCTGTCCTCAAAGTCTTGGGCCACACACCCTCCAGGCTGGGCCCCTGGAGCCACACATTAGGACTGTGCCTACCAATCCATGGGAATTCTGCCCATTCCATGGTCCAAAATCGTACAAATTAGGAGAAACCTCCAACGACCCTTAGGCCATCCCAATAGTGTGGGTCACCCGGAACAAACAAGGGGTGTCTGACACCAGCTGATAATCGACCTCCACTCATACCATAGATGGATGTCCCCAGAGAAGAAGATTGAACCAGACAGGTCCCTAGGCCATAATAGGATCCATTGCTATGGGTTACAGGCATGTGTCCTCAAAAGCCTGATTCCAATACGAGCATAGGGGTTTTCCTGAGGCACCCATCAGAACTCATCTCGTCTCCACAAGGAAACCTGAGCATGGGAGCCATGTCCAAAGCTTAGGAAAGTACTTCAGGTTGCCGGTGCCACCGCCCCATTCCAAGGCCCTCATGGACACAAAAACACATTAGGACACATCCTCAGGAAAGTCCATTTCAACTCAGCCACCCCGGTTGCTCCCGCAGAGCCATCAGATCTAAACTGTCTTGTTGCTAGGAGACAATTGGAATGCGAGGCGGGCTTCCCAGGCATCCGTCCGCGAACGGTGCTCTGGAGTCATTCCATATGGGATGTCCTGGAGCTGTCCAACAGGTCTCAATTGTCCGGAAGAAGGAATCCTGGAAGGGGGCATCCCACAACTCCCAACGTGGGAAAACCTCAATGGTCTCGAGATTCCGCTCCCTTCATGAAGCGGCCGTCATGCTCAGAAACTCCCACCTGAGCCAACGTCTGATCCTCGCCCTGACTTCAGATGCATGTGATATTGGTTCAGATCTGCAGGGGGTACCTGCCGTGCCCTCGCCCTGAAACCCATGTCTAGCTTGTCTTCTCAGACTTCCATCCTCACACTCCTGGCCCCAAAGCCCTCAAGTTTGGCAATTCCGGACCCACAATGCAGCACTCTGCCTGCCCTCTAGAGAAAAAAATTATTGCCTCATGAGCTTCCCAGGCACCTTAAATGAGGGTAAACCTACACAGCACTCGACTTTACCCAAATTATATAGTCTAACCTGGGCACTAATGCACTGTCGAACACATCCTGAGCCCGGACCTCCTGACCAACACCCAGAAAGCTGACCGCACACTGAGCACATAAAACCCGCCATGGCCTTAGGTCATCATCTCTTCCCTACCTCAGTTTTCAGGCTTCAGAACCGAGACCTTATCTCCAATCACTGCCCAGGGGTGAGTCTGATGCAGAAATCAGAACTCCTCCTTACCCATGGCAAGAACCCTTGTGGTTGGCACGTTGTCCAACGATCAGTGTAGGAGAAACCCTGAGGCCCCGCCCATTCTTGAGTGCGACGAGGGCATACACACGCATTGTGACCCTCAGCATGAGTCCTATCCTCTAGTAAGTCCTCTCAGTGGCTGGACCATTAGATGTCATAATGGGCTTGACATGTCCCTAGGCCCCAATTTTTAACCAGATTTCTGATTGTCTAGTCGCCCCTCCTAGGGCTCTACTCTGAAATCCCTCATTTGGTGGGACACCTGAGGTTAAAAAAGAAAACAACAACAACAACAAAATAAAACGGACTTCTTCCAGCCCACAGAATGAACCCAAACTCTTTGGACGGGGCCAAACCACCAGAGAGTAAGACTCGTCCATTTCCCATGAAGTCACCCAGAAATTCCACGACCATGAGTGACACGATATCCCGAGACAAAAACTTGAGCAGGAGCCTCACACTCGCCCTTCTTTCAAATCCCGAAAAGTTCTCCTCATGGTCTGTAGATCAGTCCTGCCATACCTATGACCTGAAACATAAGCCGAGTTTGTGTTTTCAGACAACTGTCCAAAAAGGGCTGGACTACACAACCTACAGGCTCAGGCCCCTGGAGCCAAACCTGAGGACTGTACTTGCCCTCTCCAAGGGAATTGTGTGTGCCCATTCCAATGGCCACAACCCTTCTAATAGGATAAACCTCCAATATCCCTGATATATCTCAATAGTGGTAGCATCCCAGGAAAAACAGGGGCAATCTGAGCCCAAATGAGCCCCTACCTGCACTCAGACCCATAGACAGATGTCCTCAGAGGTAAAAAGGAAAGAACAGGCCCCTAGGCACTAATCAGATCCATTGCTTTGGTTTCCAGGCATCTCTCCTCAGAGGCCTGGATTTCAAAAGCAGCATATAGCTGTTTCTTGTTTCACCCATCAGAAAACATCTCATCTACACATGGGAAACTTGCACGTTGGAGCTGTGTCAAAGCCTCTGTTTAGGAGAACCCTTTAGGGCCCCAGAGCCACCGCTTCATTCCAAGGTCTCCATAGACACAAAAGCACATTCGGACCCATCCCCAGGGGTGTGCATTTCAACTCAGCATCCTCGGTAGCTCCCCACAGATCCAGGAGATCTAAACTGTCTTGTTGCTAGGAGACAATTGGAATGCGAGGTGGGCTACCCAGCCATCCATCCTTAGAACCCTGCTCAGAATCATTGGCCTGGAGCCAAACAACAGGTCTCAATTGTCCTGCCGAAGACTCTCTGCAGTTTGGAGCTTCTCACAACTCCCATCATGGGAAAACCCCCATGGCCTCGTGATGCCCCCCCATTCATGAAGGGGCCATCAGGGACAGAAACTCCAACCTGAGCGATCGTCTGATCCTCGCCCTGACTTCAGATGCACGAGATCTCGATTCAGGTCTGTAGATTGTGCCTGCCATGGCCTCACCCAGAAACCTAAGCCTAGCTTGTGCTCTCAGACTTTTGTCGTCAGACTACTGGCCCACAAGGCCTCCAGTTTGGCAATCCAGAACTACAATGCAGCACTCTGCCTGCCCTCCAGATAAAAAACGTTGTCCTCTGGGGCTACCCAGTAACCCCAAATGAGGATCAACCTGCACCAACCTTGGCTGTACCCCAAATACATAGGCTGACCAGGGCACTAATGCCCTTTCTGACACAGCCTGAGCCTGGACCCCCTGGCCCCTCCCAGACAGCTGGCCGCACACTGAGCACATCGAGCCGCCATGGCCTTAGGTCGTCATCTCTTCCCAACCTCGGTTTTCAGGTTTCAGAACCTAGACCTTATCTCCAATCACTGTCCATGTTGAAGGTGATGCAGAAATCAGAACTCCTTCCCCATGGCAAGAAACCTTGTGGTTGGCATGTTGTCCAACGTTCAGTGTCGTTGAAACCAGTGTGGCCCATGAGGCCCCGCCCATGCTCGCGGGCCACATTGGCCACAAACACACATTGTGACCCTCAGGCTGAGCCCAGTCCTCAAGTAAGGCCACTCAGTGGCTGGATGAAGAGATAGCATATTGGGCTTGCCATGCCCCTAGGCCCCAATTTTTAACCATAGTTCGGATTGTCCCTTCAGTCTTCCCCACGGCTTTGCTTTGGAATTCCTCTTTTGGTGGGACACCTGAGGTAACAAAACTGAAATGAGTCCTCCCATCCCACAGATTGACGAAAAGCAATTGGGAATCGGGCCAAATCCTCAGAGAGGAAGATTCGTCCATGGCCCATGAGGCCTCCCCGACATTCCACGGCCATCACTGATACAAAATCCAGAGTCAAAAGCCTGAGCAATCGCCACAGACTCGCACTTTCTTCATATCCTGTAGAGTTCTTCTCATGGTTTGTAGATCGGACCTGCCATACCTACGTCCCCAAACCTAAGCTGAGTTTGTGTTTTCAGACTTCTGTCCTCAAAGTCTTGGGCCACACACCCTCCAGGCTGGGCCCCTGGAGCCACACATTAGGACTGTGCCTACCAATCCATGGGAATTCTGCCCATTCCATGGTCCAAAATCGTACAAATTAGGAGAAACCTCCAACGACCCTTAGGCCATCCCAATAGTGTGGGTCACCCGGAACAAACAAGGGGTGTCTGACACCAGCTGATAATCGACCTCCACTCATACCATAGATGGATGTCCCCAGAGAAGAAGATTGAACCAGACAGGACCCTAGGCCATAATAGGATCCATTGCTATGGGTTACAGGCATGTGTCCTCAAAAGCCTGATTCCAATACGAGCATAGGGGTTTTCCTGAGGCACCCATCAGAACTCATCTCGTCTCCACAATTAAACCTGTGCATGGGAGCCATGTCCAAAGCTTAGGAAAGTACTTCAGGTTGCCGGTGCCACCGCCCCATTCCAAGGCCCTCATGGACACAAAAACACATTAGGACACATCCTCAGGAAAGTCCATTTCAACTCAGCCACCCCGGTTGCTCCCGCAGAGCCATCAGATCTAAACTGTCTTGTTGCTAGGAGACAATTGGAATGCGAGGCGGGCTTCCCAGGCATCCGTCCGCGAACGGTGCTCTGGAGTCATTCCATATGGGATGTCCTGGAGCTGTCCAACAGGTCTCAATTGTCCGGAAGAAGGAATCCTGGAAGGGGGCATCCCACAACTCCCAACGTGGGAAAACCTCAATGGTCTCGAGATTCCGCTCCCTTCATGAAGCGGCCGTCATGCTCAGAAACTCCCACCTGAGCCAACGTCTGATCCTCGCCCTGACTTCAGATGCATGTGATATTGGTTCAGATCTGCAGGGGGTACCTGCCGTGCCCTCGCCCTGAAACCCATGTCTAGCTTGTCTTCTCAGACTTCCATCCTCACACTCCTGGCCCCAAAGCCCTCAAGTTTGGCAATTCCGGACCCACAATGCAGCACTCTGCCTGCCCTCTAGAGAAAAAAATTATTGCCTCATGAGCTTCCCAGGCACCTTAAATGAGGGTAAACCTACACAGCACTCGACTTTACCCAAATTATATAGTCTAACCTGGGCACTAATGCACTGTCGAACACATCCTGAGCCCGGACCTCCTGACCAACACCCAGAAAGCTGACCGCACACTGAGCACATAAAACCCGCCATGGCCTTAGGTCATCATCTCTTCCCTACCTCAGTTTTCAGGCTTCAGAACCGAGACCTTATCTCCAATCACTGCCCAGGGGTGAGTCTGATGCAGAAATCAGAACTCCTCCTTACCCATGGCAAGAACCCTTGTGGTTGGCACGTTGTCCAACGATCAGTGTAGGAGAAACCCTGAGGCCCCGCCCATTCTTGAGTGCGACGAGGGCATACACACGCATTGTGACCCTCAGCATGAGTCCTATCCTCTAGTAAGTCCTCTCAGTGGCTGGACCATTAGATGTCATAATGGGCTTGACATGTCCCTAGGCCCCAATTTTTAACCAGATTTCTGATTGTCTAGTCGCCCCTCCTAGGGCTCTACTCTGAAATCCCTCATTTGGTGGGACACCTGAGGTTAAAAAAGAAAACAACAACAACAACAAAATAAAACGGACTTCTTCCAGCCCACAGAATGAACCCAAACTCTTTGGACGGGGCCAAACCACCAGAGAGTAAGACTCGTCCATTTCCCATGAAGTCACCCAGAAATTCCACGACCATGAGTGACACGATATCCCGAGACAAAAACTTGAGCGGGAGCCTCACACTCGCCCTTCTTTCAAATCCCGAAAAGTTCTCCTCATGGTCTGTAGATCAGTCCTGCCATACCTATGACCTGAAACATAAGCCGAGTTTGTGTTTTCAGACAACTGTCCAAAAAGGGCTGGACGACACAACCTACAGGCTCAGGCCCCTGGAGCCAAACCTGAGGACTGTACTTGCCCTCTCCAAGGGAATTGTGTGTGCCCATTCCAATGGCCACAACCCTTCTAATAGGATAAACCTCCAAAGTCCCTGATATATCTCAATAGTGGTAGCATCCCAGGAAAAACAGGGGCAATCTGAGCCCAAATGAGCCCCTACCTGCACTCAGACCCATAGACAGATGTCCTCAGAGGTAAAAAGGAAAGAACAGGCCCCTAGGCACTAATCAGATCCATTGCTTTGGTTTCCAGGCATCTCTCCTCAGAGGCCTGGATTTCAAAAGCAGCATATAGCTGTTTCTTGTTTCACCCATCAGAAAACATCTCATCTACACATGGGAAACTTGCACGTTGGAGCTGTGTCAAAGCCTCTGTTTAGGAGAACCCTTTAGGGCCCCAGAGCCACCGCTTCATTCCAAGGTCTCCATAGACACAAAAGCACATTCGGACCCATCCCCAGGGGTGTGCATTTCAACTCAGCATCCTCGGTAGCTCCCCACAGATCCAGGAGATCTAAACTGTCTTGTTGCTAGGAGACAATTGGAATGCGAGGTGGGCTACCCAGCCATCCATCCTTAGAACCCTGCTCAGAATCATTGGCCTGGAGCCAAACAACAGGTCTCAATTGTCCTGCCGAAGACTCTCTGCAGTTTGGAGCTTCTCACAACTCCCATCATGGGAAAACCCCCATGGCCTCGTGATGCCCCCCCATTCATGAAGGGGCCATCAGGGACAGAAACTCCAACCTGAGCGATCGTCTGATCCTCGCCCTGACTTCAGATGCACGAGATCTCGATTCAGGTCTGTAGATTGTGCCTGCCATGGCCTCACCCAGAAACCTAAGCCTAGCTTGTGCTCTCAGACTTTTGTCGTCAGACTACTGGCCCACAAGGCCTCCAGTTTGGCAATCCAGAACTACAATGCAGCACTCTGCCTGCCCTCCAGATAAAAAACGTTGTCCTCTGGGGCTACCCAGTAACCCCAAATGAGGATCAACCTGCACCAACCTTGGCTGTACCCCAAATACATAGGCTGACCAGGGCACTAATGCCCTTTCTGACACAGCCTGAGCCTGGACCCCCTGGCCCCTCCCAGACAGCTGGCCGCACACTGAGCACATCGAGCCGCCATGGCCTTAGGTCGTCATCTCTTCCCAACCTCGGTTTTCAGGTTTCAGAACCTAGACCTTATCTCCAATCACTGTCCATGTTGAAGGTGATGCAGAAATCAGAACTCCTTCCCCATGGCAAGAAACCTTGTGGTTGGCATGTTGTCCAACGTTCAGTGTCGTTGAAACCAGTGTGGCCCATGAGGCCCCGCCCATGCTCGCGGGCCACATTGGCCACAAACACACATTGTGACCCTCAGGCTGAGCCCAGTCCTCAAGTAAGGCCACTCAGTGGCTGGATGAAGAGATAGCATATTGGGCTTGCCATGCCCTTAGGCCCCAATTTTTAACCATAGTTCGGATTGTCCCTTCAGTCTTCCCCACGGCTTTGCTTTGGAATTCCTCTTTTGGTGGGACACCTGAGGTAACAAAACTGAAATGAGTCCTCCCATCCCACAGATTGACGAAAAGCAATTGGGAATCGGGCCAAATCCTCAGAGAGGAAGATTCGTCCATGGCCCATGAGGCCTCCCCGACATTCCACGGCCATCACTGATACAAAATCCAGAGTCAAAAGCCTGAGCAATCGCCACAGACTCGCACTTTCTTCATATCCTGTAGAGTTCTTCTCATGGTTTGTAGATCGGGCCTGCCATACCTACGTCCCCAAACCTAAGCTGAGTTTGTGTTTTCAGACTTCTGTCCTCAAAGTCTTGGGCCACACACCCTCCAGGCTGGGCCCCTGGAGCCACACATTAGGACTGTGCCTACCAATCCATGGGAATTCTGCCCATTCCATGGTCCAAAATCGTACAAATTAGGAGAAACCTCCAACGACCCTTAGGCCATCCCAATAGTGTGGGTCACCCGGAACAAACAAGGGGTGTCTGACACCAGCTGATAATCGACCTCCACTCATACCATAGATGGATGTCCCCAGAGAAGAAGATTGAACCAGACAGGACCCTAGGCCATAATAGGATCCATTGCTATGGGTTACAGGCATGTGTCCTCAAAAGCCTGATTCCAATACGAGCATAGGGGTTTTCCTGAGGCACCCATCAGAACTCATCTCGTCTCCACAATTAAACCTGTGCATGGGAGCCATGTCCAAAGCTTAGGAAAGTACTTCAGGTTGCCGGTGCCACCGCCCCATTCCAAGGCCCTCATGGACACAAAAACACATTAGGACACATCCTCAGGAAAGTCCATTTCAACTCAGCCACCGAGGTTGCTCCCGCAGAGCCATCAGATCTAAACTGTCTTGTTGTCAGGAGACAATTGGAATGCGAGGCGGGCTTCCCAGGCATCCGTCCGCGAACGGTGCTCTGGAGTCATTCCATATGGGATGTCCTGGAGCTGTCCAACAGGTCTCAATTGTCTGGAAGAAGGAATCCTGGAAGGGGGCATCCCACAACTCCCAACGTGGGAAAACCTCAATGGTCTCGAGACTCCGCTCCCTTCATGAAGCGGCCGTCATGCTCAGAAACTCCCACCTGAGCCAACGTCTGATCCTCGCCCTGACTTCAGATGCATGAGATATTGGTTCAGATCTGCAGGGGGTACCTGCCGTGCCCTCGCCCTGAAACCCAAGTCTAGCTTGTCTTCTCAGACTTCCATCCTCACACTCCTGGCCCCAAAGCCCTCAAGTTTGGCAATTCCGGACACACAATGCAGCACTCTGCCTGCCCTCTAGAGAAAAAAATTATTGCCTCATGAGCTTCCCAGGCACCTTAAATAAGGGTAAACCTACACAGCACTCGACTTTACCCAAATTATATAGTCTAACCTGGGCAGTAATGCACTGTCGAACACATCCTGAGCCCGGACCTCCTGACCAACACCCAGAAAGCTGACCGCACACTGAGCACATAAAACCCGCCATGGCCTTAGGTCATCATCTCTTCCCTACCTCAGTTTTCAGGCTTCAGAACCGAGACCTTATCTCCAATCACTGCCCAGGGGTGAGTCTGATGCAGAAATCAGAACTCCTCCTTACCCATGGCAAGAACCCTTGTGGTTGGCACGTTGTCCAACGATCAGTGTAGGAGAAACCCTGAGGCCCCGCCCATTCTTGAGTGCGACGAGGGCATACACACGCATTGTGACCCTCAGCATGAGTCCTATCCTCTAGTAAGTCCTCTCAGTGCCTGGACCATTAGATGTCATAATGGGCTTGACATGTCCCTAGGCCCCAATTTTTAACCAGATTTCTGATTGTCCAGTCGCCCCTCCTAGGGCTCTACTCTGAAATCCCTCATTTGGTGGGACACCTGAGGTTAAAAAAGAAAACAACAACAACAACAAAATAAAACGGACTTCTTCCAGCCCACAGAATGAACCCAAACTCTTTGGACGGGGCCAAACCACCAGAGAGTAAGACTCGTCCATTTCCCATGAAGTCACCCAGAAATTCCACGACCATGAGTGACACGATATCCCGAGACAAAAACTTGAGCAGGAGCCTCACACTCGCCCTTCTTTCAAATCCCGAAAAGTTCTCCTCATGGTCTGTAGATCAGTCCTGCCATACCTATGACCTGAAACATAAGCCGAGTTTGTGTTTTCAGACAACTGTCCAAAAAGGGCTGGACTACACAACCTACAGGCTCAGGCCCCTGGAGCCAAACCTGAGGACTGTACTTGCCCTCTCCAAGGGAATTGTGTGTGCCCATTCCAATGGCCACAACCCTTCTAATAGGATAAACCTCCAAAGTCCCTGATATATCTCAATAGTGGTAACTTCCCAGGAAAAACAGGGGCAATCTGAGCCCAAATGAGCCCCTACCTGCACTCAGACCCATAGACAGATGTCCTCAGAGGTAAAAAGGAAAGAACAGGCCCCTAGGCACTAATCAGATCCATTGCTTTGGTTTCCAGGCATCTCTCCTCAGAGGCCTGGATTTCAAAAGCTGCATATAGCTGTTTCTTGTTTCACCCATCAGAAAACATCTCATCTACACATGGGAAACTTGCACGTTGGAGCTGTGTCAAAGCCTCTGTTTAGGAGAACCCTTTAGGGCCCCAGTGCCACCGCTTCATTCCAAGGTCTCCATAGACACAAAAGCACATTCAGACCCATCCCCAGGGGTGTGCATTTCAACTCAGCATCCTCGGTAGCTGACCACAGATCCTGGATCTAACCTGTCTTGTTGCTAGGAGACAATTGGAATGCGAGGTGGGCTACCCAGCCATCCATCCTTAGAACCCTGCTCAGAATCATTGGCCTGGAGCCAAACAACAGGTCTCAATTGTCCTGCCGAAGACTCTCTGCAGTTTGGAGCTTCTCACAACTCCCATCATGGGAAAACCCCCATGGCCTCGTGATGCCCCCCCATTCATGAAGGGGCCATCAGGGACAGAAACTCCAACCTGAGCGATCGTCTGATCCTCGCCCTGACTTCAGATGCACGAGATCTCGATTCAGGTCTGTAGATTGTGCCTGCCATGGCCTCACCCAGAAACCTAAGCCTAGCTTGTGCTCTCAGACTTTTGTCGTCAGACTACTGGCCCACAAGGCCTCCAGTTTGGCAATCCAGAACTACAATGCAGCACTCTGCCTGCCCTCCAGATAAAAAACGTTGTCCTCTGGGGCTACCCAGTAACCCCAAATGAGGATCAACCTGCACCAACCTTGGCTGTACCCCAAATACATAGGCTGACCAGGGCACTAATGCCCTTTCTGACACAGCCTGAGCCTGGACCCCCTGGCCCCTCCCAGACAGCTGGCCGCACACTGAGCACATCGAGCCGCCATGGCCTTAGGTCGTCATCTCTTCCCAACCTCGGTTTTCAGGTTTCAGAACCTAGACCTTATCTCCAATCACTGTCCATGTTGAAGGTGATGCAGAAATCAGAACTCCTTCCCCATGGCAAGAAACCTTGTGGTTGGCATGTTGTCCAACGTTCAGTGTCGTTGAAACCAGTGTGGCCCATGAGGCCCCGCCCATGCTCGCGGGCCACATTGGCCACAAACACACATTGTGACCCTCAGGCTGAGCCCAGTCCTCAAGTAAGGCCACTCAGTGGCTGGATGAAGAGATAGCATATTGGGCTTGCCATGCCCTTAGGCCCCAATTTTTAACCATAGTTCGGATTGTCCCTTCAGTCTTCCCCACGGCTTTGCTTTGGAATTCCTCTTTTGGTGGGACACCTGAGGAAACAAAACTGAAATGAGTCCTCCCATCCCACAGATTGACGAAAAGCAATTGGGAATCGGGCCAAATCCTAAGAGAGGAAGATTCGTCCATGGCCCATGAGGCCTCCCCGACATTCCACGGCCATCACTGATACAAAATCCAGAGTCAAAAGCCTGAGCAATCGCCACAGACTCGCACTTTCTTCATATCCTGTAGAGTTCTTCTCATGGTTTGTAGATCGGGCCTGCCATACCTACGTCCCCAAACCTAAGCTGAGTTTGTGTTTTCAGACTTCTGTCCTCAAAGTCTTGGGCCACACACCCTCCAGGCTGGGCCCCTGGAGCCACACATTAGGACTGTGCCTACCAATCCATGGGAATTCTGCCCATTCCATGGTCCAAAATCGTACAAATTAGGAGAAACCTCCAACGACCCTTAGGCCATCCCAATAGTGTGGGTCACCCGGAACAAACAAGGGGTGTCTGACACCAGCTGATAATCGACCTCCACTCATACCATAGATGGATGTCCCCAGAGAAGAAGATTGAACCAGACAGGACCCTAGGCCATAATAGGATCCATTGCTATGGGTTACAGGCATGTGTCCTCAAAAGCCTGATTCCAATACGAGCATAGTTGTTTTCCTGAGGCACCCATCAGAACTCATCTCGTCTCCACAATTAAACCTGTGCATGGGAGCCATGTCCAAAGCTTAGGAAAGTACTTCAGGTTGCCGGTGCCACCGCCCCATTCCAAGGCCCTCATGGACACAAAAACACATTAGGACACATCCTCAGGAAAGTCCATTTCAACTCAGCCACCGAGGTTGCTCCCGCAGAGCCATCAGATCTAAACTGTCTTGTTGCTAGGAGACAATTGGAATGCAAGGCGTGCTTCCCAGGAATCCGTCCGCGAACGGTGCTCTGGAGTCATACCATATGGGATTTCCTGGAGCTGTCCAACAGGTCTCAATTGTCTGGAAGAAGGAATCCTGGAAGGGGGCATCCCACAACTCCCAACGTGGGAAAACCTCAATGGTCTCGAGATCCGCTCCCTTCATGAAGCGGCCGTCATGCTCAGAAACTCCCACCTGAGCCAACGTCTGATCCTCGCCCTGACTTCAGATGCATGAGATATTGGTTCAGATCTGCAGGGGGTACCTTCCGTACCCTCGGCCTGAAACCCAAGTCTAGCTTGTCTTCTCAGACTTCCATCCTCACACTCCTGGCCCCAAAGCCCTCAAGTTTGGCAATTCCGGACCCACAATGCAGCACTCTGCCTGCCCTCTAGAGAAAAAAATTATTGCCTCATGAGCTGCCCAGGCACCTTAAATGAGGGTAAACCTACACAGCACTCGACTTTACCTAAATTATATAGTCTAACCAGGGCACTAATGCACTGTCGAACACATCCTGAGCCCGGACCTCCTGACCAACACCCAGAAAGCTGACCGCACACTGAGCACATAAAACCAGCCATGGCCTTAGGTCATCATCTCTTCCCTACCTCAGTTTTCAGGCTTCAGAACCGAGACCTTATCTCCAATCACTGCCCAGGGGTGAGTCTGATGCAGAAATCAGAACTCCTCCTTACCCATGGCAAGAACCCTTGAGGTTGGCACGTTGTCCAACGATCAGTGTAGGAGAAACCCTGAGGCCCCGCCCATTCTTGAGTGCGACGAGGGCATACACACGCATTGTGACCCTCAGCATGAGTCCTATCCTCTAGTAAGTCCTCTCAGTGCCTGGACCATTAGATGTCATAATGGGCTTGACATGTCCCTAGGCCCCAATTTTTAACCAGATTTCTGATTGTCCAGTCGCCCCTCCTAGGGCTCTACTCTGAAATCCCTCATTTGGTGGGACACCTGAGGTTAAAAAAGAAAACAACAACAACAACAAAATAAAACGGACTTCTTCCAGCCCACAGAATGAACCCAAACTCTTTGGACGGTGCCAAACCACCAGAGAGTAAGACTCGTCCATTTCCCATGAAGTCACCCAGAAATTCCACGACCATGAGTGACACGATATCCCGAGACAAAAACTTGAGCGGGAGCCTCACACTCGCCCTTCTTTCAAATCCCGAAAAGTTCTCCTCATGGTCTGTAGATCAGTCCTGCCATACCTATGACCTGAAACATAAGCCGAGTTTGTGTTTTCAGACAACTGTCCAAAAAGGGCTGGACTACACAACCTACAGGCTCAGGCCCCTGGAGCCAAACCTGAGGACTGTACTTGCCCTCTCCAAGGGAATTGTGTGTGCCCATTCCAATGGCCACAACCCTTCTAATAGGATAAACCTCCAAAGTCCCTGATATATCTCAATAGTGGTAACTTCCCAGGAAAAACAGGGGCAATCTGAGCCCAAATGAGCCCCTACCTGCACTCAGACCCATAGACAGATGTCCTCAGAGGTAAAAAGGAAAGAACAGGCCCCTAGGCACTAATCAGATCCATTGCTTTGGTTTCCAGGCATCTCTCCTCAGAGGCCTGGATTTCAAAAGCAGCATATAGCTGTTTCTTGACTCACCCATCAGAAAACATCTCATCTACACATGGGAAACTTGCACGTTGGAGCTGTGTCAAAGCCTCTGTTTAGGAGAACCCTTTAGGGCCCCAGTGCCACCGCTTCATTCCAAGGTCTCCATAGACACAAAAGCACATTCGGACCCATCCCCAGTGGTGTGCATTTGAACTGAGCATCCTCGGTAGCTCCCCACAGATCCAGGAGATCTAAACTGTCTTGTTGCTAGGAGACAATTGGAATGCGAGGTGGGCTACCCAGCCATCCATCCTTAGAACCCTGCTCAGAATCATTGGCCTGGAGCCAAACAACAGGTCTCAATTGTCCTGCCGAAGACTCTCTGCAGTTTGGAGCTTCTCACAACTCCCATCATGGGAAAACCCCCATGGCCTCGTGATGCCCCCCCATTCATGAAGGGGCCATCAGGGACAGAAACTCCAACCTGAGCGATCGTCTGATCCTCGCCCTGACTTCAGATGCACGAGATCTCGATTCAGGTCTGTAGATTGTGCCTGCCATGGCCTCACCCAGAAACCTAAGCCTAGCTTGTGCTCTCAGACTTTTGTCGTCAGACTACTGGCCCAAGGGGCTCCAGTTTGGCAATCCAGAACTACAATGCAGCACTCTGCCTGCCCTCCAGATAAAAAACGTTGTCCTCTGGGGCTACCCAGTAACCCCAAATGAGGATCAACCTGCACCGACCTTGGCTGTACCCCAAATACATAGGCTGACCAGGGCACTAATGCCCTTTCTGACACAGCCTGAGCCTGGACCCCCTGGCCCCTCCCAGACAGCTGGCCGCACACTGAGCACATCGAGCTGCCATGGCCTTAGGTCGTCATCTCTTCCCAACCTCGGTTTTCAGGTTTCAGAACCTAGACCTTATCTCCAATCACTGTCCATGTTGAAGGTGATGCAGAAATCAGAACTCCTTCCCCATGGCAAGAAACCTTGTGGTTGGCATGTTGTCCAACGTTCAGTGTCGTTGAAACCAGTGTGGCCCATGAGGCCCCGCCCATGCTCGCGGGCCACATTGGTCACAAACACACATTGTGACCCTCAGGCTGAGCCCAGTCCTCAAGTAAGGCCACTCAGTGGCTGGATGAAGAGATAGCATATTGGGCTTGCCATGCCCCTAGGCCCCAATTTTTAACCATAGTTCGGATTGTCCCTTCAGTCTTCCCCACGGCTTTGCTTTGGAATTCCTCTTTTGGTGGGACACCTGAGGTAACAAAACTGAAATGAGTCCTCCCATCCCACAGATTGACGAAAAGCAATTGGGAATCGGGCCAAATCCTCAGAGAGGAAGATTCGTCCATGGCCCATGAGGCCTCCCCGACATTCCACGGCCATCACTGATACAAAATCCAGAGACAAAAGCCTGAGCAATCGCCACAGACTCGCACTTTCTTCATATCCTGTAGAGTTCTTCTCATGGTTTGTAGATCGGGCCTGCCATACCTACGTCCCCAAACCTAAGCTGAGTTTGTGTTTTCAGACTTCTGTCCTCAAAGTCTTGGGCCACACACCCTCCAGGCTCGGCCCCTGGAGCCACACATTAGGACTGTGCCTACCAATCCATGGGAATTCTGCCCATTCCATGGTCCAAAATCGTACAAATTAGGAGAAACCTCCAACGACCCTTAGGCCATCCCAATAGTGTGGGTCACCCGGAACAAACAAGGGGTGTCTGACACCAGCTGATAATCGACCTCCACTCATACCATAGATGGATGTCCCCAGAGAAGAAGATTGAACCAGACAGGACCCTAGGCCATAATAGGATCCATTGCTATGGGTTACAGGCATGTGTCCTCAAAAGCCTGATTCCAATACGAGCATAGGGGTTTTCCTGAGGCACCCATCAGAACTCATCTCGTCTCCACAAGTAAACCTGTGCATGGGAGCCATGTCCAAATCTTAGGAAAGTACTTCAGGTTGCCGGTGCCAGCGCCCCATTCCAAGGCCCTCATGGACACAAAAACACATTAGGACACATCCTCAGGAAAGTCCATTTCAACTCAGCCACCGAGGTTGCTCCCGCAGAGCCATCAGATCTAAACTGTCTTGTTGCTAAGAGACAATTGGAAAGCGAGGCGGGCTTCCCAGGCATCCATCCGCGAACGGTGCTCTGGAGTCATACCATATGGGATGTCCTGGAGCTGTCCAACAGGTCTCAATTGTCCGGAAGAAGGAATCCAGGAAGGGGGCATCCCACAACTCCCAACATGGGAAAACCTCAATGGTCTCGAGATTCCGCTCCCTCCATGAAGCGGCCGTCATGCTCAGAAACTCCCACCTGAGCCAACGTCTGATCCTCGCCCTGACTTCAGATGCATGAGATATTGGTTCAGATCTGCAGGGGGTACCTGCCGTGCCCTCGCCCTGAAACCCAAGTCTAGCTTGTCTTCTCAGATTTCCATCCTCACACTCCTGGCCCCAAAGCCCTCAAGTTTGGCAATTCCAGACCCACAATGCAGCACTATGCCTGCCCTCTAGAAAAAAAATGATTGCCTCATGAGCTGCCCAGGCACCTTAAATGAGGGTAAACCTACACAGCACTCGACTTTACCCAAATTATATAGTCTAACCTGGGCACTAATGCACTGTCGAACACATCCTGAGCCCGGACCTCCTGACCAACACCCAGAAAGCTGACCGCACACTGAGCACATAAAACCCGCCATGGCCTTAGGTCATCATCTCTTCCCTACCTCAGTTTTCAGGCTTCAGAACCGAGACCTTATCTCCAATCACTGCCCAGGGGTGAGTCTGATGCAGAAATCAGAACTCCTCCTTACCCCTGGCAAGAACCCTTGTGGTTGGCACGTTGTCCAACGATCAGTGTAGGAGAAAACCTGAGGCCCCGCCCATTCTTGAGTGCGACGAGGGCATACACACGCATTGTGACCCTCAGCATGAGTCCTGTCCTCTAGTAAGTCCTCTCAGTGGCTGGACCATTAGATGGCATAATGGGCTTGACATGTCCCTAGGCCCCAATTTTTAACCAGATTTCTGATTGTCCAGTCGCCCCTCCTAGGGCTCTACTCTGAAATCCCTCATTTGGTGGGACACCTGAGGTTAAAAAAGAAAACAACAACAACAACAAAATAAAACGGACTTCTTCCAGCCCACAGAATGAACCCAAACTCTTTGGACGGGGCCAAACCACCAGAGAGTAAGACTCGTCCATTTCCCATGAAGTCACCCAGAAATTCCACGACCATGAGTGACACGATATCCCGAGACAAATACTTGAGCAGGAGCCTCACACTCGCCCTTCTTTCAAATCCCGAAAAGTTCTCCTCATGGTCTGTAGATCAGTCCTGCCATACCTATGACCTGAAACATAAGCCGAGTTTGTGTTTTCAGACAACTGTCCAAAAAGGGCTGGACTACACAACCTACAGGCTCAGGCCCCTGGAGCCAAACCTGAGGACTGTACTTGCCCTCTCCAAGGGAATTGTGTGTGCCCATTCCAATGGCCACAACCCTTCTAATAGGATAAACCTCCAAAGTCCCTGATATATCTCAATAGTGGTAGCTTCCCAGGAAAAACAGGGGCAATCTGAGCCCAAATGAGCCCCTACCTGCACTCAGACCCATAGACAGATGTCCTCAGAGGTAAAAAGGAAAGAACAGGCCCCTAGGCACTAATCAGATCCATTGCTTTGGTTTCCAGGCATCTCTCCTCAGAGGCCTGGTTTCAAAAGCAGCATATAGCTGTTTCTTGACTCACCCATCAGAAAACATCTCATCTACACATGGGAAACTTGCACGTTGGAGCTGTGTCAAAGCCTCTGTTTAGGAGAACCCTTTAGGGCCCCAGTGCCACCGCTTCATTCCAAGGTCTCCATAGACACAAAAGCACATTCGGACCCATCCCCAGTGGTGTGCATTTGAACTCAGCATCCTCGGTAGCTCCCCACAGATCCAGGAGATCTAAACTGTCTTGTTGCTAGGAGACAATTGGAATGCGAGGTGGGCTACCCAGCCATCCATCCTTAGAACCCTGCTCAGAATCATTGGCCTGGAGCCAAACAACAGGTCTCAATTGTCCTGCCGAAGACTCTCTGCAGTTTGGAGCTTCTCACAACTCCCATCATGGGAAAACCCCCATGGCCTCGTGATGCCCCCCCATTCATGAAGGGGCCATCACGGACAGAAACTCCAACCTGAGCGATCGTCTGATCCTCGCCCTGACTTCAGATGCACGAGATCTCGATTCAGGTCTGTAGATTGTGCCTGCCATGGCCTCACCCAGAAACCTAAGCCTAGCTTGTGTCCTCAGACTTTTGTCGTCAGACTACTGGCCCACAAGGCCTCCAGTTTGGCAATCCAGAACTACAATGCAGCACTCTGCCTGCCCTCCAGATAAAAAACATTGTCCTCTGGGGCTACCCAGTAACCCCAAATGAGGATCAACCTGCACCGACCTTGGCTGTACCCCAAATACATAGGCTGACCAGGGCACTAATGCCCTTTCTGACACAGCCTGAGCCTGGAACCCCTGGCCCCTCCCAGACAGCTGGCCGCACACTGAGCACATCGAGCCGCCATGGCCTTAGGTCGTCATCTCTTCCCAACCTCGGTTTTCAGGTTTCAGAACCTAGACCTTATCTCCAATCACTGTCCATGTTGAAGGTGATGCAGAAATCAGAACTCCTTCCCCATGGCAAGAAACCTTGTGGTTGGCATGTTGTCCAACGTTCAGTGTCGTTGAAACCAGTGTGGCCCATGAGGCCCCGCCCATGCTCGCGGGCCACATTGGTCACAAACACACATTGTGACCCTCAGGCTGAGCCCAGTCCTCAAGTAAGGCCACTCAGTGGCTGGATGAAGAGATAGCATATTGGGCTTGCCATGCCCCTAGGCCCCAATTTTTAACCATAGTTCGGATTGTCCCTTCAGTCTTCCCCACGGCTTTGCTTTGGAATTCCTCTTTTGGTGGGACACCTGAGGTAACAAAACTGAAATGAGTCCTCCCATCCCACAGATTGACGAAAAGCAATTGGGAATCGGGCCAAATCCTCAGAGAGGAAGATTCGTCCATGGCCCATGAGGCCTCCCCGACATTCCACGGCCATCACTGATACAAAATCCAGAGACAAAAGCCTGAGCAATCGCCACAGACTCGCACTTTCTTCATATCCTGTAGAGTTCTTCTCATGGTTTGTAGATCGGGCCTGCCATACCTACGTCCCCAAACCTAAGCTGAGTTTGTGTTTTCAGACTTCTGTCCTCAAAGTCTTGGGCCACACACCCTCCAGGCTGGGCCCCTGGAGCCACACATTAGGACTGTGCCTACCAATCCATGGGAATTCTGCCCATTCCATGGTCCAAAATCGTACAAATTAGGAGAAACCTCCAACGACCCTTAGGCCATCCCAATAGTGTGGGTCACCCGGAACAAACAAGGGGTGTCTGACACCAGCTGATAATCGACCTCCACTCATACCATAGATGGATGTCCCCAGAGAAGAAGATTGAACCAGACAGGACCCTAGGCCATAATAGGATCCATTGCTATGGGTTACAGGCATGTGTCCTCAAAAGCCTGATTCCAATACGAGCATAGGGGTTTTCCTGAGGCACCCATCAGAACTCATCTCGTCTCCACAAGTAAACCTGTGCATGGGAGCCATGTCCAAAGCTTACGAAAGTACTTCAGGTTGCCGGTGCCACCGCCCCATTCCAAGGCCCTCATGGACACAAAAACACATTAGGACACATCCTCAGGAAAGTCCATTTCAACTCAGCCACCGAGGTTGCTCCCGCAGAGCCATCAGATCTAAAATGTCTTGTTGCTAGGAGACAATTGGAATGCGAGGCGGGCTTCCCAGGCATCCATCCGCGAACGGTGCTCTGGAGTCATTCCATATGGAATGTCCTGGAGCTGTCCAACAGGTCTCAATTGTCCGGAAGAAGGAATCCTGGAAGGGGGCATCCCACAACTCCCAACGTGGGAAATCCTCAATGGTCTCGAGATTCCGCTCCCTTCATGAAGCGGCCGTCATGCTCAGAAACTCCCACCTGAGCCAACGTCTGATCCTCGCCCTGACTTCAGATGCATGAGATATTGGTTCAGATCTGCAGGGGGTACCTGCCGTGCCCTCGCCCTGAAACCCAAGTCTAGCTTGTCTTCTCAGACTTCCATCCTCACACTCCTGGCCCCAAATCCCTCAAGTTTGGCAATTCCGGACCCACAATGCAGCACTCTGCCTGCCCTCTAGAGAAAAAAATGATTGCCTCATGAGCTGCCCAGGCACCTTAAATGAGGGTAAACCTACACAGCACTCGACTTTACCCAAATTATATAGTCTAACCTGGGCACTAATGCACTGTCGAACACATCCTGAGCCCGGACCTCCTGACCAACACCCAGAAAGCTGACCGCACACTGAGCACATAAAACCCGCCATGGCCTTAGGTCATCATCTCTTCCCTACCTCAGTTTTCAGGCTTCAGAACCGAGACCTTATCTCCAATCACTGCCCAGGGGTGAGTCTGATGCAGAAATCAGAACTCCTCCTTACCCCTGGCAAGAACCCTTGTGGTTGGCACGTTGTCCAACGATCAGTGTAGGAGAAACCCTGAGGCCCCGCCCATTCTTGAGTGCGACGAGGGCATACACACGCATTGTGACCCTCAGAATGAGTCCTGTCCTCTAGTAAGTCCTCTCAGTGGCTGGACCATTAGATGTCATAATGGGCTTGACATGTCCCTAGGCCCCAATTTTTAACCAGATTTCTGATTGTCCAGTCGCCCCTCCTAGGGCTCTACTCTGAAATCCCTCATTTGGTGGGACACCTGAGGTTAAAAAAGAAAACAACAACAACAACAACAACAACAAAATAAAACGGACTTCTTCCAGCCCACAGAATGAACCCAAACTCTTTGGACGGGGCCAAACCACCAGAGAGTAAGACTCGTCCATTTCCCATGAAGTCACCCAGAAATTCCACGACCATGAGTGACACGATATCCCGAGACAAAAACTTGAGCAGGAGCCTCACACTCGCCCTTCTTTCAAATCCCGAAAAGTTCTCCTCATGGTCTGTAGATCAGTCCTGCCATACCTATGACCTGAAACATAAGCCGAGTTTGTGTTTTCAGACAACTGTCCAAAAAGGGCTGGACTACACAACCTACAGGCTCAGGCCCCTGGAGCCAAACCTGAGGACTGTACTTGCCCTCTCCAAGGGAATTGTGTGTGCCCATTCCAATGGCCACAACCCTTCTAATAGGATAAACCTCCAAAGTCCCTGATATATCTCAATAGTGGTAGCTTCCCAGGAAAAACAGGGGCAATCTGAGCCCAAATGAGCCCCTACCTGCACTCAGACCCATAGACAGATGTCCTCAGAGGTAAAAAGGAAAGAACAGGCCCCTAGGCACTAATCAGATCCATTGCTTTGGTTTCCAGGCATCTCTCCTCAGAGGCCTGGATTTCAAAAGCAGCATATAGCTGTTTCTTGACTCACCCATCAGAAAACATCTCATCTACACATGGGAAATTTGCACGTTGGAGCTGTGTCTAAGCCTCTGTTTAGGAGAACCCTTTAGGGCCCCAGTGCCACCGCTTCATTCCAAGGTCTCCATAGACACAAAAGCACATTCGGACCCATCCACAGGGGTGTGCATTTCAACTCAGCATCCTCGGTAGCTCTCCACAGATCCAGGAGATCTAAACTGTCTTGTTGCTAGGAGACAATTGGAATGCGAGGTGGGCTACCCAGCCATCCATCCTTAGAACCATGCTCAGAATCATTGGCCTGGAGCCAAACAACAGGTCTCAATTGTCCTGCCAAAGACTCTCTGCAGTTTGGAGCTTCTCACAACTCCCATCATGGGAAAACCCCCATGGCCTCGTGATGCCTTGCCATTCATGAAGGGGCCTTCAGGGACAGAAACTCCAACCTGAGCGACTGTCTGATCCTCGCCCTGACTTCAGATGCACGAGATCTCGATTCAGGTCTGTAGATTGTGCCTGCCATGGCCTCACCCAGAAACCTAAGCCTAGCTTGTGTTCTCAGACTTTTGTCGTCAGACTACTGGCCCACAAGGCCTCCAGTTTGGCAATCCAGAACTACAATGCAGCACTCTGCCTGCCCTCCAGATAAAAAACATTGTCCTCTGGGGCTACCCAGTAACCCCAAATGAGGATCAACCTGCACCGACCTTGGCTGTACCCCAAATACATAGGCTGACCAGGGCACTAATGCCCTTTCTGACACAGCCTGAGCCTGGACCCCCTGGCCCCTCCCAGACAGCTGGCCGCACACTGAGCACATCGAGCCGCCATGGCCTTAGGTCGTCATCTCTTCCCAACCTCGGTTTTCAGGTTTCAGAACCTAGACCTTATCTCCAATCAGTGCCCAAGGTTGAAGGTGATGCAGAAATCAGAACTCCTTCCCCATGGCAAGAAACCTTGTGGTTAGCATGTTGTCCAACGTTCAGTGTCGTTGAAACCAGTGTGGCCCATGAGGCCCCGTCCATGCTCGCGGGCCACATTGGTCACAAACACACATTGCGACCCTCAGGCTGAGCCCAGTCCTCAAGTAAGGCCACTCAGTGGCTGAATGAAGAGATAGCATATTGGGCTTGCCATGCCCCTAGGCCCCAATTTTTCACCATAGTTCGGATTGTCCCTTCAGTCTTCCCCACGGCTTTGCTTTGGAATTCCTCTTTTGGTGGGACACCTGAGGTAACAAAACTGAAATGAGTCCTCCCATCCCACAGATTGACGAAAAGCAATTGGGAATCGGGCCAAATCCTCAGAGAGGAAGATTCGTCCATGGCCCATGATGCCTCCCCGACATTCCTCGGCCATCACTGATACAAAATCCGGAGACAAAAGCCTGAGCAATCGCCACAGACTCGCACTTTCTTCATATCCTGTAGAGTTCTTCTCATGGTTTGTAGATCGGGCCTGCCATACCTACGTCCCCAAACCTAAGCTGAGTTTGTGTTTTCAGACTTCTGTCCTCAAAGTCTTGGGCCACACACCCTCCAGGCTGGGCCCCTGGAGCCACACATTAGGACTGTGCCTACCAATTCATGGGAATTCTGCCCACTCCATGGTCCAAAATCGTACAAATTAGGAGAATCCTCCAATGACCCTTAGGCCATCCCAATAGTTTGGGTCACCCGGAACAAACAAGGGGTGTCTGACACCAGCTGATAATCGACCTCCACTCATACCATAGATGGATGTCCCCAGAGAAGAAGATTGAACCAGACAGGACCCTAGGCCATAATAGGATCCATTGCTTTGGGTTACAGGCATGTGTCCTCAAATGCCTGATTCCAATACGAGCATAGGGGTTTTCCTGAGGCACCCATCAGAACTCATCTCGTCTCCACAAGTAAACCTGTGCATGGGAGCCATGTCCAAAGCTTAGGAAAGTACTTCAGGTTGCCGGTGCCACCGCCCCATTCCAAGGCCCTCATGGACACAAAAACACATTAGGACACATCCTCAGGAAAGTCCATTTCAACTCAGCCACGGAGGTTGCTCCCGCAGAGCCATCAGATCTAAACTGTCTTGTTGCTAGGAGACAATTGGAATGTGAGGCGGGCTTCCCAGGCATCCATCCGCGAACGGTGCTCTGGAGTCATTCCGTATGGGATGTCCTGGAGCTGTCCAACATGTCTCAATTGTCCGGAAGAAGGAATCCTGGAAGGGGGCATCCCACAACTCCCAACGTGGGAAAACCTCAATGGCCTCGAGATTCCGCTCCCTTCATGAAGCGGCCGTCATGCTCAGAAACTCCCACCTGAGCCAACGTCTGATCCTCGCCCTGACTTCAGATGCATGAGATATTGGTTCAGATCTGCAGGGGGTACCTGCCGTGCCCTCGCCCTGAAACCCAAGTCTAGCTTGTCTTCTCAGACTTCCATCCTCACACTCCTGGCCCCAAATCCCTCAAGTTTGGCAATTCCGGACCCACAATGCAGCACTCTGCCTGCCCTCTAGAGAAAAAAATGATTGCCTCATGAGCTGCCCAGGCACCTTAAATGAGGGTAAACCTACACAGCACTCGACTTTACCCAAATTATATAGTCTAACCTGGGCACTAATGCACTGTCGAACACATCCTGAGCCCGGACCTCCTGACCAACACCCAGAAAGCTGACCGCACACTGAGCACATAAAACCCGCCATGGCCTTAGGTCATCATCTCTTCCCTACCTCAGTTTTCAGGCTTCAGAACCGAGACCTTATCTCCAATCACTGCCCAGGGGTGAGTCTGATGCAGAAATCAGAACTCCTCCTTACCCATGGCAAGAACCCTTGTGGTTGGCACGTTGTCCAACGATCAGTGTAGGAGAAACCCTAAGGCCCCGCCCATTCTTGAGTGCGACGAGGGCATACACACGCATTGTGACTCTCAGCATGAGTCCTGTCCTCTAGTAAGTCCTCTCAGTGGCTGGACCATTAGATGTCATAATGGGCTTGACATGTCCCTAGGCCCCAATTTTTAACCAGATTTCTGATTGTCCAGTCGCCCCTCCTAGGGCTCTACTCTGAAATCCCTCATTTGGTGGGACACCTGAGGTTAAAAAAGAAAAGAACAACAACAACAACAACAACAAAATAAAACGGACTTCTTCCAGCACACAGAATGAACCCAAACTCTTTGGACGGGGCCAAACCACCAGAGAGTAAGACTCGTCCATTTCCCATGAAGTCACCCAGAAATTCCACGACCATGAGTGACACGATATCCCGAGACAAATACTTGAGCAGGAGCCTCACACTCGCCCTTCTTTCAAATCCCGAAAAGTTCTCCTCATGGTCTGTAGATCAGTCCTGCCATACCTATGACCTGAAACATAAGCCGAGTTTGTGTTTTCAGACAACTGTCCAAAAAGGGCTGAACTACACAACCTACAGGCTCAGGACCCTGGAGCCAAACCTGAGGACTGTACTGGCCCTCTCCAAGGGAATTGTGTGTGCCCATTCCAGTGGCCACAACCCTTCTAATAGGATAAACCTCCAAAGTCCCTGATATATCTCAATAGTGGTAGCATCCCAGGAAAAACAGGGGCAATCTGAGCCCAAATGAGCCCCTACCTGCACTCAGACCCATAGACAGATGTCCTCAGAGGTAAAAAGGAAAGAACAGGCCCCTAGGCACTAATCAGATCCATTGCTTTGGTTTCCAGGCATCTCTCCTCAGAGGCCTGGATTTCAAAAGCAGCATATAGCTGTTTCTTGTTTCACCCATCAGAAAACATCTCATCTACACATGGGAAACTTGCACGTTGGAGCTGTGTCAAAGCCTCTGTTTAGGAGAACCCTTTAGGGCCCCAGAGCCACCGCTTCATTCCAAGGTCTCCATAGACACAAAAGCACATTCGGACCCATCCCCAGGGGTGTGCATTTCAACTCAGCATCCTCGGTAGCTCCCCACAGATCCAGGAGATCTAAACTGTCTTGTTGCTAGGAGACAATTGGAATGCGAGGTGGGCTACCCAGCCATCCATCCTTAGAACCCTGCTCAGAATCATTGGCCTGGAGCCAAACAACAGGTCTCAATTGTCCTGCCGAAGACTCTCTGCAGTTTGGAGCTTCTCACAACTCCCATCATGGGAAAACCCCCATGGCCTCGTGATGCCCCCCCATTCATGAAGGGGCCATCAGGGACAGAAACTCCAACCTGAGCGATCGTCTGATCCTCGCCCTGACTTCAGATGCACGAGATCTCGATTCAGGTCTGTAGATTGTGCCTGCCATGGCCTCACCCAGAAACCTAAGCCTATCTTGTGTTCTCAGACTTTTGTCGTCAGACTACTGGCCCACAAGGCCTCCAGTTTGGCAATCCAGAACTACAATGCAGCACTCTGCCTGCCCTCCAGATAAAAAACATTGTCCTCTGGGGCTACCCAGTAACCCCAAATGAGGATCAACCTGTACCGACCTTGGCTGTACCCCAAATACATAGGCTGACCAGGGCACTAATGCCCTTTCTGACACAGCCTGAGCCTGGACCCCCTAGCCCCTCCCAGACAGCTGGCCGCACACTGAGCACATCCAGCCGCCATGGCCTTAGGTCGTCATCTCTTCCCAACCTCGGTTTTCAGGTTTCAGAACCTAGACCATATCTCCAATCACAGTCCATGTTGAAGGTGATGCAGAAATCAGAACTCCTTCCCCATGGCAAGAAACCTTGTGGTTGGCATGTTGTCCAACGTTCAGTGTCGTTGAAACCAGTGTGGCCCATGAGGCCCCGCCCATGCTCGCGGGCCACATTGGTCACAAACACACATTGTGACCCTCAGGCTGAGCCCAGTCCTCAAGTAAGGCCACTCAGTGGCTGGATGAAGAGATAGCATATTGGGCTTGCCATGCCCCTAGGCCCCAATTTTTAACCATAGTTCGGATTGTCCCTTCAGTCTTCCCCACGGCTTTGCTTTGGAATTCCTCTTTTGGTGGGACACCTGAGGTAACAAAACTGAAATGAGTCCTCCCATCCCACAGATTGACGAAAAGCAATTGGGAATCGGGCCAAATCCTCAGAGAGGAAGATTCGTCCATGGCCCATGAGGCCTCCCTGACATTCCACGGCCATCACTGATACAAAATCCAGAGACAAAAGCCTGAGCAATCGCCACAGACTTGCACTTTCTTCATATCCTGTAGAGTTCTTCTCATGGTTTGTAGATCGGGCCTGCCATACCTACGTCCCCAAACCTAAGCTGAGTTTGTGTTTTCAGACTTCTGTCCTAAAAGTCTTGGGCCACACACCCTCCAGGCTGGGCCCCTGGAGCCACACATTAGGACTGTGCCTACCAATCCATGGGAATTCTGCCCATTCCATGGTCCAAAATCGTACAAATTAGGAGAAACCTCCAATGACCCTTAGGCCATCCCAATAGTTTGGGTCACCCGGAACAAACAAGGGGTGTCTGACACCAGCTGATAATCGACCTCCACTCATACCATAGATGGATGTCCCCAGAGAAGAAGATTGAACCAGACAGGACCCTAGGCCATAATAGGATCCATTGCTTTGGGTTACAGGCATGTGTCTTCAAATGCCTGATTCCAATACGAGCATAGGGGTTTTCCTGAGGCACCCATCAGAACTCATCTCGTCTCCACAAGTAAACCTGTGCATGGGAGCCATGTCCAAAGCTTAGGAAAGTACTTCAGGTTGCCGGTGCCACCGCCCCATTCCAAGGCCCTCATGGACACAAAAACACATTAGGACACATCCTCAGGAAAGTCCATTTCAACTCAGCCACCGAGGTTGCTCCCGCAGAGCCATCAGATCTAAACTGTCTTGTTGCTAGGAGACAATTGGAATGTGAGGCGGGCTTCCCAGGCATCCATCCGCGAACGGTGCTCTGGAGTCATTCCATATGGGATGTCCTGGAGCTGTCCAACAGGTCTCAATTGTCCCGCAGAAGGAATCCTTGAAGGGGGCATCCCACAACTCACAACGTGGGAAAACCTCAATGGCCTTGAGATTCCGCTCCCTTCTTGAAGCGGCCGTCATGCTCAGAAACGCCAACCTGAGTCAACGTCTGATCCTCGCCCTGACTTCAGATGCATGAGATATTGGTTCAGATCTGCAGGGGGTACCTGCCGTGCCCTCGCCCTGAAACCCAAGTCTAGCTTGTCTTCTCAGACTTCCATCCTCACACTCCTGCCCCCAAAGCCCTCAAGTTTGGCAATTCCGGACCCACAATGCAGCACTCTGCCTGCCCTCTAGAGAAAAAAATGATTGCCTCATGAGCTGCCCAGGCACCTTAAATGAGGGTAAACCTACACAGCACTCGACTTTACCCAAATTATATAGTCTAACCTGGGCACTAATGCACTGTCGAACACATCGTGAGCCCGGACCTCCTGACCAACACCCAGAAAGCTGACCGCACACTGAGCACATAAAACCCGCCATGGCCTTAGGTCATCATCTCTTCCCTACCTCAGTTTTCAGGCTTCAGAACCGAGACCTTATCTCCAATCACTGCCCAGGGGTGAGTCTGATGCAGAAATCAGAACTCCTCCTTACCCATGGCAAGAACCCTTGTGGTTGGCACGTTGTCAAACGATCAGTGTAGGAGAAACCCTGAGGCCCCGCCCATTCTTGAGTGCGACGAGGGCATACACACGCATTGTGACCCTCAGCCTGAGTCCTGTCCTCTAGTAAGTCCTCTCAGTGGCTGGACCATTAGATGTCATAATGGGCTTGACATGTCCCTAGGCCCCAATTTTTAACCAGATTTCTGATTGTCCAGTCGCCCCTCCTAGGGCTCTACTCTGAAATCCCTCATTTGGTGGGACACCTGAGGTTAAAAAAGAAAACAACAACAACAACAACAACAAAATAAAACGGACTTCTTCCAGCCCACAGAATGAACCCAAACTCTTTGGACGGGGCCAAACCACCAGAGAGTAAGACTCGTCCATTTCCCATGAAGTCACCCAGAAATTCCACGACCATGAGTGACACGATATCCCGAGACAAAAACTTGAGCAGGAGCCTCACACTCGCCCTTCTTTCAAATCCCGAAAAGTTCTCCTCATGGTCTGTAGATCAGTCCTGCCATACCTATGACCTGAAACATAAGCCGAGTTTGTGTTTTCAGACAACTGTTCAAAAAGGGCTGAACTACACAACCTACAGGCTCAGGACCCTGGAGCCAAACCTGAGGACTGTACTTGCCCTCTCCAAGGGAATTGTGTGTGCCCATTCCAGTGGCCACAACCCTTCTAATAGGATAAACCTCCAAAGTCCCTGATATATCTCAATAGTGGTAGCATCCCAGGAAAAACAGGGGCAATCTGAGCCCAAATGAGCCCCTACCTGCACTCAGACCCATAGACAGATGTCCTCAGAGGTAAAAAGGAAAGAACAGGCCCCTAGGCACTAATCAGATCCATTGCTTTGGTTTCCAGGCATCTCTCCTCAGAGGCCTGGATTTCAAAAGCAGCATATAGCTGTTTCTTGTTTCACCCATCAGAAAACATCTCATCTACACATGGGAAACTTGCACGTTGGAGCTGTGTCAAAGCCTCTGTTTAGGAGAACCCTTTAGGGCCCCAGAGCCACCGCTTCATTCCAAGGTCTCCATAGACACAAAAGCACATTCGGACCCATCCCCAGGGGTGTGCATTTCAACTCAGCATCCTCGGTAGCTCCCCACAGATCCAGGAGATCTAAACTGTCTTGTTGCTAGGAGACAATTGGAATGCGAGGTGGGCTACCCAGCCATCCATCCTTAGAACCCTGCTCAGAATCATTGGCCTGGAGCCAAACAACAGGTCTCAATTGTCCTGCCGAAGACTCTCTGCAGTTTGGAGCTTCTCACAACTCCCATCATGGGAAAACCCCCATGGCCTCGTGATGCCCCCCCATTCATGAAGGGGCCATCAGGGACAGAAACTCCAACCTGAGCGATTGTCTGATCCTCGCCCTGACTTCAGATGCACGAGATCTCGATTCAGGTCTGTAGATTGTGCCTGCCATGGCATCACCCAGAAACCTAATCCTAGCTTGTGTTCTCAGACTTTTGTCGTCAGACTACTGGCCCACAAGGCCTCCAGTTAGGCAATCCAGAACTACAATGCAGCACTCTGCCTGCCCTCCAGATAAAAAACATTGTCCTCTGGGGCTACCCAGTAACCCCAAATGAGGATCAACCTGCACCGACCTTGGCTGTACCCCAAATACATAGGCTGACCAGGGCACTAATGCCCTTTCTGACACAGCCTGAGCCTGGACCCCCTGGCCCCTTCCAGACAGCTGGCCGCACACTGAGCACATCGAGCCGCCATGGCCTTAGGTCGTCATCTCTTCCCAACCTCGGTTTTCAGGTTTCAGAACCTAGACCTTATCTCCAATCACAGTCCATGTTGAAGGTGATGCAGAAATCAGAACTCCTTCCCCATGACAAGAAACCTTGTGGTTGGCATGTTGTCCAACGTTCAGTGTCGTTGAAACCAGTGTGTCCCATGAGGCCCCGCCCATGCTCGCGGGCCACATTCGTCACAAACACACATTGTGACCCTCAGGCTGAGCCCAGTCCTCAAGTAAGGCCACTCAGTGGCTGGATGAAGAGATAGCATATTGGGCTTGCCATGCCCCTAGGCCCCAATTTTTAACCATAGTTCGGATTGTCCCTTCAGTCTTCCCCACGGCTTTGCTTTGGAATTCCTCTTTTGGTGGGACACCTGAGGTAACAAAACTGAAATGAGTCCTCCCATCCCACAGATTGACGAAAAGCAATTGGGAATCGGGCCAAATCCTCAGAGAGGAAGATTCGTCCATGGCCCATGAGGCCTCCCCGACATTCCACGGCCATCACTGATACAAAATCCAGAGACAAAAGCCTGAGCAATCGCCACAGACTCGCACTTTCTTCATATCCTGTAGAGTTCTTCTCATGGTTTGTAGATCGGGCCTGCCATACCTACGTCCCCAAACCTAAGCTGAGTTTGTGTTTTCAGACTTCTGTCCTCAAAGTCTTGGGCCACACACCCTCCAGGCTGGGCCCCTGGAGCCACACATTAGGACTGTGCCTACCAATCCATGGGAATTCTGCCCATTCCATGGTCCAAAATCGTACAAATTAGGAGAAACCTCCAATGACCCTTAGGCCATCCCAATAGTTTGGGTCACCCGGAACAAACAAGGGGTGTCTGACACCAGCTGATAATCGACCTCCACTCATACCATAGATGGATGTCCCCAGAGAAGAAGATTGAACCAGACAGGACCCTAGGCCATAATAGGATCCATTGCTTTGGGTTACAGGCATGTGTCCTCAAATGCCTGATTCCAATACGAGCATAGGGGTTTTCCTGAGGCACCCATCAGAACTCATCTCGTCTCCACAAGTAAACCTGTGCATGGGAGCCATGTCCAAAGCTTAGGAAAGTACTTCAGGTTGCCGGTGCCACCGCCCCATTCCAAGGCCCTCATGGACACAAAAACACATTAGGACACATCCTCAGGAAAGTCCATTTCAACTCAGCCACCGAGGTTGCTCCCGCAGAGCCATCAGATCTAAACTGTCTTGTTGCTAGGAGACAATTGGAATGTGAGGCGGGCTTCCCAGGCATCCATCCGCGAACGGTGCTCTGGAGTCATTCCATATGGGATGTCCTGGAGCTGTCCAACAGGTCTCAATTGTCCGGAAGAAGGAATCCTGGAAGGGGGCATCCCACAACTCCCAACGTGGGAAAACCTCAATGGTCTCGAGATTCCGCTCCCTTCATGAAGCGGCCGTCATGCTCAGAAACTCCCACCTGAGCCAACGTCTGATCATCGCCCTGACTTCAGATGCATGAGATATTGGTTCAGATCTGCAGGGGGTACCTGCCGTGCCCTCGCCCTGAAACCCAAGTCTAGCTTGTCTTCTCAGACTTCCATCCTCACACTCCTGGCCCCAAAGCCCTCAAGTTTGGCAATTCCGGACCCACAATGCAGCACTCTGCCTGCCCTCTAGAGAAAAAAATGATTGCCTCATGAGCTGCTCAGGCACCTTAAATGAGGGTAAACCTAAACAGCACTCGACTTTACCCAAATTATATAGTCTAACCTGGGCACTAATGCACTGTCGAACACATCCTGAGCCTGGACCTCCTGACCAACACCCAGAAAGCTGACCGCACACTGAGCACATAAAACCCGCCATGGCCTTAGGTCATCATCTCTTCCCTACCTCAGTTTTCAGGCTTCAGAACCGAGACCTTATCTCCAATCACTGCCCAGGGGTGAGTCTGATGCCGAAATCAGAACTCCTCCTTACCCATGGCAAGAACCCTTGTGGTTGGCACGTTGTCCAACGATCAGTGTAGGAGAAACCCTGAGGCCCCGCCCATTCTTGAGTGCGACGAGGGCATACACACGCATTGTGACCCTCAGCATGAGTCCTGTCCTCTAGTAAGTCCTCTCAGTGGCTGGACCATTAGATGTCATAATGGGCTTGACATGTCCCTAGGCCCCAATTTTTAACCAGATTTCTGATTGTCCAGTCGCCCCTCCTAGGGCTCTACTCTGAAATCCCTCATTTGGTGGGACACCTGAGGTTAAAAAAGAAAACAACAAAACAACAACAACAAAATAAAACGGACTTCTTCCAGCCCACAGAATGAACCCAATCTCTTTGGACGGGGCCAAACCACCAGAGAGTAAGACTCGTCCATTTCCCATGAAGTCACCCAGAAATTCCACGACCATGAGTGACACGATATCCCGAGACAAAAACTTGAGCAGGAGCCTCACACTCGCCCTTCTTTCATATCCCGAAAAGTTCTCCTCATGGTCTGTAGATCAGTCCTGCCATACCTATGACCTGAAACATAAGCCGAGTTTGTGTTTTCAGACAACTGTCCAAAAAGGGCTGGACGACACAACCTACAGGCTCAGGCCCCTGGAGCCAAACCTGAGGACTGTACTGGCCCTCTCCAAGGGAATTGTGTGTGCCCATTCCAATGGCCACAACCCTTCTAATAGGATAAACCTCCAAAGTCCCTGATATATCTCAATAGTGGTAGCTTCCCAGGAAAAACAGGGGCAATCTGAGCCCAAATGAGCCCCTACCTGCACTCAGACCCATAGACAGATGTCCTCAGAGGTAAAAAGGAAAGAACAGGCCCCTAGGCACTAATCAGATCCATTGCTTTGGTTTCCAGGCATCTCTCCTCAGAGGCCTGGATTTCAAAAGCAGCATATAGCTGTTTCTTGTTTCACCCATCAGAAAACATCTCATCTACACATGGGAAACTTGCACGTTGGAGCTGTGTGAAAGCCTCTGTTTAGGAGAACCCTTTAGGGCCCCAGAGCCACCGCTTCATTCCAAGGTCTCCATAGACACAAAAGCACATTCGGACCCATCCCTAGGGGTGTGCATTTCAACTCAGCATCCTCGGTAGCTCCCCACAGATCCAGGAGATCTAAACTGTCTTGTTGCTAGGAGACAATTGGAATGCGAGGTGGGCTACCCAGCCATCCATCCTTAGAACCCTGCTCAGAATCATTGGCCTGGAGCCAAACAACAGGTCTCAATTGTCCTGCCGAAGACTCTCTGCAGTTTGGAGCTTCTCACAACTCCCATCATGGGAAAACCCCCATGGCCTCGTGATGCCCCCCCATTCATGAAGGGGCCATCAGGGACAGAAACTCCAACCTGAGCGATCGTCTGATCCTCGCCCTGACTTCAGATGCACGAGATCTCGATTCAGGTCTGTAGATTGTGCCTGCCATGGCATCACCCAGAAACCTAAGCCTAGCTTGTGTTCTCAGACTTTTGTCGTCAGACTACTGGCCCACAAGGCCTCCAGTTTGGCAATCCAGAACTACAATGCAGCACTCTGCCTGCCCTCCAGATAAAAAACATTGTCCTCTGGGGCTACCCAGTAACCCCAAATGAGGATCAACCTGCACCGACCTTGGCTGTACCCCAAATACATAGTCTGACCAGGGCACTAATGCCCTTTCTGACACAGCCTGAGCCTGGACCCCCTGGCCCCTTCCAGACAGCTGGGCGCACACTGAGCACATCGAGCCGCCATGGCCTTAGGTCGTCATCTCTTCCCAACCTCGGTTTTCAGGTTTCAGAACCTAGACCTTATCTCCAATCACTGTCCATGTTGAAGGTGATGCAGAAATCAGAACTCCTTCCCCATGGCAAGAAACCTTGTGGTTGGCATGTTGTCCAACGTTCAGTGTCGTTGAAACCATTGTGTCCCATGAGGCCCCGCCCATGCTCGCGGGCCACATTGGTCACAAACACACATTGTGACCCTCAGGCTGAGCCCAGTCCTCAAGTAAGGCCACTCAGTGGCTGGATGAAGAGATAGCATATTGGGCTTGCCATGCCCCTAGGCCCCAATTTTTAACCATAGTTCGGATTGTCCCTTCAGTCTTCCCCACGGCTTTGCTTTGGAATTCCTCTTTTGGTGGGACACCTGAGGTAACAAAACTGAAATGAGTCCTCCCATCCCACAGATTGACGAAAAGCAATTGGGAATCAGGCCAAATCCTCAGAGAGGAAGATTCGTCCATGGCCCATGAGGCCTCCCCGACATTCCACGGCCATCACTGATACAAAATCCAGAGACAAAAGCCTGAGCAATCGCCACAGACTCGCACTTTCTTCATATCCTGTAGAGTTCTTCTCATGGTTTGTAGATCGGGCCTGCCATACCTACGTCCCCAAACCTAAGCTGAGTTTGTGTTTTCAGACTTCTGTCCTCAAAGTCTTGGGCCACACACCCTCCAGGCTGGGCCCCTGGAGCCACACATTAGGACTGTGCCTACCAATCCATGGGAATTCTGCCCATTCCATGGTCCAAAATCGTACAAATTAGGAGAAACCTCCAACGACCCTTAGGCCATCCCAATAGTTTGGGTCACCCGGAACAAACAAGGGGTGTCTGACACCAGCTGATAATCGACCTCCACTCATACCATAGATGGATGTCCCCAGAGAAGAAGATTGAACCAGACAGGACCCTAGGCCATAATAGGATCCATTGCTTTGGGTTACAGGCATGTGTCCTCAAATGCCTGATTCCAATACGAGCATAGGGGTTTTCCTGAGGCACCCATCAGAACTCATCTCGTCTCCACAAGTAAACCTGTGCATGGGAGCCATGTCCAAAGCTTAGGAAAGTACTTCAGGTTGCCGGTGCCACCGCCCCATTCCAAGGCCCTCATGGACACAAAAACACATTAGGACACATCCTCAGGAAAGTCCATTTCAACTCAGCCACCGAGGTTGCTCCCGCAGAGCCATCAGATCTAAACTGTCTTGTTGCTAGGAGACAATTGGAATGCGAGGCGGGCTTCCCAGGCATCCATCCGCGAACGGTGCTCTGGAGTCATTCCATATGGGATGTCCTGGAGCTGTCCAACAGGTCTCAATTGTCCGGAAGAAGGAATCCTGGAAGGGGGCATCCCACAACTCCCAACGTGGGAAAACCTCAATGGTCTCGAGATTCCGCTCCCTTCATGAAGCGGCCGTCATGCTCAGAAACTCCCACCTGAGCCAACGTCTGATCCTCGCCCTGACTTCAGATGCATGAGATATTGGTTCAGATCTGCAGGGGGTACCTGCCGTGCCCTCGCCCTGAAACCCAAGTCTAGCTTGTCTTCTCAGACTTCCATCCTCACACTCCTGGCCCCAAAGCCCTCAAGTTTGGCAATTCCGGACCCACAATGCAGCACTCTGCCTGCCCTCTAGAGAAAAAAATGATTGCCTCATGAGCTGCCCAGGCACCTTAAATGAGGGTAAACCTACACAGCACTCGACTTTACCCAAATTATATAGTCTAACCTGGGCACTAATGCACTGTCGAACACAACCTGAGCCCGGACCTCCTGACCAACACCCAGAAAGCTGACCGCACACTGAGCACATAAAACCCGCCATGGCCTTAGGTCATCATCTCTTCCCTACCTCAGTTTTCAGGCTTCAGAACCGAGACCTTATCTCCAATCACTGCCCAGGGGTGAGTCTGATGCCGAAATCAGAACTCCTCCTTACCCATGGCAAGAACCCTTGTGGTTGGCACGTTGTCCAACGATCAGTGTAGGAGAAACCCTGAGGCCCCGCCCATTCTTGAGTGCGACGAGGGCATACACACGCATTGTGACCCTCAGCCTGAGTCCTGTCCTCTAGTAAGTCCTCTCAGTGGCTGGACCATTAGATGTCATAATGGGCTTGACATGTCCCTAGGCCCCAATTTTTAACCAGATTTCTGATTGTCCAGTCGCCCCTCCTAGGGCTCTACTCTGAAATCCCTCATTTGGTGGGACACCTGAGGTTAAAAAAGAAAACAACAACAACAACAACAACAAAATAAAACGGACTTCTTCCAGCCCACAGAATGAACCCAAACTCTTTGGACGGGGCCAAACCACCAGAGAGTAAGACTCGTCCATTTCCCATGAAGTCACCCAGAAATTCAACGACCATGAGTGACACGATATCCCGAGACAAAAACTTGAGCAGGAGCCTCACACTCGCCCTTCTTTCATATCCCGAAAAGTTCTCCTCATGGTCTGTAGATCAGTCCTGCCATACCTATGACCTGAAACATAAGCCGAGTTTGTGTTTTCAGACAACTGTCCAAAAAGGGCTGGACGACACAACCTACAGGCTCAGGCCCCTGGAGCCAAACCTGAGGACTGTACTGGCCCTCTCCAAGGGAATTGTGTGTGCCCATTCCAATGGCCACAACCCTTCTAATAGGATAAACCTCCAAAGTCCCTGATATATCTCAATAGTGGTAGCTTCCCAGGAAAAACAGGGGCAATCTGAGCCCAAATGAGCCCCTACCTGCACTCAGACCCATAGACAGATGTCCTCAGAGGTAAAAAGGAAAGAACAGGCCCCTAGGCACTAATCAGATCCATTGCTTTGGTTTCCAGGCATCTCTCCTCAGAGGCCTGGATTTCAAAAGCAGCATATAGCTGTTTCTTGTTTCACCCATCAGAAAACATCTCATCTACACATGGGAAACTTGCACGTTGGAGCTGTGTCAAAGCCTCTGTTTAGGAGAACCCTTTAGGGCCCCAGAGCCACCGCTTCATTCCAAGGTCTCCATAGACACAAAAGCACATTCGGACCCATCCCCAGGGGTGTGCATTTCAACTCAGCATCCTCGGTAGCTCCCCACAGATCCAGGAGATCTAAACTGTCTTGTTGCTAGGAGACAATTGGAATGCGAGGTGGGCTACCCAGCCATCCATCCTTAGAACCCTGCTCAGAATCATTGGCCTGGAGCCAAACAACAGGTCTCAATTGTCCTGCCGAAGACTCTCTGCAGTTTGGAGCTTCTCACAACTCCCATCATGGGAAAACCCCCATGGCCTCGTGATGCCCCCCCATTCATGAAGGGGCCATCAGGGACAGAAACTCCAACCTGAGCGATCGTCTGATCCTCGCCCTGACTTCAGATGCACGAGATCTCGATTCAGGTCTGTAGATTGTGCCTGCCATGGCCTCACCCAGAAACCTAAGCCTAGCTTGTGTTCTCAGACTTTTGTCGTCAGACTACTGGCCCACAAGGCCTCCAGTTTGGCAATCCAGAACTACAATGCAGCACTCTGCCTGCCCTCCAGATAAAAAACATTGTCCTCTGGGGCTACCCAGTAACCCCAAATGAGGATCAACCTGCATCGACCTTGGCTGTACCCCAAATACATAGGCTGACCAGGGCACTAATGCCCTTTCTGACACAGCCTGAGCCTGGACCCCCTGGCCCCTTCCAGACAGCTGGCCGCACACTGAGCACATCGAGCCGCCATGGCCTTAAGTCGTCATCTCTTCCCAACCTCGGTTTTCAGGTTTCAGAACCTAGACCTTATCTCCAATCACAGTCCATGTTGAAGGTGATGCAGAAATCAGAACTCCTTCCCCATGGCAAGAAACCTTGTGGTTGGCATGTTGTCCAACGTTCAGTGTCGTTGAAACCAGTGTGTCCCATGAGGCCCCGCCCATGCTCGCGGGCCACATTGGTCACAAACACACATTGTGACCCTGAGGCTGAGCCCAGTCCTCAAGTAAGGCCACTCAGTGGCTGGATGAAGAGATAGCATATTGGGCTTGCCATGCCCCTAGGCCCCAATTTTTAACCATAGTTCGGATTGTCCCTTCAGTCTTCCCCACGGCTTTGCTTTGGAATTCCTCTTTTGGTGGGACACCTGAGGTAACAAAACTGAAATGAGTCCTCCCATCCCACAGATTGACGAAAAGCAATTGGGAATCGGGCCAAATCCTCAGAGAGGAAGATTCGTCCATGGCCCATGAGGCCTCCCCGACATTCCACGGCCATCACTGATACAAAATCCAGAGACAAAAGCCTGAGCAATCGCCATAGACTCGCACTTTCTTCATATCCTGTAGAGTTCTTCTCATGGTTTGTAGATCGGGCCTGCCATACCTACGTCCCCAAACCTAAGCTGAGTTTGTGTTTTCAGACTTCTGTCCTCAAAGTCTTGGGCCACACACCGTCTAGGCTGGGCCCCTGGAGCCACACATTAGGACTGTGCCTACCAATCCATGGGAATTCTGCCCATTCCATGGTCCAAAATCGTACAAATTAGGAGAAACCTCCAACGAACATTAGGCCATCCCAATAGTGTGGGTCACCCGGAACAAACAAGGGGTGTCTGACACCAGCTGATAATCGACCTCCACTCATACCATAGATGGATGTCCCCAGAGAAGAAGATTGAACCAGACAGGACCCTAGGCCATAATAGGATCCATTGCTTTGGGTTACAGGCATGTGTCCTCAAAAGCCTGATTCCAATACGAGCATAGGGGTTTTCCAGAGGCACCCATCAGAACTCATCTCGTCTCCACAAGTAAACCTGTGCATGGGAGCCATGTCCAAAGCTTAGGAAAGTACTTCAGGTTGCCGGTGCCACCGCCCCATTCCAAGGCCCTCATGGACACAAAAACACATTAGGACACATCCTCAGGAAAGTCCATTTCAACTCAGCCACCGAGGTTGCTCCCGCAGAGCCATCAGATCTAAACTGTCTTGTTGCTAGGAGACAATTGGAATGCGAGGCGGGCTTCCCAGGCATCCATCCGCGAACGGTGCTCTGGAGTCATTCCATATGGGATGTCCTGGAGCTGTCCAACAGGTCTCAATTGTCCGGAAGAAGGAATCCTGGAAGGGGGCATCCCACAACTCCCAACGTGGGAAAACCTCAATGGTCTCGAGATTCCGCTCCCTTCATGAAGCGGCCGTCATGCTCAGAAACTCCCACCTGAGCCAACGTCTGATCCTCGCCCTGACTTCAGATGCATGAGATATTGTTTCAGATCTGCAGGGGGTACCTGCCGTGCCCTCGCCCTGAAACCCAAGTCTAGCTTGTCTTCTCAGACTTCCATCCTGACACTCCTGGCCCCAAGCCCTCAAGTTTGGCAATTCCGGACCCACAATGCAGCACTCTGCCTGCCCTCTAGAGAAAAAAATGATTGCCTCATGAGCTGCCCAGGCACCTTAAATGAGGGTAAAACTACACAGCACTCGACTTTACCCTAATTATATAGTCTAACCTGGGCACTAATGCACTGTCGAACACATCCTGAGCCCGGACCTCCTGACCAACACCCAGAAAGCTGACCGCACACTGAACACATAAAACCCGCCATGGCCTTAGGTCATCATCTCTTCCCTACCTCAGTTTTCAGGCTTCAGAACCGAGACCTTATCTCCAATCACTGCCCAGGGGTGAGTCTGATGCCGAAATCAGAACTCCTCCTTACCCATGGCAAGAACCCTTGTGGTTGGCACGTTGTCAAACGATCAGTGTAGGAGAAACCCTGAGGCCCCGCCCATTCTTGAGTGCGACGAGGGCATACACACGCATTGTGACCCTCAGCCTGAGTCCTGTCCTCTAGTAAGTCCTCTCAGTGGCTGGACCATTAGATGTCATAATGGGCTTGACATGTCCCTAGGCCCCAATTTTTAACCAGATTTCTGATTGTCCAGTCGCCCCTCCTAGGGCTCTACTCTGAAATCCCTCATTTGGTGGGACACCTGAGGTTAAAAAAGAAAACAACAAAACAACAACAACAAAATAAAACGGACTTCTTCCAGCCCACAGAATGAACCCAATCTCTTTGGACGGGGCCAAACCACCAGAGAGTAAGACTCGTCCATTTCCCATGAAGTCACCCAGAAATTCCACGACCATGAGTGACACGATATCCCGAGACAAAAACTTGAGCAGGAGCCTCACACTCGCCCTTCTTTCATATCCCGAAAAGTTCTCCTCATGGTCTGTAGATCAGTCCTGCCATACCTATGACCTGAAACATAAGCCGAGTTTGTGTTTTCAGACAACTGTCCAAAAAGGGCTGGACGACACAACCTACAGGCTCAGGCCCCTGGAGCCAAACCTGAGGACTGTACTGGCCCTCTCCAAGGGAATTGTGTGTGCCCATTCCAATGGCCACAACCCTTCTAATAGGATAAACCTCCAAAGTCCCTGATATATCTCAATAGTGGTAGCTTCCCAGGAAAAACAGGGGCAATCTGAGCCCAAATGAGCCCCTACCTGCACTCAGACCCATAGACAGATGTCCTCAGAGGTAAAAAGGAAAGAACAGGCCCCTAGGCACTAATCAGATCCATTGCTTTGGTTTCCAGGCATCTCTCCTCAGAGGCCTGGATTTCAAAAGCAGCATATAGCTGTTTCTTGTTTCACCCATCAGAAAACATCTCATCTACACATGGGAAACTTGCACGTTGGAGCTGTGTGAAAGCCTCTGTTTAGGAGAACCCTTTAGGGCCCCAGAGCCACCGCTTCATTCCAAGGTCTCCATAGACACAAAAGCACATTCGGACCCATCCCTAGGGGTGTGCATTTCAACTCAGCATCCTCGGTAGCTCCCCACAGATCCAGGAGATCTAAACTGTCTTGTTGCTAGGAGACAATTGGAATGCGAGGTGGGCTACCCAGCCATCCATCCTTAGAACCCTGCTCAGAATCATTGGCCTGGAGCCAAACAACAGGTCTCAATTGTCCTGCCGAAGACTCTCTGCAGTTTGGAGCTTCTCACAACTCCCATCATGGGAAAACCCCCATGGCCTCGTGATGCCCCCCCATTCATGAAGGGGCCATCAGGGACAGAAACTCCAACCTGAGCGATCGTCTGATCCTCGCCCTGACTTCAGATGCACGAGATCTCGATTCAGGTCTGTAGATTGTGCCTGCCATGGCATCACCCAGAAACCTAAGCCTAGCTTGTGTTCTCAGACTTTTGTCGTCAGACTACTGGCCCACAAGGCCTCCAGTTTGGCAATCCAGAACTACAATGCAGCACTCTGCCTGCCCTCCAGATAAAAAACATTGTCCTCTGGGGCTACCCAGTAACCCCAAATGAGGATCAACCTGCACCGACCTTGGCTGTACCCCAAATACATAGTCTGACCAGGGCACTAATGCCCTTTCTGACACAGCCTGAGCCTGGACCCCCTGGCCCCTTCCAGACAGCTGGGCGCACACTGAGCACATCGAGCCGCCATGGCCTTAGGTCGTCATCTCTTCCCAACCTCGGTTTTCAGGTTTCAGAACCTAGACCTTATCTCCAATCACTGTCCATGTTGAAGGTGATGCAGAAATCAGAACTCCTTCCCCATGGCAAGAAACCTTGTGGTTGGCATGTTGTCCAACGTTCAGTGTCGTTGAAACCATTGTGTCCCATGAGGCCCCGCCCATGCTCGCGGGCCACATTGGTCACAAACACACATTGTGACCCTCAGGCTGAGCCCAGTCCTCAAGTAAGGCCACTCAGTGGCTGGATGAAGAGATAGCATATTGGGCTTGCCATGCCCCTAGGCCCCAATTTTTAACCATAGTTCGGATTGTCCCTTCAGTCTTCCCCACGGCTTTGCTTTGGAATTCCTCTTTTGGTGGGACACCTGAGGTAACAAAACTGAAATGAGTCCTCCCATCCCACAGATTGACGAAAAGCAATTGGGAATCAGGCCAAATCCTCAGAGAGGAAGATTCGTCCATGGCCCATGAGGCCTCCCCGACATTCCACGGCCATCACTGATACAAAATCCAGAGACAAAAGCCTGAGCAATCGCCACAGACTCGCACTTTCTTCATATCCTGTAGAGTTCTTCTCATGGTTTGTAGATCGGGCCTGCCATACCTACGTCCCCAAACCTAAGCTGAGTTTGTGTTTTCAGACTTCTGTCCTCAAAGTCTTGGGCCACACACCCTCCAGGCTGGGCCCCTGGAGCCACACATTAGGACTGTGCCTACCAATCCATGGGAATTCTGCCCATTCCATGGTCCAAAATCGTACAAATTAGGAGAAACCTCCAACGACCCTTAGGCCATCCCAATAGTTTGGGTCACCCGGAACAAACAAGGGGTGTCTGACACCAGCTGATAATCGACCTCCACTCATACCATAGATGGATGTCCCCAGAGAAGAAGATTGAACCAGACAGGACCCTAGGCCATAATAGGATCCATTGCTTTGGGTTACAGGCATGTGTCCTCAAATGCCTGATTCCAATACGAGCATAGGGGTTTTCCTGAGGCACCCATCAGAACTCATCTCGTCTCCACAAGTAAACCTGTGCATGGGAGCCATGTCCAAAGCTTAGGAAAGTACTTCAGGTTGCCGGTGCCACCGCCCCATTCCAAGGCCCTCATGGACACAAAAACACATTAGGACACATCCTCAGGAAAGTCCATTTCAACTCAGCCACCCAGGTTGCTCCCGCAGAGCCATCAGATCTAAACTGTCTTGTTGCTAGGAGACAATTGGAATGCGAGGCGGGCTTCCCAGGCATCCATCCGCGAACGGTGCTCTGGAGTCATTCCATATGGGATGTCCTGGAGCTGTCCAACAGGTCTCAATTGTCCGGAAGAAGGAATCCTGGAAGGGGGCATCCCACAACTCCCAACGTGGGAAAACCTCAATGGTCTCGAGATTCCGCTCCCTTCATGAAGCGGCCGTCATGCTCAGAAACTCCCACCTGAGCCAACGTCTGATCCTCGCCCTGACTTCAGATGCATGAGATATTGGTTCAGATCTGCAGGGGGTACCTGCCGTGCCCTCGCCCTGAAACCCAAGTCTAGCTTGTCTTCTCAGACTTCCATCCTCACACTCCTGGCCCCAAAGCCCTCAAGTTTGGCAATTCCGGACCCACAATGCAGCACTCTGCCTGCCCTCTAGAGAAAAAAATGATTGCCTCATGAGCTGCCCAGGCACCTTAAATGAGGGTAAACCTACACAGCACTCGACTTTACCCAAATTATATAGTCTAACCTGGGCACTAATGCACTGTCGAACACAACCTGAGCCCGGACCTCCTGACCAACACCCAGAAAGCTGACCGCACACTGAGCACATAAAACCCGCCATGGCCTTAGGTCATCATCTCTTCCCTACCTCAGTTTTCAGGCTTCAGAACCGAGACCTTATCTCCAATCACTGCCCAGGGGTGAGTCTGATGCCGAAATCAGAACTCCTCCTTACCCATGGCAAGAACCCTTGTGGTTGGCACGTTGTCCAACGATCAGTGTAGGAGAAACCCTGAGGCCCCGCCCATTCTTGAGTGCGACGAGGGCATACACACGCATTGTGACCCTCAGCCTGAGTCCTGTCCTCTAGTAAGTCCTCTCAGTGGCTGGACCATTAGATGTCATAATGGGCTTGACATGTCCCTAGGCCCCAATTTTTAACCAGATTTCTGATTGTCCAGTCGCCCCTCCTAGGGCTCTACTCTGAAATCCCTCATTTGGTGGGACACCTGAGGTTAAAAAAGAAAACAACAACAACAACAACAACAAAATAAAACGGACTTCTTCCAGCCCACAGAATGAACCCAAACTCTTTGGACGGGGCCAAACCACCAGAGAGTAAGACTCGTCCATTTCCCATGAAGTCACCCAGAAATTCAACGACCATGAGTGACACGATATCCCGAGACAAAAACTTGAGCAGGAGCCTCACACTCGCCCTTCTTTCATATCCCGAAAAGTTCTCCTCATGGTCTGTAGATCAGTCCTGCCATACCTATGACCTGAAACATAAGCCGAGTTTGTGTTTTCAGACAACTGTCCAAAAAGGGCTGGACGACACAACCTACAGGCTCAGGCCCCTGGAGCCAAACCTGAGGACTGTACTGGCCCTCTCCAAGGGAATTGTGTGTGCCCATTCCAATGGCCACAACCCTTCTAATAGGATAAACCTCCAAAGTCCCTGATATATCTCAATAGTGGTAGCTTCCCAGGAAAAACAGGGGCAATCTGAGCCCAAATGAGCCCCTACCTGCACTCAGACCCATAGACAGATGTCCTCAGAGGTAAAAAGGAAAGAACAGGCCCCTAGGCACTAATCAGATCCATTGCTTTGGTTTCCAGGCATCTCTCCTCAGAGGCCTGGATTTCAAAAGCAGCATATAGCTGTTTCTTGTTTCACCCATCAGAAAACATCTCATCTACACATGGGAAACTTGCACGTTGGAGCTGTGTCAAAGCCTCTGTTTAGGAGAACCCTTTAGGGCCCCAGAGCCACCGCTTCATTCCAAGGTCTCCATAGACACAAAAGCACATTCGGACCCATCCCCAGGGGTGTGCATTTCAACTCAGCATCCTCGGTAGCTCCCCACAGATCCAGGAGATCTAAACTGTCTTGTTGCTAGGAGACAATTGGAATGCGAGGTGGGCTACCCAGCCATCCATCCTTAGAACCCTGCTCAGAATCATTGGCCTGGAGCCAAACAACAGGTCTCAATTGTCCTGCCGAAGACTCTCTGCAGTTTGGAGCTTCTCACAACTCCCATCATGGGAAAACCCCCATGGCCTCGTGATGCCCCCCCATTCATGAAGGGGCCATCAGGGACAGAAACTCCAACCTGAGCGATCGTCTGATCCTCGCCCTGACTTCAGATGCACGAGATCTCGATTCAGGTCTGTAGATTGTGCCTGCCATGGCCTCACCCAGAAACCTAAGCCTAGCTTGTGTTCTCAGACTTTTGTCGTCAGACTACTGGCCCACAAGGCCTCCAGTTTGGCAATCCAGAACTACAATGCAGCACTCTGCCTGCCCTCCAGATAAAAAACATTGTCCTCTGGGGCTACCCAGTAACCCCAAATGAGGATCAACCTGCATCGACCTTGGCTGTACCCCAAATACATAGGCTGACCAGGGCACTAATGCCCTTTCTGACACAGCCTGAGCCTGGACCCCCTGGCCCCTTCCAGACAGCTGGCCGCACACTGAGCACATCGAGCCGCCATGGCCTTAAGTCGTCATCTCTTCCCAACCTCGGTTTTCAGGTTTCAGAACCTAGACCTTATCTCCAATCACAGTCCATGTTGAAGGTGATGCAGAAATCAGAACTCCTTCCCCATGGCAAGAAACCTTGTGGTTGGCATGTTGTCCAACGTTCAGTGTCGTTGAAACCAGTGTGTCCCATGAGGCCCCGCCCATGCTCGCGGGCCACATTGGTCACAAACACACATTGTGACCCTGAGGCTGAGCCCAGTCCTCAAGTAAGGCCACTCAGTGGCTGGATGAAGAGATAGCATATTGGGCTTGCCATGCCCCTAGGCCCCAATTTTTAACCATAGTTCGGATTGTCCCTTCAGTCTTCCCCACGGCTTTGCTTTGGAATTCCTCTTTTGGTGGGACACCTGAGGTAACAAAACTGAAATGAGTCCTCCCATCCCACAGATTGACGAAAAGCAATTGGGAATCGGGCCAAATCCTCAGAGAGGAAGATTCGTCCATGGCCCATGAGGCCTCCCCGACATTCCACGGCCATCACTGATACAAAATCCAGAGACAAAAGCCTGAGCAATCGCCATAGACTCGCACTTTCTTCATATCCTGTAGAGTTCTTCTCATGGTTTGTAGATCGGGCCTGCCATACCTACGTCCCCAAACCTAAGCTGAGTTTGTGTTTTCAGACTTCTGTCCTCAAAGTCTTGGGCCACACACCGTCTAGGCTGGGCCCCTGGAGCCACACATTAGGACTGTGCCTACCAATCCATGGGAATTCTGCCCATTCCATGGTCCAAAATCGTACAAATTAGGAGAAACCTCCAACGAACATTAGGCCATCCCAATAGTGTGGGTCACCCGGAACAAACAAGGGGTGTCTGACACCAGCTGATAATCGACCTCCACTCATACCATAGATGGATGTCCCCAGAGAAGAAGATTGAACCAGACAGGACCCTAGGCCATAATAGGATCCATTGCTTTGGGTTACAGGCATGTGTCCTCAAAAGCCTGATTCCAATACGAGCATAGGGGTTTTCCAGAGGCACCCATCAGAACTCATCTCGTCTCCACAAGTAAACCTGTGCATGGGAGCCATGTCCAAAGCTTAGGAAAGTACTTCAGGTTGCCGGTGCCACCGCCCCATTCCAAGGCCCTCATGGACACAAAAACACATTAGGACACATCCTCAGGAAAGTCCATTTCAACTCAGCCACCGAGGTTGCTCCCGCAGAGCCATCAGATCTAAACTGTCTTGTTGCTAGGAGACAATTGGAATGCGAGGCGGGCTTCCCAGGCATCCATCCGCGAACGGTGCTCTGGAGTCATTCCATATGGGATGTCCTGGAGCTGTCCAACAGGTCTCAATTGTCCGGAAGAAGGAATCCTGGAAGGGGGCATCCCACAACTCCCAACGTGGGAAAACCTCAATGGTCTCGAGATTCCGCTCCCTTCATGAAGCGGCCGTCATGCTCAGAAACTCCCACCTGAGCCAACGTCTGATCCTCGCCCTGACTTCAGATGCATGAGATATTGTTTCAGATCTGCAGGGGGTACCTGCCGTGCCCTCGCCCTGAAACCCAAGTCTAGCTTGTCTTCTCAGACTTCCATCCTGACACTCCTGGCCCCAAGCCCTCAAGTTTGGCAATTCCGGACCCACAATGCAGCACTCTGCCTGCCCTCTAGAGAAAAAAATGATTGCCTCATGAGCTGCCCAGGCACCTTAAATGAGGGTAAAACTACACAGCACTCGACTTTACCCTAATTATATAGTCTAACCTGGGCACTAATGCACTGTCGAACACATCCTGAGCCCGGACCTCCTGACCAACACCCAGAAAGCTGACCGCACACTGAACACATAAAACCCGCCATGGCCTTAGGTCATCATCTCTTCCCTACCTCAGTTTTCAGGCTTCAGAACCGAGACCTTATCTCCAATCACTGCCCAGGGGTGAGTCTGATGCCGAAATCAGAACTCCTCCTTACCCATGGCAAGAACCCTTGTGGTTGGCACGTTGTCAAACGATCAGTGTAGGAGAAACCCTGAGGCCCCGCCCATTCTTGAGTGCGACGAGGGCATACACACGCATTGTGACCCTCAGCCTGAGTCCTGTCCTCTAGTAAGTCCTCTCAGTGGCTGGACCATTAGATGTCATAATGGGCTTGACATGTCCCTAGGCCCCAATTTTTAACCAGATTTCTGATTGTCCAGTCGCCCCTCCTAGGGCTCTACTCTGAAATCCCTCATTTGGTGGGACACCTGAGGTTAAAAAAGAAAACAACAACAACAACAACAACAAAATAAAACGGACTTCTTCCAGCCCACAGAATGAACCCAAACTCTTTGGACGGGGCCAAACCACCAGAGAGTAAGACTCGTCCATTTCCCATGAAGTCACCCAGAAATTCCACGACCATGAGTGACACGATATCCCGAGACAAAAACTTGAGCAGGAGCCTCACACTCGCCCTTCTTTCATATCCCGAAAAGTTCTCCTCATGGTCTGTAGATCAGTCCTGCCATACCTATGACCCGAAACATAAGCCGAGTTTTGTTTTCAGACAACTGTCCAAACAGCCCTGGCCTACACAACCTACAGGCTCAGGCCCCTGGAGCCAAACCTGAGGACTGTACTGGCCCTCTCCAAGGGAATTGTGTGTGCCCATTCCAATGGCCACAACCCTTCTAATAGGATAAACCTCCAAAGTCCCTGATATATCTCAATAGTGGTAGCTTCCCAGGAAAAACAGGGGCAATCTGAGCCCAAATGAGCCCCTACCTGCACTCAGACCCATAGACAGATGTCCTCAGAGGTAAAAAGGAAAGAACAGGCCCCTAGGCACTAATCAGATCCATTGCTTTGGTTTCCAGGCATCTCTCCTCAGAGGCCTGGATTTCAAAAGCAGCATATAGCTGTTTCTTGTTTCACCCATCAGAAAACATCTCATCTACACATGGGAAACTTGCACGTTGGAGCTGTGTCAAAGCCTCTGTTTAGGAGAACCCTTTAGGGCCCCAGAGCCACCGCTTCATTCCAAGGTCTCCATAGACACAAAAGCACATTCGGACCCATCCCCAGGGGTGTGCATTTCAACTCAGCATCCTCGGTAGCTCCCCACAGATCCAGGAGATCTAAACTGTCTTGTTGCTAGGAGACAATTGGAATGCGAGGTGGGCTACCCAGCCATCCATCCTTAGAACCCTGCTCAGAATCATTGGCCTGGAGCCAAACAACAGGTCTCAATTGTCCTGCCGAAGACTCTCTGCAGTTTGGAGCTTCTCACAACTCCCATCATGGGAAAACCCCCATGGCCTCGTGATGCCCCCCCATTCATGAAGGGGCCATCAGGGACAGAAACTCCAACCTGAGCGATCGTCTGATCCTCGCCCTGACTTCAGATGCACGAGATCTCGATTCAGGTCTGTAGATTGTGCCTGCCATGGCATCACCCAGAAACCTAAGCCTAGCTTGTGTTCTCAGACTTTTGTCGTCAGACTACTGGCCCACAAGGCCTCCAGTTTGGCAATCCAGAACTACAATGCAGCACTCTGCCTGCCCTCCAGATAAAAAACATTGTCCTCTGGGGCTACCCAGTAACCCCAAATGAGGATCAACCTGCATCGACCTTGGCTGTACCCCAAATACATAGGCTGACCAGGGCACTAATGCCCTTTCTGACACAGCCTGAGCCTGGACCCCCTGGCCCCTTCCAGACAGCTGGCCGCACACTGAGCACATCGAGCCGCCATGGCCTTAGGTCGTCATCTCTTCCCAACCTCGGTTTTCAGGTTTCAGAACCTAGACCTTATCTCCAATCACAGTCCATGTTGAAGGTGATGCAGAAATCAGAACTCCTTCCCCATGGCAAGAAACCTTGTGGTTGGCATGTTGTCCAACGTTCAGTGTCGTTGAAACCAGTGTGTCCCATGAGGCCCCGCCCATGCTCGCGGGCCACATTGGTCACAAACACACATTGTGACCCTCAGGCTGAGCCCAGTCCTCAAGTAAGGCCACTCAGTGGCTGGATGAAGAGATAGCATATTGGGCTTGCCATGCCCCTAGGCCCCAATTTTTAACCATAGTTCGGATTGTCCCTTCAGTCTTCCCGACGGCTTTCCTTTGGAATTCCTCTTTTGGTGGGACACCTGAGGTAACAAAACTGAAATGAGTCCTCCCATCCCACAGATTGACGAAAAGCAATTGGGAATCGGGCCAAATCCTCAGAGAGGAAGATTCGTCCATGGCCCATGAGGCCTCCCCGACATTCCACGGCCATCACTGATACAAAATCCAGAGACAAAAGCCTGAGCAATCGCCACAGACTCGCACTTTCTTCATATCCTGTAGAGTTCTTCTCATGGTTTGTAGATCGGGCCTGCCATACCTACGTCCCCAAACCTAAGCTGAGTTTGTGTTTTCAGACTTCTGTCCTCAAAGTCTTGGGCCACACACCCTCCAGGCTGGGCCCCTGGAGCCACACATTAGGACTGTGCCTACCAATCCATGGGAATTCTGCCCATTCCATGGTCCAAAATCGTACAAATTAGGAGAAACCTCCAACGACCCTTAGGCCATCCCAATAGTTTGGGTCACCCGGAACAAACAAGGGGTGTCTGACACCAGCTGATAATCGACCTCCACTCATACCATAGATGGATGTCCCCAGAGAAGAAGATTGAACCAGACAGGACCCTAGGCCATAATAGGATCCATTGCTTTGGGTTACAGGCATGTGTCCTCAAATGCCTGATTCCAATACGAGCATAGGGGTTTTCCTGAGGCACCCATCAGAACTCATCTCGTCTCCACAAGTAAACCTGTGCATGGGAGCCATGTCCAAAGCTTAGGAAAGTACTTCAGGTTGCCGGTGCCACCGCCCCATTCCAAGGCCCTCATGGACACAAAAACACATTAGGACACATCCTCAGGAAAGTCCATTTCAACTCAGCCACCGAGGTTGCTCCCGCAGAGCCATCAGATCTAAACTGTCTTGTTGCTAGGAGACAATTGGAATGCGAGGCGGGCTTCCCAGGCATCCATCCGCGAACGGTGCTCTGGAGTCATTCCATATGGGATGTCCTGGAGCTGTCCAACAGGTCTCAATTGTCCGGAAGAAGGAATCCTGGAAGGGGGCATCCCACAACTCCCAACGTGGGAAAACCTCAATGGTCTCGAGATTCCGCTCCCTTCATGAAGCGGCCGTCATGCTCAGAAACTCCCACCTGAGCCAACGTCTGATCCTCGCCATGACTTCAGATGCATGAGATATTGGTTCAGATCTGCATGGGGTACCTGCCGTGTCCTCGCCCTGAAACCCAAGTCTAGCTTGTCTTCTCAGACTTCCATCCTCACACTCCTGGCCCCAAAGCCCTCAAGTTTGGCAATTCCGGACCCACAATGCAGCACTCTGCCTGCCCTCTAGAGAAAAAAATGATTGCCTCATGAGCTGCCCAGGCACCTTAAATGAGGGTAAACCTACACAGCACTCGACTTTACCCAAATTATATAGTCTAACCTGGGCACTAATGCACTGTCGAACACATCCTGAGCCCGGACCACCTGACCAACACCCAGAAAGCTGACCGCACACTGAGAACATAAAACCCGCCATGGCCTTAGGTCATCATCTCTTCCTACCTCAGTTTTCAGGCTTCAGAACCGAGACCTTATCTCCAATCACTGCCCAGGGGTGAGTCTGATGCAGAAATCAGAACTCCTCCTTACCCATGGCAAGAACCCTTGTGGTTGGCACGTTGTCCAACGATCAGTGTAGGAGAAACCCTGAGGCCCCGCCCATTCTTGAGTGCGACGAGGGCATACACACGCATTGTGACCCTCAGCATGAGTCCTGTCCTCTAGTAAGTCCTCTCAGTGGCTGGACCATTAGATGTCATAATGGGCTTGACATGTCCCTAGGCCCCAATTTTTAACCAGATTTCTGATTGTCCAGTCGCCCCTCCTAGGGCTCTACTCTGAAATCCCTCATTTGGTGGGACACCTGAGGTTAAAAAAGAAAACAACAACAACAACAACAACAAAATAAAACGGACTTCTTCCAGCCCACAGAATGAACCCAAACTCTTTGGACGGGGCCAAACCACCAGAGAGTAAGACTCGTCCATTTCCCATGAAGTCACCCAGAAATTCCACGACCATGAGTGACACGATATCCCGAGACAAAAACTTGAGCAGGAGCCTCACACTCGCCCTTCTTTCATATCCCGAAAAGTTCTCCTCATGGTCTGTAGATCAGTCCTGCCATACCTATGACCTGAAACATAAGCCGAGTTTGTGTTTTCAGACAACTATCCAAAAAGTGCTGGACGACACAACCTACAGGCTCAGGCCCCTGGAGCCAAACCTGAGGACTGTACTGGCCCTCTCCAAGGGAATTGTGTGTGCCCATTCCAATGGCCACAACCCTTCTAATAGGATAAACCTCCAAAGTCCCTGATATATCTCAATAGTGGTAGCTTCCCAGGAAAAACAGGGGCAATCTGAGCCCAAATGAGCCCCTACCTGCACTCAGACCCATAGACAGATGTCCTCAGAGGTAAAAAGGAAAGAACAGGCCCCTAGGCACTAATCAGATCCATTGCTTTGGTTTCCAGGCATCTCTCCTCAGAGGCCTGGATTTCAAAAGCAGCATATAGCTGTTTCTTGTTTCACCCATCAGAAAACATCTCATCTACACATGGGAAACTTGCACGTTGGAGCTGTGTCAAAGCCTCTGTTTAGGAGAACCCTTTAGGGCCCCAGAGCCACCGCTTCATTCCAAGGTCTCCATAGACACAAAAGCACATTCGGACCCATCCCCAGGGGTGTGCATTTCAACTCAGCATCCTCGGTAGCTCCCCACAGATCCAGGAGATCTAAACTGTCTTGTTGCTAGGAGACAATTGGAATGCGAGGTGGGCTACCCAGCCATCCATCCTTAGAACCCTGCTCAGAATCATTGGCCTGGAGCCAAACAACAGGTCTCAATTGTCCTGCCGAAGACTCTCTGCAGTTTGGAGCTTCTCAAAACTCCCATCATGGGAAAACCCCCATGGCCTCGTGATGCCCCCCCATTCATGAAGGGGCCATCAGGGACAGAAACTCCAACCTGAGCGATCGTCTGATCCTCGCCCTGACTTCAGATGCACGAGATCTCGATTCAGGTCTGTAGATTGTGCCTGCCATGGCATCACCCAGAAACCTAAGCCTAGCTTGTGTTCTCAGACTTTTGTCGTCAGACTACTGGCCCACAAGGCCTCCAGTTTGGCAATCCAGAACTACAATGCAGCACTCTGCCTGCCCTCCAGATAAAAAACATTGTCCTCTGGGGCTACCCAGTAACCCCAAATGAGGATCAACCTGCATCGACCTTGGCTGTACCCCAAATATATAGGCTGACCAGGGCACTAATGCCCTTTCTGACACAGCCTGAGCCTGGACCCCCTGGCCCCTTCCAGACAGCTGGCCGCACACTGAGCACATCGAGCCGCCATGGCCTTAGGTCGTCATCTCTTCCCAACCTCGGTTTTCAGGTTTCAGAACCTAGACCTTATCTCCAATCACAGTCCATGTTGAAGGTGATGCAGAAATCAGAACTCCTTCCCCATGGCAAGAAACCTTGTGGTTGGCATGTTGTCCAACGTTCAGTGTCGTTGAAACCAGTGTGTCCCATGAGGCCCCGCCCATGCTCGCGGACCACATTGGTCACAAACACACATTGTGACCCTCAGGCTGAGCCCAGTCCTCAAGTAAGGCCACTCAGTGGCTGGATGAAGAGATAGCATATTGGGCTTGCCATGCCCCTAGGCCCCAATTTTTAACCATAGTTCGGATTGTCCCTTCAGTCTTCCCCACGGCTTTGCTTTGGAATTCCTCTTTTGGTGGGACACCTGAGGTAACAAAACTGAAATGAGTCCTCCCATCCCACAGATTGACGAAAAGCAATTGGGAATCGGGCCAAATCCTCAGAGAGGAAGATTCGTCCATGGCCCATGAGGCCTCCCCGACATTCCACGGCCATCACTGATACAAAATCCAGAGACAAAAGCCTGAGCAATCGCCACAGACTCGCACTTTCTTCATATCCTGTAGAGTTCTTCTCATGGTTTGTAGATCGGGCCTGCCATACCTACGTCCCCAAACCTAAGCTGAGTTTGTGTTTTCAGACTTCTGTCCTCAAAGTCTTGGGCCACACACCCTCCAGGCTGGGCCCCTGGAGCCACACATTAGGACTGTGCCTACCAATCCATGGGAATTCTGCCCATTCCATGGTCCAAAATCGTACAAATTAGGAGAAACCTCCAACGACCCTTAGGCCATCCCAATAGTTTGGGTCACCCGGAACAAACAAGGGGTGTCTGACACCAGCTGATAATCGACCTCCACTCATACCATAGATGGATGTCCCCAGAGAAGAAGATTGAACCAGACAGGACCCTAGGCCATAATAGGATCCATTGCTTTGGGTTAAAGGCATGTGTCCTCAAATGCCTGATTCCAATACGAGCATAGGGGATTTCCTGAGGCACCCATCAGAACTCATCTCGTCTCCACAAGTAAACCTGTGCATGGGAGCCATGTCCAAAGCTTAGGAAAGTACTTCAGGTTGCCGGTGCCACCGCCCCATTCCAAGGCCCTCATGGACACAAAAACACATTAGGACACATCCTCAGGAAAGTCCATTTCAACTCAGCCACCGAGGTTGCTCCCGCAGAGCCATCAGATCTAAACTGTCTTGTTGCTAGGAGACAATTGGAATGCGAGGCGGGCTTCCCAGGCATCCATCCGCGAACGGTGCTCTGGAGTCATTCCATATGGGATGTCCTGGAGCTGTCCAACAGGTCTCAATTGTCCGGAAGAAGGAATCCTGGAAGGGGGCACCCCACAACTCCCAACGTGGGAAAACCTCAATGGTCTCGAGATTCCGCTCCCTTCATGAAGCGGCCGTCATGCTCAGAAACTCCCACCTGAGCCAACGTCTGATCCTCGCCCTGACTTCAGATGCATGAGATATTGGTTCAGATCTGCAGGGGGTACCTGCCGTGCCCTCGCCCTGAAACCCAAGTCTAGCTTGTCTTCTCAGACTTCCATCCTCACACTCTTGGCCCCAAAGCCCTCAAGTTTGGCAATTCCAGACCCACAATGCAGCACTCTGCCTGCCCTCTAGAAAAAAAATGATTGCCTCATGAGCTGCCCAGGCACCTTAAATGAGGGTAAACCTACACAGCACTCGACTTTACCCAAATTATATAGTCTAACCTGGGCACTAATGCACTGTCGAACACATCCTGAGCCCGGACCTCCTGACCAACACCCAGAAAGCTGACCGCACACTGAGCACATAAAACCCGCCATGGCCTTAGGTCATCATCTCTTCCCTACCTCAGTTTTCAGGCTTCAGAACCGAGACCTTATCTCCAATCACTGCCCAGGGGTGAGTCTGATGCAGAAATCAGAACTCCTCCTTACCCATGGCAAGAACCCTTGTGGTTGGCACGTTGTCCAACGATCAGTGTAGGAGAAACCCTGAGGCCCCGCCCATTCTTGAGTGCGACGAGGGCATACACACGCATTGTGACCCTCAGCATGAGTCCTGTCCTCTAGTAAGTCCTCTCAGTGGCTGGACCCTTAGATGTCATAATTGGCTTGACATGTCCCTAGGCCCCAATTTTTAACCAGATTTCTGATTGTCCAGTCGCCCCTCCTAGGGCTCTACTCTGAAATCCCTCATTTGGTGGGACACCTGAGGTTAAAAAAGAAAACAACAACAACAACAACAACAAAATAAAACGGACTTCTTCCAGCCCACAGAATGAACCCAAACTCTTTGGACGGGGCCAAACCACCAGAGAGTAAGACTCGTCCATTTCCCATGAAGTCACCCAGAAATTCCACGACCATGAGTGACACGATATCCCGAGACAAAAACTTGAGCAGGAGCCTCACACTCGCCCTTCTTTCAAATCCCGAAAAGTTCTCCTCATGGTCTGTAGATCAGTCCTGCCATACCTATGACCTGAAACATAAGCCGAGTTTGTGTTTTCAGACAACTGTCCAAAAAGGGCTGGACGACACAACCTACAGGCTCAGGCCCCTGGAGCCAAACCTGAGGACTGTACTTGCCCTCTCCAAGGGAATTGTGTGTGCCCATTCCAATGGCCACAACCCTTCTAATAGGATAAACCTCCAAAGTCCCTGATATATCTCAATAGTGGTAGCTTCCCAGGAAAAACAGGGGCAATCTGAGCCCAAATGAGCCCCTACCTGCACTCAGACCCATAGACAGATGTCCTCAGAGGTAAAAAGGTAAGAACAGGCCCCTAGGCACTAATCAGATGCATTGCTTTGGTTTCCAGGCATCTCTCCTCAGAGGCCTGGATTTCAAAAGCTGCATATAGCTGTTTCTTGTTTCACCCATCAGAAAACATCTCATCTACACATGGGAAACTTGCACGTTGGAGCTGTGTCAAAGCCTCTGTTTAGGAGAACCCTTTAGGGCCCCAGTGCCACCGCTTCATTCCAAGGTCTCCATAGACACAAAAGCACATTCGGACCCATCCCCAGGGGTGTGCATTTCAACTCAGCATCCTCGGTAGCTCCCCACAGATCCAGGAGATCTAAACTGTCTTGTTGCTAGGAGACAATTGGAATGCGAGGTGGGCTACCCAGCCATCCATCCTTAGAACCCTGCTCAGAATCATTGGCCTGGAGCCAAACAACAGGTCTCAATTGTCCTGCCGAAGACTCTCTGCAGTTTGGAGCTTCTCACAACTCCCATCATGGGAAAACCCCCATGGCCTCGTGATGCCCCCCCATTCATGAAGGGGCCATCAGGGACAGAAACTCCAACCTGAGCGATCGTCTGATCCTCGCCCTGACTTCAGATGCACGAGATCTCGATTCAGGTCTGTAGATTGTGCCTGCCATGGCCTCACCCAGAAACCTAAGCCTAGCTTGTGTTCTCAGACTTTTGTCGTCAGACTACTGGCCCACAAGGCCTCCAGTTTGGCAATCCAGAACTACAATGCAGCACTCTGCCTGCCCTCCAGATAAAAAACATTGTCCTCTGGGGCTACCCAGTAACCCCAAATGAGGATCAACCTGCACCGACCTTGGCTGTACCCCAAATACATAGGCTGACCAGGGCACTAATGCCCTTTCTGACACAGCCTGAGCCTGGACCCCCGGCCCCTCCCAGACAGCTGGCCGCACACTGAGCACATCGAGCCTCCATGGCCTTAGATCGTCATCTCTTCCCAACCTCGGTTTTCAGGTTTCAGAACCTAGACCTTATCTCCAATCACTGTCCATGTTGAAGGTGATGCAGAAATCAGAACTCCTTCCCCATGGCAAGAAACCTTGTGGTTGGCATGTTGTCCAACGTTCAGTGTCGTTGAAACCAGTGTGTCCCATGAGGCCCCGCCCATGCTCGCGGGCCACATTGGTCACAAACACACATTGTGACCCTCAGGCTGAGCCCAGTCCTCAAGTAAGGCCACTCAGTGGCTGGATGAAGAGATAGCATATTGGGCTTGCCATGCCCCTAGGCCCCAATTTTTAACCATAGTTCGGATTGTCCCTTCAGTCTTCCCCACGGCTTTGCTTTGGAATTCCTCTTTTGGTGGGACACCTGAGGTAACAAAACTGAAATGAGTCCTCCCATCCCACAGATTGACGAAAAGCAATTGGGAATCGGGCCAAATCCTCAGAGAGGAAGATTCGTCCATGGCCCATGAGGCCTCCCCGACATTCCACGGCCATCACTGATACAAAATCCAGAGACAAAAGCCTGAGCAATCGCCACAGACTCGCACTTTCTTCATATCCTGTAGAGTTCTTCTCATGGTTTGTAGATCGGGCCTGCCATACATACGTCCCCAAACCTAAGCTGAGTTTGTGTTTTCAGACTTCTGTCCTCAAAGTCTTGGGCCACACACCCTCCAGGCTGGGCCCCTGGAGCCACACATTAGGACTGTGCCTACCAATCCATGGGAATTCTGCCCATTCCATGGTCCAAAATCGTACAAATTAGGAGAAACCTCCAACGACCCTTAGGCCATCCCAATAGTTTGGGTCACCCGGAACAAACAAGGGGTGTCTGACACCAGCTGATAATCGACCTCCACTCATACCATAGATGGATGTCCCCAGAGAAGAAGATTGAACCAGACAGGACCCTAGGCCATAATAGGATCCATTGCTTTGGGTTAAAGGCATGTGTCCTCAAATGCCTGATTCCAATACGAGCATAGGGGATTTCCTGAGGCACCCATCAGAACTCATCTCGTCTCCACAAGTAAACCTGTGCATGGGAGCCATGTCCAAAGCTTAGGAAAGTACTTCAGGTTGCCGGTGCCACCGCCCCATTCCAAGGCCCTCATGGACACAAAAACACATTAGGACACATCCTCAGGAAAGTCCATTTCAACTCAGCCACCGAGGTTGCTCCCGCAGAGCCATCAGATCTAAACTGTCTTGTTGCTAGGAGACAATTGGAATGCGAGGCGGGCTTCCCAGGCATCCATCCGCGAACGGTGCTCTGGAGTCATTCCATATGGGATGTCCTGGAGCTGTCCAACAGGTCTCAATTGTCCGGAAGAAGGAATCCTGGAAGGGGGCACCCCACAACTCCCAACGTGGGAAAACCTCAATGGTCTCGAGATTCCGCTCCCTTCATGAAGCGGCCGTCATGCTCAGAAACTCCCACCTGAGCCAACGTCTGATCCTCGCCCTGACTTCAGATGCATGAGATATTGGTTCAGATCTGCAGGGGGTACCTGCCGTGCCCTCGCCCTGAAACCCAAGTCTAGCTTGTCTTCTCAGACTTCCATCCTCACACTCTTGGCCCCAAAGCCCTCAAGTTTGGCAATTCCAGACCCACAATGCAGCACTCTGCCTGCCCTCTAGAAAAAAAATGATTGCCTCATGAGCTGCCCAGGCACCTTAAATGAGGGTAAACCTACACAGCACTCGACTTTACCCAAATTATATAGTCTAACCTGGGCACTAATGCACTGTCGAACACATCCTGAGCCCGGACCTCCTGACCAACACCCAGAAAGCTGACCGCACACTGAGCACATAAAACCCGCCATGGCCTTAGGTCATCATCTCTTCCCTACCTCAGTTTTCAGGCTTCAGAACCGAGACCTTATCTCCAATCACTGCCCAGGGGTGAGTCTGATGCAGAAATCAGAACTCCTCCTTACCCATGGCAAGAACCCTTGTGGTTGGCACGTTGTCCAACGATCAGTGTAGGAGAAACCCTGAGGCCCCGCCCATTCTTGAGTGCGACGAGGGCATACACACGCATTGTGACCCTCAGCATGAGTCCTGTCCTCTAGTAAGTCCTCTCAGTGGCTGGACCCTTAGATGTCATAATTGGCTTGACATGTCCCTAGGCCCCAATTTTTAACCAGATTTCTGATTGTCCAGTCGCCCCTCCTAGGGCTCTACTCTGAAATCCCTCATTTGGTGGGACACCTGAGGTTAAAAAAGAAAACAACAACAACAACAACAACAAAATAAAACGGACTTCTTCCAGCCCACAGAATGAACCCAAACTCTTTGGACGGGGCCAAACCACCAGAGAGTAAGACTCGTCCATTTCCCATGAAGTCACCCAGAAATTCCACGACCATGAGTGACACGATATCCCGAGACAAAAACTTGAGCAGGAGCCTCACACTCGCCCTTCTTTCAAATCCCGAAAAGTTCTCCTCATGGTCTGTAGATCAGTCCTGCCATACCTATGACCTGAAACATAAGCCGAGTTTGTGTTTTCAGACAACTGTCCAAAAAGGGCTGGACGACACAACCTACAGGCTCAGGCCCCTGGTGCCAAACCTGAGGACTGTACTTGCCCTCTCCAAGGGAATTGTGTGTGCCCATTCCAATGGCCACAACCCTTCTAATAGGATAAACCTCCAAAGTCCCTGATATATCTCAATAGTGGTAGCTTCCCAGGAAAAACAGGGGCAATCTGAGCCCAAATGAGACCCTTCCTGCACTCAGACCAATAGACAGATGTCCCCAGAGGTAAATAGGAAAGAACAGGCCCCTAGGCACTAATCAGATCCATTGCTTTGGTTTCCAGGCATCTCTCCTCAGAGGCCTGGATTTCAAAAGCAGCATATAGCTGTTTCTTGTTTCACCCATCAGAAAACATCTCATCTACACATGGGAAAACCTCATGGACACAAAAACACATTAGGACACCTCCTCAGGAAAGTCCATTTCAACTCAGCCACCGAGGTTGCTCCCGCAGAGCCATCAGATCTAGACTGTCTTGTTGCTAGGAGACAATTGGAATGCGAGGCGGGCTTCCCAGGCATCCATCCGCGAACGGTGCTCTGAAGTCATTCCATATGGGATGTCCTGGAGCTGTCCAAAAGGTCTCAATTGTCCGGAAGAAGGAATCCTGGAAGGGGGCATCCCACAACTCCCAACGTGGGAAAACCTCAATGGTCTCGAGATTCCGCTCCCTTCATGAAGCGGCCGTCATGCTCAGAAACTCCCACCTGAGCCAACGTCTGATCCTCGCCCTGACTTCAGATGCATGAGATATTGGTTCAGATCTGCAGGGGGTACCTGCCGTGCCCTCACCATGAAACCCAAGTCTATCTTGTCTTCTCAGACTTCCATCCTCACACTCCTGGCCCCAAAGCCCTCAAGTTTGGCAATTCCAGACCCACAATGCAGCACTCTGCCTGCCCTCTAGAGAAAAAAATGATTGCCTCATGAGCTGCCCAGGCACCTTAAATGAGGGTAAACCTACACAGCACTCGACTTTACCCAAATTATATAGTCTAACCTGGGCACTAATGCACTGTCGAACACATCCTGAGCCCGGACCTCCTGACCAACACCCAGAAAGCTGACCGCATACTGAGCACATAAAACCCGCCATGGCCTTAGGTCATCATCTCTTCCCTACCTCAGTTTTCAGGCTTCAGAACCGAGACCTTATCTCCAATCACTGCCCAGGGGTGAGTCTGATGCAGAAATTAGAACTTCTCCTTACCCATGGCAAGAACCCTTGTGGTTGGCACGTTGTCCAACGATCAGTGTAGGAGAAAACCTGAGGCCCCGCCCATTCTTGAGTGCGACGAGGGCATACACACGCATTGTGACCCTCAGCCTGAGTCCTGTCCTCTAGTAAGTCCTCTCAGTGGCTGGACCATTAGATGTCATAATGGGCTTGACATGTCCCTAGGCCCCAATTTTTAACCATAGTTCGGGTTGTCCCTTCAGTCTTCCCCACGGCTTGGCTTTGGAATTCCTCTTTTGGTGGGACACCTGAGGTAACAACCCTGAAATGAGTCCTCCCATCCCACAGTTTGACGAAAAGCAATTGGGAATCGGGCCAAATCCTCAGAGAGGAAGATTCGTCCATGGCCCATGAGGCCTCCCCGACATTCCTCGGCCATCGCTGATACAAAATCCAGAGACAAAAGCCTGAGCAAGCGCCTCAGACTCACACTTTCTTCATATCCTGAAGATTTCTTCTCATGGTTTGTCGATCGGGCCTGCCATACATACGTCCCCAAACCTAAGCTGAGTTTGTGTTTTCAGACTTCTGTCCTCAAAATCTTGGGCCACACACGCTTCAGGCCAGGCGCCTGGAGCCACACATTAGGACTCTGCCTACCAATCCATGGGAATTCTCCCCATTCCATGGTCCAAAATCGTACAAATTAGGAGAAACCTCCAAAGTCCCTGAGGCCATCCCAATAGTGTAGGTCGCCCGGAACAAACAAGGACTGTCTGACACCAGCTGATAATCGACATCCACTCATACCATAGATGGATGTCCCCAGAGAAGAAGATTGAACCAGACAGGACCCTAGGCCATAATAGGATCCATTGCTTTGGGTTACAGGCATGTGTCCTCAAAAGCCTGATTCCAATACGAGCATAGGGGTTTTCCTGAGGCACCCATCAGAACTCATCTCGTCTCCACAAGGAAACCTGTGCATGGGAGCCATGTCCAAAGCTTAGGAGAGTACTTCAGGGTCCCGGTGCCACCGCCCCATTCCAAGGCCCTCATGGACACAAAAACACATTAGGACCCATCCTCAGGAAAGTCCATTTCAACTCAGCCACCCCGGTTGCTCCGGCAGAGCCATCAGATCAAAACTGTCTTGTTGTTAGGAGACAATAGGAATGGGAGGCGGGCTTCCCAGGCATCCATCCGTGAACGGTGCTCTGGAGTCATTCCATATGGGATGTCCTGGAGCTGTCCAACAGGTCTCAATTGTCCCGCAGAAGGAATCCTTGAAGGGGGCATCCCACAACTCCCAACGTGGGAAAACCTCAATGGCCCCGAGATTCCGCTCCCTTCATAAAGCGGCCGTCATGCACAGGAACTCTAACCTGAGCCAACGTCTGATCCTCGCCCTGACTTCAGAAGCATGAGATAGTGGTTCAGATCTGCAGGGGGTACCTGCCGTGCCCTCGCCCTGAAACCCAAGTCTAGCTTGTCTTCTCAGACTTCCGTCCTCACACTCCTGGCCCCGAAGCCCTCAAGTTTGGCAATTCCGGACCCACAATGCAGCACTCTGCCTGCCCTCTAGAAAAAAAATTATTGCCTCATGAGCTGCCCAGGCACCTTAAATGAGGGTAAACCTACACAGCACTCGACTTTAACCAAATTATATAGTCTAACCTGGGCACTAATGCACTGTCGAACACAACCTGAGCCCGGACCTCCTGACCAACGCCCAGAAAGCTGACCGCACACTGAACACAAAAAACCCGCCATGGCCTTAGGTCATCATCTCTTCCCTACCTCAGTTTTCAGGCTTCAGAACCGAGACCTTATCTCCAATCACTGTCCAGGGGTGAGTGTGATGCAGAAATCAGAACTCCTCCTTACCCATGGCAAGAATCCTTGTGGTTGGCACGTTCAGTGTAGGAGAAACCAGCATTCACCCTGAGGCCCCGCCCATTCTTGAGAGCGACGAGGGCATACACACGCATTGTGACCCTCAGCATGAGTCCTGTCCTCTAGTAAGTCCTCTCAGTGGCTGAACCATTTGATGTCATAATGTGCTTGACATGTCCCTAGGCCCCAATTTTTAACCAGATTTCTGATTGTCCAGGCGCCCCTCCCCAGGGCTCTACTCTGGAATCCATCATTTGGTGGGACACCTGAGGTTAAAAAAGAAAACAACAACAACAACAAAAAAAAACGGACTTCTTCCAGCCCATAGAATGACCCTAAACTCTTTGGACTGGGCCAAACCACCAGAGAGTAAGACTCGTCCATTTCCCATGAAGTCACCCAGAAATTCCACGACCATGAGTGACACGATATCAAGAGACAAAAACTTGAGCAGGAGCCTCACTCGCCCTTCTTTCAAATCCCGAAGAGTTCTCCTCATGGTCTGTAGATCAGTCCTGCCATACCTATGACCCGAAACATAAGCCGAGTTTGTGTTTTCAGACAACTGTCCAAACAGCCCTGGCCTACACAACCTACAGGCTCGGGCCCCTGGAGCCAAACCTGAGGACTGTACTTACCCTCTCCAAGGGAATTGTGTGTGCCCATTCCAATGGCCACAACCCTTCTAATAGGATAAACCTCCAAAGTCCCTGCTCCATCTCAATAGTGGTGGCTTCCTAGGGAAAACAGGGGCAATCTGAGCCCAAGTGAGCACCTACCTGCACTCAGACCCATAGACAGATGTCCCCAGAGGTAAAAAGGAAAGAAAAGGCCCCTAGGCACTAATCAGATCCATTGCTTTGGTTTCCAGGCATCCCTCCTCAGAGGCCTGGATTTCAAAAGCAGCATATAGCTGTTTCGTGACTCACCCATCAGAAAAGATCTCATCTACACATGGGAAATTTGCACGTTGGAGCTGTGTCAAAGCCTCTGTTTAGGAGAACCCTTTAGGGCCCCAGTGCCACCGCTTCATTCCAAGGTCTCCATAGATACAAAAGCACGTTAGGACCCATCCCCAGGGGTATCCATTTCAACTCAGCGTTTTCGGTTGCTCCCCACAGATCCAGGAGATCTAACCTGTCTTGTTGCTAGGAGACAATTGGAATGTGAGGTGGGCTACCAATCCATCCATCCTTAGAACCCTGCTCAGAATCATTGGCCTGGAGCCAAACAACTGGTCTCAATTGTCCTGCAGAAGACTCTCTGCAGTTTGCAGCTTCTCACAACACCCATCGTGGGAAAACACCCATGGCCTCGTGATGCCCCCCCCATTCATGAAGGGGCCATCAGGGACAGAAACTTCAACCTGAGCGATCGTCTGATCCTCGCCCTGACTTCAGATGCACGAGATCTCGATTCAGGTCTGTAGATTGTGCCTGCCATGGCCTCACCCAGAAACCTAAGCCTAGCTTGTGTTCTCAGACTTTTGTCGTCAGACTACTTGCCCACAATCCCAACAGTTTGGCAATCCAGAACTACAATGCAGCACTCTGCCAGCCCTCCAGAAGAAAAAATTGTCCTCTGGGACTACCCAGTAACCCCAAATGAGGATCAACCTGCACCGACCTTGGCTGTACCCCAAATACATAGGCTGACCAGGGCACTAATGCCCTTTCTGACACAGCCTGAGCCTGGAGCCCCTGGCCCCTCCCAGACAGCTGGCCGCACATTGAGCACATCCAGCCGCCATGGCCTTAGGTCGTCATCTCTTCCCAACCTCGGTTTTCAGGTTTCAGAACCTAGACCTTATCTCCAATCATTGCCCAAGTTTGAAGGTGATGCAGAAATCAGAACTCCTTCCCCATGGCAAGAAACCTTGTGGTTGGCATGTTGTCCAATGTTCAGTGTCCTTGAAACCAGTGTGGCCCATGAGGCCCCGCCCATGCTCGCGGGCCACATTGGTCACAAACACACATTGTGACCCTCAGGCTGAGCCCAGTCCTCAAGTAAGGCCACTCAGTGGCTGGATGAAGAGATAGCATATTGGGCTTGCCATGCCCCTAGGCCCCAATTTTTAACCATAGTTCGGGTTGTCCCTTCAGTCTTCCCCACGGCTTGGCTTTGGAATTCCTCTTTTGGTGGGACACCTGAGGTAACAAACCTGAAATGAGTCCTCCCATCCCACAGTTTGACGAAAAGCAATTGGGAATCGGGCCAAATCCTCAGAGAGGAAGATTCGTCCATGGCCCATGAGGCCTCCCCGACATTCCTCGGCCATCGCTGATACAAAATCCAGAGACAAAAGCCTGAGCAAGCGCCTCAGACTCGCACTTTCTTCATATCCTGAAGATTTCTTCTCATGGTTTGTCGATCGGGCCTGCCATACATACGTCCCCAAACCTAAGCTGAGTTTGTGTTTTCAGACTTCTGTCCTCAAAATCTTGGGCCACACACGCTTCAGGCCAGGCGCCTGGAGCCACACATTAGGACTCTGCCTACCAATCCATGGGAATTCTCCCCATTCCATGGTCCAAAATCGTACAAATTAGGAGAAACCTCCAAAGTCCCTGAGGCCATCCCAATAGTGTAGGTCGCCCGGAACAAACAAGGACTGTCTGACACCAGCTGATAATCGACATCCACTCATACCATAGATGGATGTCCCCAGAGACGAAGATTGAACCAGACAGGACCCTAGGCCATAATAGGATCCATTGCTTTGGGTTACAGGCATGTGTCCTCAAAAGCCTGATTCCAATACGAGCATAGGGGTTTTCCTGAGGCACCCATCAGAACTCATCTCGTCTCCACAAGGAAACCTGTGCATGGGAGCCATGTCCAAAGCTTAGGAGAGTACTTCAGGGTCCCGGTGCCACCGCCCCATTCCAAGGCCCTCATGGACACAAAAACACATTAGGACCCATCCTCAGGAAAGTCCATTTCAACTCAGCCACCCCGGTTGCTCCGGCAGAGCCATCAGATCAAAACTGTCTTGTTGCTAGGAGACAATAGGAATGGGAGGCGGGCTTCCCTGGCATCCATCCGCGAACGGTGCTCTGGAGTCATTCCATATGGGATGTCCTGGAGCTGTCCAACAGGTCTCAATTGTCCCGCAGAAGGAATCCTTGAAGGGGGCATCCCACAACTCCCAACGTGGGAAAACCTCAATGGCCCCGAGATTCCGCTCCCTTCATAAAGCGGCCGTCATGCACAGGAACTCCAACCTGAGCCAACGTCTGATCCTCGCCCTGACTTCAGAAGCATGAGATATTGGTTCAGATCTGCAGGGGGTACCTGCCGTGCCCTCGCCCTGAAACCCAAGTCTAGCTTGTCTTCTCAGACTTCCGTCCTCACACTCCTGGCCCCGAAGCCCTCAAGTTTGGCAATTCCGGACCCACAATGCAGCACTCTGCCTGCCCTCTAGAAAAAAAATTATTGCCTCATGAGCTGCCCAGGCACCTTAAATGAGGGTAAACCTACACAGCACTCGACTTTACCAAATTATATAGTCTAACCTGGGCACTAATGCACTGTCGAACACAACCTGAGCCCGGACCTCCTGACCAACGCCCAGAAAGCTGACCGCACACTGAACACAAAAAACCCGCCATGGCCTTAGGTCATCATCTCTTCCCTACCTCAGTTTTCAGGCTTCAGAACCGAGACCTTATCTCCAATCACTGTCCAGGGGTGAGTGTGATGCAGAAATCAGAACTCCTCCTTACCCATGGCAAGAATCCTTGTGGTTGGCACGTTCAGTGTAGGAGAAACAAGCATTCACCCTGAGGCCCCGCCCATTCTTGAGAGCGACGAGGGCATACACACGCATTGTGACCCTCAGCATGAGTCCTGTCCTCTAGTAAGTCCTCTCAGTGGCTGAACCATTTGATGTCATAATGGGCTTGACATGTCCCTAGGCCCCAATTTTTAACCAGATTTCTGATTGTCCAGGCGCGCCTCCCCAGGGCTCTACTCTGGAATCCATCATTTGGTGGGACACCTGAGGTTAAAAAAGAAAACAACAACAACAACAACAAAAAAAACAAAACGGACTTCTTCCAGCCCACAGAATGAACGCAAACTCTTTGGACTGGGCCAAACCACCAGAGAGTAAGACTCGTCCATTTCCCATGAAGTCACCCAGAAATTCCACGACCATGAGTGACACGATATCAAGAGACAAAAACTTGAGCAGGAGCCTCACTCGCCCTTCTTTCAAATCCCGAAGAGTTCTCCTCATGGTCTGTAGATCAGTCCTGCCATACCTATGACCCGAAACATAAGCCGAGTTTGTGTTTTCAGACAACTGTCCAAACAGCCCTGGCCTACACAACCTACAGGCTCGGGCCCCTGGAGCCAAACCTGAGGACTGTACTTGCCCTCTCCAAGGGAATTGTGTGTGCACATTCCAATGGCCACAACCCTTCTAATAGGATAAACCTCCAAAGTCCCTGCTCCATCTCAATAGTGGTGGCTTCCTAGGAAAAACAGGGGCAATCTGAGCCCAAGTGAGCACCTACCTGCACTCAGACCCATAGACAGATGTCCCCAGAGGTAAAAAGGAAAGAAAAGGCCCCTAGGCACTAATCAGATCCATTGCTTTGGTTTCCAGGCATCTCTTCTCAGAGGCCTGGATTTCAAAAGCAGCATATAGCTGTTTCGTGACTCACCCATCAGAAAAGATCTCATCTACAGATGGGAAATTTGCACGTTGGAGCTGTGTCAAAGCCTCTGTTTAGGAGAACCCTTTAGGGCCCCAGTGCCACCGCTTCATTCCAAGGTCTCCATAGATACAAAAGCACGTTAGGACCCATCCCCAGGGGTATCCATTTCAACTCAGCGTTTTCGGTTGATCCCCACAGATCCAGGAGATCTAACCTGTCTTGTTGCTAGGAGACAACTGGAATGCGAGGTGGGCTACCAATCCATCCATCCTTAGAATCCTGCTCAGAATCATTGGCCTGGAGCCAAACAACAGGTCTCAATTGTCCTGCAGAAGACTCTCTGCAATTTGCAGCTTCTCACAACTCCCATCGTGGGAAAACACCCATGGCCTCGTGATGCCCCACCCATTCATGAAGGGGCCATCAGGGACAGAAACTCCAACCGGAGCGATCGTCTGATCCTCGCCCTGACTTCAGATGCACGAGATCTCGATTCAGATCTGTAGATTGTGCCTGCCATGGCCTCACCCAGAAACCTAAGCCTAGCTTGTGTTCTCAGACTTTTGTCGTCAGACTACTTGCCCACAATCCCAACAGTTTGGCAATCCAGAACTACAATACAGCACTCTGCCGGCCCTCCAGAGGAAAAACATTGTCCTCTGGGGCTACCCAGTAACCCCAAATGAGGATCAACCTGCACCGACCTTGGCTGTACCCCAAATACATAGGCTGACCAGGGCACTAATGCCCTTTCTGACACAGCCTGAGCCTGGAGCCCCTGGCCCCTCCCAGACAGCTGGCCGCACATTGAGCACATCCAGCCTCCATGGCCTTAGGTCGTCATCTCTTCCCAACCTCGGTTTTCAGGTTTCAGAACCTAGACCTTATCTCCAATCAGTGCCCAAGGTTGAAGGTGATGCAGAAATCAGAACTCCTTCCCCATGGCAAGAAACCTTGTGGTTGGCATGTTGTCCAACGTTCAGTGTCCTTGAAACCAGTGTGGCCCATGAGGCCCCGCCCATGCTCGCGGGCCACATTGGTCACAAACACACATTGTGACCCTCAGGCTGAGCCCAGTCCTCAAGTAAGGCCACTCAGTGGCTGGATGAAGAGATAGCATATTGGGCTTGCCATGCCCCTAGGCCCCAATTTTTAACCATAGTTCGGGTTGTCCCTTCAGTCTTCCCCACGGTTTGGCTTTGGAATTCCTCTTTTGGTGGGACATCTGAGGTAACAAACCTGAAATGAGTCCTCCCATCCCACAGTTTGACGAAAAGCAATTGGGAATCGGGCCAAATCCTCAGAGAGGAAGATTCGTCCATGGCCCATGAGGCCTCCCCGACATTCCTCGGCCATCGCTGATACAAAATCCAGAGACAAAAGCCTGAGCAAGCGCCTCAGACTCACACTTTCTTCATATCCTGAAGATTTCTTCTCATGGTTTGTCGATCGGGCCTGCCATACATACGTCCCCAAACCTAAGCTGAGTTTGTGTTTTCAGACTTCTGTCCTCAAAATCTTGGGCCACACACGCTTCAGGCCAGGCGCCTGGAGCCACACATTAGGACTCTGCCTACCAATCCATGGGAATTCTCCCCATTCCATGGTCCAAAATCGTACAAATTAGGAGAAACCTCCAAAGTCCCTGAGGCCATCCCAATAGTGTAGGTCGCCCGGAACAAACAAGGACTGTCTGACACCAGCTGATAATCGAAATCCACTCATACCATAGATGGATGTCCCCAGAGACGAAGATTGAACCAGACAGGACCCTAGGCCATAATAGGATCCATTGCTTTGGGTTACAGGCATGTGTCCTCAAAAGCCTGATTCCAATACGAGCATAGGGGTTTTCCTGAGGCACCCATCAGAACTCATCTCGTCTCCACAAGGAAACCTGTGCATGGGAGCCATGTCCAAAGCTTAGGAGAGTACTTCAGGGTCCCGGTGCCACCGCCCCATTCCAAGGCCCTCATGGACACAAAAACACATTAGGACCCATCCTCAGGAAAGTCCATTTCAACTCAGCCACCCCGGTTGCTCCGGCAGAGCCATCAGATCAAAACTGTCTTGTTGCTAGGAGACAATAGGAATGGGAGGCGGGCTTCCCTGGCATCCATCCGCGAACGGTGCTCTGGAGTCATTCCATATGGGATGTCCTGGAGCTGTCCAACAGGTCTCAATTGTCCCGCAGAAGGAATCCTTGAAGGGGGCATCCCACAACTCCCAACGTGGGAAAACCTCAATGGCCCCGAGATTCCGCTCCCTTCATAAAGCGGCCGTCATGCACAGGAACTCCAACCTGAGCCAACGTCTGATCCTCGCCCTGACTTCAGAAGCATGAGATATTGGTTCAGATCTGCAGGGGGTACCTGCCGTGCCCTCGCCCTGAAACCCAAGTCTAGCTTGTCTTCTCAGACTTCCGTCCTCACACTCCTGGCCCCGAAGCCCTCAAGTTTGGCAATTCCGGACCCACAATGCAGCACTCTGCCTGCCCTCTAGAAAAAAAATTATTGCCTCATGAGCTGCCCAGGCACCTTAAATGAGGGTAAACCTACACAGCACTCGACTTTACCAAATTATATAGTCTAACCTGGGCACTAATGCACTGTCGAACACAACCTGAGCCCGGACCTCCTGACCAACGCCCAGAAAGCTGACCGCACACTGAACACAAAAAACCCGCCATGGCCTTAGGTCATCATCTCTTCCCTACCTCAGTTTTCAGGCTTCAGAACCGAGACCTTATCTCCAATCACTGTCCAGGGGTGAGTGTGATGCAGAAATCAGAACTCCTCCTTACCCATGGCAAGAATCCTTGTGGTTGGCACGTTCAGTGTAGGAGAAACAAGCATTCACCCTGAGGCCCCGCCCATTCTTGAGAGCGACGAGGGCATACACACGCATTGTGACCCTCAGCATGAGTCCTGTCCTCTAGTAAGTCCTCTCAGTGGCTGAACCATTTGATGTCATAATGGGCTTGACATGTCCCTAGGCCCCAATTTTTAACCAGATTTCTGATTGTCCAGGCGCCCCTCCCCAGGGCTCTACTCTGGAATCCATCATTTAGTGGGACACCTGAGGTTAAAAAAGAAAACAACAACAACAACAACAAAAAAAACAAAACGGACTTCTTCCAGCCCACAGAATGAACGCAAACTCTTTGGACTGGGCCAAACCACCAGAGAGTAAGACTCGTCCATTTCCCATGAAGTCACCCAGAAATTCCACGACCATGAGTGACACGATATCAAGAGACAAAAACTTGAGCAGGAGCCTCACTCGCCCTTCTTTCAAATCCCGAAGAGTTCTCCTCATGGTCTGTAGATCAGTCCTGCCATACCTATGACCCGAAACATAAGCCGAGTTTGTGTTTTCAGACAACTGTCCAAACAGCCCTGGCCTACACAACCTACAGGCTCGGGCCCCTGGAGCCAAACCTGAGGACTGTACTTGCCCTCTCCAAGGGAATTGTGTGTGCCCATTCCAATGGCCACAACCCTTCTAATAGGATAAACCTCCAAAGTCCCTGCTCCATCTCAATAGTGGTGGCTTCCTAGGAAAAACAGGGGCAATCTGAGCCCAAGTGAGCACCTACCTGCACTCAGACCCATAGACAGATGTCCCCAGAGGTAAAAAGGAAAGAAAAGGCCCCTAGGCACTAATCAGATCCATTGCTTTGGTTTCCAGGCATCTCTTCTCAGAGGCCTGGATTTCAAAAGCAGCATATAGCTGTTTCGTGACTCACCCATCAGAAAAGATCTCATCTACAGATGGGAAATTTGCACGTTGGAGCTGTGTCAAAGCCTCTGTTTAGGAGAACCCTTTAGGGCCCCAGTGCCACCGCTTCAATCCAAGGTCTCCATAGATACAAAAGCACGTTAGGACCCATCCCCAGGGGTATCCATTTCAACTCAGCGTTTTCGGTTGCTCCCCACAGATCCAGGAGATCTAACCTGTCTTGTTGCTAGGAGACAACTGGAATGCGAGGTGGGCTACCAATCCATCCATCCTTAGAACCCTGCTCAGAATCATTGGCCTGGAGCCAAACAACAGGTCTCAATTGTCCTGCAGAAGACTCTCTGCAATTTGCAGCTTCTCACAACTCCCATCGTGGGAAAACACCCATGGCCTCGTGATGCCCCACCCATTCATGAAGGGGCCATCAGGGACAGAAACTCCAACCGGAGCGATCGTCTGATCCTCGCCCTGACTTCAGATGCACGAGATCTCGATTCAGATCTGTAGATTGTGCCTGCCATGGCCTCACCCAGAAACCTAAGCCTAGCTTGTGTTCTCAGACTTTTGTCGTCAGACTACTTGCCCACAATCCCAACAGTTTGGCAATCCAGAACTACAATACAGCACTCTGCCGGCCCTCCAGAGGAAAAACATTGTCCTCTGGGGCTACCCAGTAACCCCAAATGAGGATCAACCTGCACCGACCTTGGCTGTACCCCAAATACATAGGCTGACCAGGGCACTAATGCCCTTTCTGACACAGCCTGAGCCTGGAGCCCCTGGCCCCTCCCAGACAGCTGGCCGCACATTGAGCACATCCAGCCTCCATGGCCTTAGGTCGTCATCTCTTCCCAACCTCGGTTTTCAGGTTTCAGAACCTAGACCTTATCTCCAATCAGTGCCCAAGGTTGAAGGTGATGCAGAAATCAGAACTCCTTCCCCATGGCAAGAAACCTTGTGGTTGGCATGTTGTCCAACGTGCAGTGTCCTTGAAATCAGTGTGGCCCATGAGGCCCCGCCCATGCTCGCGGGCCACATTGGTCACAAACACACATTGTGACCCTCAGGCTGAGCCCAGTCCTCAAGTAAGGCCACTCAGTGGCTGGATGAAGAGATAGCATATTGGGCTTGCCATGCCCCTAGGCCCCAATTTTTAACCATAGTTCGGGTTGTCCCTTCAGTCTTCCCCACGGCTTGGCTTTGGAATTCCTCTTTTGGTGGGACACCTGAGGTAACAAACCTGAAATGAGTCCTCCCATCCCACAGTTTGACGAAAAGCAATTGGGAATCGGGCCAAATCCTCAGAGAGGAAGATTCGTCCATGGCCCATGAGGCCTCCCCGACATTCCTCGGCCATCGCTGATACAAAATCCAGAGACAAAAGCCTGAGCAAGCGCCTCAGACTCGCACTTTCTTCATATCCTGAAGATTTCTTCTCATGGTTTGTCGATCGGGCCTGCCATACATACGTCCCCAAACCTAAGCTGAGTTTGTGTTTTCAGACTTCTGTCCTCAAAATCTTGGGCCACACACGCTTCAGGCCAGACGCCTGGAGCCACACATTAGGACTCTGCCTACCAATCCATGGGAATTCTCCCCATTCCATGGTCCAAAATCGTACAAATTAGGAGAAACCTCCAAAGTCCCTGAGGCCATCCCAATAGTGTAGGTCGCCCGGAACAAACAAGGACTGTCTGACACCAGCTGATAATCGACATCCACTCATACCATAGATGGATGTCCCCAGAGACGAAGATTGAACCAGACAGGACCCTAGGCCATAATAGGATCCATTGCTTTGGGTTACAGGCATGTGTCCTCAAAAGCCTGATTCCAATACGAGCATAGGGGTTTTCCTGAGGCACCCATCAGAACTCATCTCGTCTCCACAAGGAAACCTGTGCATGGGAGCCATGTCCAAAGCTTAGGAGAGTACTTCAGGGTCCCGGTGCCACCGCCCCATTCCAAGGCCCTCATGGACACAAAAACACATTAGGACCCATCCTCAGGAAAGTCCATTTCAACTCAGCCACCCCGGTTGCTCCGGCAGAGCCATCAGATCAAAACTGTCTTGTTGCTAGGAGACAATAGGAATGGGAGGCGGGCTTCCCTGGCATCCATCCGCGAACGGTGCTCTGGAGTCATTCCATATGAGATGTCCTGGAGCTGTCCAACAGGTCTCAATTGTCCCGCAGAAGGAATCCTTGAAGGGGGCATCCCACAACTCCCAACGTGGGAAAACCTCAATGGCCCCGAGATTCCGCTCCCTTCATAAAGCGGCCGTCATGCACAGGAACTCCAACCTGAGCCAACGTCTGATCCTCGCCCTGACTTCAGAAGCATGAGATATTGGTTCAGATCTGCAGGGGGTACCTGCCGTGCCCTCGCCCTGAAACCCAAGTCTAGCTTGTCTTCTCAGACTTCCGTCCTCACACTCCTGGCCCCGAAGCCCTCAAGTTTGGCAATTCCGGACCCACAATGCAGCACTCTGCCTGCCCTCTAGAAAAAAAATTATTGCCTCATGAGCTGCCCAGGCACCTTAAATGAGGGTAAACCTACACAGCACTCGACTTTACCAAATTATATAGTCTAACCTGGGCACTAATGCACTGTCGAACACAACCTGAGCCCGGACCTCCTGACCAACGCCCAGAAAGCTGACCGCACACTGAACACAAAAAACCCGCCATGGCCTTAGGTCATCATCTCTTCCCTACCTCAGTTTTCAGGCTTCAGAACCGAGACCTTATCTCCAATCACTGTCCAGGGGTGAGTGTGATGCAGAAATTCGAACTCCTCCTTACCCATGGCAAGAATCCTTGTGGTTGGCACGTTCAGTGTAGGAGAAACCAGCATTCACCCTGAGGACCCGCCCATTCTTGAGAGCGACGAGGGCATACACACGCATTGTGACCCTCAGCATGAGTCCTGTCCTCTAGTAAGTCCTCTCAGTGGCTGAACCATTTGATGTCATAATGGGCTTGACATGTCCCTAGGCCCCAATTTTTAACCAGATTTCTGATTGTCCAGGCGCCCCTCCCCAGGGCTCTACTCTGGAATCCATCATTTGGTGGGACACCTGAGGTTAAAAAAGAAAACAACAACAACAACAACAAAAAAAACAAAACGGACTTCTTCCAGCCCACAGAATGAACGCAAACTCTTTGGACTGGGCCAAACCACCAGAGAGTAAGACTCGTCCATTTCCCATGAAGTCACCCAGAAATTCCACGACCATGAGTGACACGATATCAAGAGACAAAAACTTGAGCAGGAGCCTCACTCGCCCTTCTTTCAAATCCCGAAGAGTTCTCCTCATGGTCTGTAGATCAGTCCTGCCATACCTATGACCCGAAACATAAGCCGAGTTTGTGTTTTCAGACAACTGTCCAAACAGCCCTGGCCTACACAACCTACAGGCTCGGGCCCCTGGAGCCAAACCTGAGGACTGTACTTGCCCTCTCCAAGGGAATTGTGTGTGCCCATTCCAATGGCCACAACCCTTCTAATAGGATAAACCTCCAAATTCCCTGCTCCATCTCAATAGTGGTGGCTTCCTAGGAAAAACAGGGGCAATCTGAGCCCAAGTGAGCACCTACCTGCACTCAGACCCATAGACAGATGTCCCCAGAGGTAAAAAGGAAAGAAAAGGCCCCTAGGCACTAATCAGATCCATTGCTTTGGTTTCCAGGCATCTCTTCTCAGAGGCCTGGATTTCAAAAGCAGCATATAGCTGTTTCGTGACTCACCCATCAGAAAAGATCTCATCTACAGATGAGAAATTTGCACGTTGGAGCTGTGTCAAAGCCTCTGTTTAGGAGAACCCTTTAGGGCCCCAGTGCCACCGCTTCAATCCAAGGTCTCCATAGATACAAAAGCACGTTAGGACCCATCCCCAGGGGTATCCATTTCAACTCAGCGTTTTCGGTTGCTCCCCACAGATCCAGGAGATCTAACCTGTCTTGTTGCTAGGAGACAACTGGAATGCGAGGTGGGCTACCAATCCATCCATCCTTAGAACCCTGCTCAGAATCATTGGCCTGGAGCCAAACAACAGGTCTCAATTGTCCTGCAGAAGACTCTCTGCAATTTGCAGCTTCTCACAACTCCCATCGTGGGAAAACACCCATGGCCTCGTGATGCCACACCCATTCATGAAGGGGCCATCAGGGACAGAAACTCCAACCGGAGCGATCGTCTGATCCTCGCCCTGACTTCAGATGCACGAGATCTCGATTCAGATCTGTAGATTGTGCCTGCCATGGCCTCACCCAGAAACCTAAGCCTAGCTTGTGTTCTCAGACTTTTGTCGTCAGACTACTTGCCCACAATCCCAACAGTTTGGCAATCCAGAACTACAATACAGCACTCTGCCGGCCCTCCAGAGGAAAAACATTGTCCTCTGGGGCTACCCAGTAACCCCAAATGAGGATCAACCTGCACCGACCTTGGCTGTACCCCAAATACATAGGCTGACCAGGGCACTAATGCCCTTTCTGACACAGCCTGAGCCTGGAGCCCCTGGCCCCTCCCAGACAGCTGGCCGCACATTGAGCACATCCAGCCTCCATGGCCTTAGGTCGTCATCTCTTCCCAACCTCGGTTTTCAGGTTTCAGAACCTAGACCTTATCTCCAATCAGTGCCCAAGGTTGAAGGTGATGCAGAAATCAGAACTCCTTCCCCATGGCAAGAAACCTTGTGGTTGGCATGTTGTCCAACGTTCAGTGTCCTTGAAACCAGTGTGGCCCATGAGGCCCCGCCCATGCTCGCGGGCCACATTGGTCACAAACACACATTGTGACCCTCAGGCTGAGCCCAGTCCTCAAGTAAGGCCACTCAGTGGCTGGATGAAGAGATAGCATATTGGGCTTGCCATGCCCCTAGGCCCCAATTTTTAACCATAGTTCGGGTTGTCCCTTCAGTCTTCCCCACGGCTTGGCATTGGAATTACTCTTTTGGTGGGACACCTGAGGTAACAAACCTGAAATGAGTCCTCCCATCCCACAGTTTGACGAAAAGCAATTGGGAATCGGGCCAAATCCTCAGAGAGGAAGATTCGTCCATGGCCCATGAGGCCTCCCCGACATTCCTCGGCCATCGCTGATACAAAATCCAGAGACAAAAGCCTGAGCAAGCGCCTCAGACTCACACTTTCTTCATATCCTGAAGATTTCTTCTCATGGTTTGTCGATCGGGCCTGCCATACATACGTCCCCAAACCTAAGCTGAGTTTGTGTTTTCAGACTTCTGTCCTCAAAATCTTGGGCCACACACGCTCCAGGCTTGGCGCCTGGAGCCACACATTAGGACTCTGCCTACCAATCCATGGGAATTCTCCCCATTCCATGGTCCAAAATCGTACAAATTAGGAGAAACCTCCAAAGTCCCTGAGGCCATCCCAATAGTGTAGGTCGCCCGGAACAAACAAGGACTGTCTGACACCAGCTGATAATCGACATCCACTCATACCATAGATGGATGTCCCCAGAGAAGAAGATTGAACCAGACAGGACCCTAGGCCATAATAGGATCCATTGCTTTGGGTTACAGGCATGTGTCCTCAAAAGCCTGATTCCAATACGAGCATAGGGGTTTTCCTGAGGCACCCATCAGAACTCATCTCGTCTCCACAAGGAAACCTGTGCATGGGAGCCATGTCCAAAGCTTAGGAGAGTACTTCAGGGTCCCGGTGCCACCGCCCCATTCCAAGGCCCTCATGGACACAAAAACACATTAGGACCCATCCTCAGGAAAGTCCATTTCAACTCAGCCACCCCGGTTGCTCCGGCAGAGCCATCAGATCAAAACTGTCTTGTTGTTAGGAGACAATTGGAATGCGAGGCGGGCTTCCCAGGCATCCATCCGCGAACGGTGCTCTGGAGTCATTCCATATGGGATGTCCTGGAGCTGTGCAACAGGTCTCAATTGTCCCGCAGAAGGAATCCTTGAAGGGGGCATCCCACAACTCACAACGTGGGAAAACCTCAATGGCCCCGAAATTCCGCTACTTCATAAAGCGGCCGTCATGCACAGGAACTCCAACCTGAGCCAACGTCTGATCCTCGCCCTGACTTCAGAAGCATGAGATAGTGGTTCAGATCTGCAGGGGGTACCTGCCGTGCCCTCGCCCTGAAACCTAAGTCTAGCTTGTCTTCTCAGACTTCCGTCCTCACACTCCTGGCCCCGAAGCCCTCAAGTTTGGCAATTCCGGACCCACAATGCAGCACTCTGCCTGCCCTCTAGAAAAAAAATTATTGCCTCATGAGCTGCCCAGGCACCTTAAATGAGGGTAAACCTACACAGAACTCGACTTTAACCAAATTATATAGTCTAACCTGGGCACTAATGCACTGTCGAACACAACCTGAGCCCGGACCTCCTGACCAACACCCAGAAAGCTGACCGCACACTGAACACATAAAACCCGTCATGGCCTTAGGTCATCATCTCTTCCCTACCTCAGTTTTCAGGCTTCAGAACCGAGACCTTATCTCCAATCACTGCCCAGAGTTGAGTGTGATGCAGAAATCAGAACTCCTCCTTACCCATGGCAAGAATCCTTGTGGTTGGCACGTTCAGTGTAGGAGAAACCAGCATTCACCCTGAGGCCCCGCCCATTCTTGAGTGCGACGAGGGCATACACACGCTTTGTGACCCTCAGCATGAGTCCTGTCCTCTAGTAAGTCCTCTCAGTGGCTGAACCATTTGATGTCATAATGGGCTTGACATGTCCCTAGGCCCCAATTTTTAACCAGATTTTTGATTGTCCAGGCGCCCCTCCCCAGGGCTCTACTCTGGAATCCATCATTTGGTGGGACACCTGAGGTTAAAAAAGAAAACAACAACAACAACAAAAAAAAAACGGACTTCTTCCAGCCCATAGAATGACCCTAAACTCTTTGGACTGGGCCAAACCACCAGAGAGTAAGACTCGTCCATTTCCCATGAAGTCACCCAGAAATTCCACGACCATGAGTGACACGATATCAAGAGACAAAAACTTGAGCAGGAGCCTCACTTGCCCTTCTTTCAAATCCAGAAGAGTTCTCCTCATGGTCTGTAGATCAGTCCTGCCATACCTATGACCCGAAACATAAGCCGAGTTTGTGTTTTCAGACAACTGTCCAAACAGCCCTGGCCTACACAACCTAAAGGCTCGGGCCCCTGGAGCCAAACCTGAGGACTGTACTTACCCTCTCCAAGGGAATTGTGTGTGCCCATTCCAATGGCCACAACCCTTCTAATAGGATAAACCTCCAAAGTCCCTGCTCCATCTCAATAGTGGTGGCTTCCTAGGAAAAACAGGGGCAATCTGAGCCCAAGTGAGCACCTACCTGCACTCAGACCCATAGACAGATGTCCCCAGAGGTAAAAAGGAAAGAACAGGCCCGTAGGCACTAATCAGATCCATTGCTTTGGTTTCCAGGCATCTCTCCTCAGAGGCCTGGATTTCAAAAGCAGCATATAGCTGTTTCTTGACTCACCCATCAGAAAAGATCTCATCTACACATGGGAAATTTGCACGTTGGAGCTGTGTCAAAGCCTCTGTTTAGGAGAACCCTTTAGGGCCCCAGTGCCACCGCTTCATTCCAAGGTCTCCATAGATACAAAAGCACGTTAGGACCCATCCCCAGGGGTATCCATTTCAACTCAGCGTTTTCGGTTGCTCCCCACAGATCCAGGAGATCTAACCTGTCTTGTTGCTACGAGACAATAGGAATGCGAGGTGGGCTACCAATCCATCCATCCTTAGAACCCTGCTCAGAATCATTGGCCTGGAGCCAAACAACAGGTCTCAATTGTCCTGCAGAAGACTCTCTGCAGTTTGCAGCTTCTCACAACACCCATCGTGGGAAAACACCCATGGCCTCGTGATGCCCCCCCCATTCATGAAGGGGCCATAAGGGACAGAAACTCCAACCTGAGCGATCGTCTGATCCTCCCCTGACTTCAGATGCACGAGATCTCGATTCAGGTCTGTAGATTGTGCCTGCCATGGCCTCACCCAGAAACCTAAGCCTAGCTTGTGTTCTCAGACTTTTGTCGTCAGACTACTTGCCCACAATCCCAACAGTTTGGCAATCCAGAACTACAATGCAGCACTCTGCCAGCCCTCCAGAAGAAAAACATTGTCCTCTGGGACTACCCAGTAACCCCAAATGAGGATCAACCTGCACCGACCTTGGCTGTACCCCAAATACATAGGCTGACCAGGGCACTAATGCCCTTTCTGACACAGCCTGAGCCTGGAGCCCCTGGCCCCTCCCAGACAGCTGGCCGCACATTGAGCACATCCAGCCGCCATGGCCTTAGGTCGTCATCTCTTCCCAACCTCGGTTTTCAGGTTTCAGAACCTAGACCTTATCTCCAATCAGTGCCCAAGGTTGAAGGTGATGCAGAAATCAGAACTCCTTCCCCATGGCAAGAAACCTTGTGGTTGGCATGTTGTCCAACGTTCAGTGTCGTTGAAACCAGTGTGGCCCATGAGGCCCCGCCCATGCTCGCGGGCCACATTGGTCACAAACACACATTGTGACCCTCAGGCTGAGCCCAGTCCTCAAGTAAGGCCACTCAGTGGCTGGATGAAGAGATAGCATATTGGGCTTGCCATGCCCCTAGGCCCCAATTTTTAACCATAGTTCGGGTTGTCCCTTCAGTCTTCCCCACGGCTTGGCTTTGGAATTCCTCTTTTGGTGGGACACCTGAGGTAACAAACCTGAAATGAGTCCTCCCATCCCACAGTTTGACGAAAAGCAATTGGGAATCGGGCCAAATCCTCAGAGAGGAAGATTCGTCCATGGCCCATGAGGCCTCCCCGACATTCCTCGGCCATCGCTGATACAAAATCCAGAGACAAAAGCCTGAGCAAGCGCCTCAGACTCACACTTTCTTCATATCCTGAAGATTTCTTCTCATGGTTTGTCGATCGGGCCTGCCATACATACGTCCCCAAACCTAAGCTGAGTTTGTGTTTTCAGACTTCTGTCCTCAAAATCTTGGGCCACACACACTTCAGGCCAGGCGCCTGGAGCCACACATTAGGACTCTGCCTACCAATCCATGGGAATTCTCCCCATTCCATGGTCCAAAATCGTACAAATTAGGAGAAACCTCCAAAGTCCCTGAGGCCATCCCAATAGTGTAGGTCGCCCGGAACAAACAAGGACTGTCTGACACCAGCTGATAATCGACATCCACTCATACCATAGATGGATGTCCCCAGAGACGAAGATTGAACCAGACAGGACCCTAGGCCATAATAGGATCCATTGCTTTGGGTTACAGGCATGTGTCCTCAAAAGCCTGATTCCAATACGAGCATAGGGGTTTTCCTGAGGCACCCATCAGAACTCATCTCGTCTCCACAAGGAAACCTGTGCATGGGAGCCATGTCCAAAGCTTAGGAGAGTACTTCAGGGTCCCGGTGCCACCGCCCCATTCCAAGGCCCTCATGGACACAAAAACACATTAGGACCCATCCTCAGGAAAGTCCATTTCAACTCAGCCACCCCGGTTGCTCCGGCAGAGCCATCAGATCAAAACTGTCTTGTTGTTAGGAGACAATTGGAATGCGAGGCGGGCTTCCCAGGCATCCATCCGCGAACGGTGCTCTGGAGTCATTCCATATGGGATGTCCTGGAGCTGTCCAACAGGTCTCAATTGTCCCGCAGAAGGAATCCTTGAAGGGGGCATCCCACAACTCACAACGTGGGAAAACCTCAATGGCCCCGAAATTCCGCTACTTCATAAAGCGGCCGTCATGCACAGGAACTCCAACCTGAGCCAACGTCTGATCCTCGCCCTGACTTCAGAAGCATGAGATAGTGGTTCAGATCTGCAGGGGGTACCTGCCGTGCCCTCGCCCTGAAACCTAAGTCTAGCTTGTCTTCTCAGACTTCCGTCCTCACACTCCTGGCCCCGAAGCCCTCAAGTTTGGCAATTCCGGACCCACAATGCAGCACTCTGCCTGCCCGCTAGAAAAAAAATTATTGCCTCATGAGCTGCCCAGGCACCTTAAATGAGGGTAAACCTACACAGAACTCGACTTTAACCAAATTATATAGTCTAACCTGGGCACTAATGCACTGTCGAACACAACCTGAGCCCGGACCTCCTGACCAACACCCAGAAAGCTGACCGCACACTGAACACATAAAACCCGTCATGGCCTTAGGTCATCATCTCTTCCCTACCTCAGTTTTCAGGCTTCAGAACCGAGACCTTATCTCCAATCACTGCCCAGAGTTGAGTGTGATGCAGAAATCAGAACTCTTCCTTACCCATGGCAAGAATCCTTGTGGTTGGCACGTTCAGTGTAGGAGAAACCAGCATTCACCCTGAGGCCCCCCCCATTCTTGAGAGCGATGAGGGCATACACACGCATTGTGACCCTCAGCATGAGTCCTGTCCTCTAGTAAGTCCTCTCAGTGGCTGAACCATTTGATGTCATAATGGGCTGGACATGTCCCTAGGCCCCAATTTTTAACCAGATTTTTGATTGTCCAGGCGCCCCTCCCCAGGGCTCTACTCTGGAATCCGTCATTTGGTGGGACACCTGAGGTTAAAAAAGAAAACAACAACAACAACAAAAAAAAAACGGACTTCTTCCAGCCCATAGAATGACCCTAAACTCTTTGGACTGGGCCAAACCACCAGAGAGTAAGACTCGTCCATTTCCCATGAAGTCACCCAGAAATTCCACGACCATGAGTGACACGATATCAAGAGACAAAAACTTGAGCAGGAGCCTCACTCGCCCTTCTTTCAAATCCCGAAGAGTTCTCCTCATGGTCTGTAGATCAGTCCTGCCATACCTATGACCCGAAACATAAGCCGAGTTTGTGTTTTCAGACAACTGTCCAAACAGCCCTGGCCTACACAACCTACAGGCTCGGGCCCCTGGAGCCAAACCTGAGGACTGTACTTACCCTCTCCAAGGGAATTGTGTGTGCCCATTCCAATGGCCACAAACCTTCTAATAGGATAAACCTCCAAAGTCCCTGCTCCATCTCAATAGTGGTGGCTTCCTAGGAAAAACAGGGGCAATCTGAGCCCAAGTGAGCACCTACCTGCACTCAGACCCATAGACAGATGTCCCCAGAGGTAAAAAGGAAAGAACAGGGCCGTAGGCACTAATCAGATCCATTGCTTTGGTTTCCAGGCATCTCTCCTCAGAGGCCTGGATTTCAAAAGCAGCATATAGCTGTTTCTTGACTCAACCATCAGAAAAGATCTCATCTACACATGGGAAATTTGCACGTTGGAGCTGTGTCAAAGCCTCTGTTTAGGAGAACCCTTTAGGGCCCCAGTGCCACCGCTTCATTCCAAGGTCTCCATAGATACAAAAGCACGTTAGGACCCATCCCCAGGGGTATCCATTTCAACTCAGCGTTTTCGGTTGCTCCCCACAGATCCAGGAGATCTAACCTGTCTTGTTGCTAGGAGACAATAGGAATGCGAGGTGGGCTACCAATCCATCCATCCTTAGAACCCTGCTCAGAATCATTGGCCTGGAGCCAAACAACAGGTCTCAATTGTCCTGCAGAAGACTCTCTGCAGTTTGCAGCTTCTCACAACACCCATCGTGGGAAAACACCCATGGCCTCGTGATGCCGCACCCATTCATGAAGGGGCCATCAGGGACAGAAACTCCAACCTGAGCGATCGTCTTATCCTCGCCCTGACTTCAGATGCACGAGATCTCGATTCAGGTCTGTAGATTGTGCCTGCCATGGCCTCACCCAGAAACCTAAGCCTAGCTTGTGTTCTCAGACTTTTGTCGTCAGACTACTTGCCCACAATCCCAACAGTTTGGCAATCCAGAACTACAATGCAGCACTCTGCCGGCCCTCCAGAAGAAAAACATTGTCCTCTGGGACTACCCAGTAACCGCAAATGAGGATCAACCTGCACCGACCTTGGCTGTACCCCAAATACATAGGCTGACAAGGGCACTAATGCCCTTTCTGACACAGCCTGAGCCTGGAGCCCCTGGCCCCTCCCAGACAGCTGGCCGCACATTGAGCACATCCAGCCGCCATGGCCTTAGGTCGTCATCTCTTCCCAACCTCGGTTTTCAGGTTTCAGAACCTAGACCTTATCTCCAATCAGTGCCCAAGGTTGAAGGTGATGCAGAAATCAGAACTCCTTCCCCATGGCAAGAAACCTTGTGGTTGGCATGTTGTCCAACGTTCAGTGTCGTTGAAACCAGTGTGGCCCATGAGGCCCCGCCCATGCTCGCGGGCCACATTGGTCACAAACACACATTGTGACCCTCAGGCTGAGCCCAGTCCTCAAGTAAGGCCACTCAGTGGCTGGATGAAGAGATAGCATATTGGGCTTGCCATGCCCCTAGGCCCCAATTTTTAACCATAGTTCGGGTTGTCCCTTCAGTCTTCCCCACGGCTTGGCTTTGGAATTCCTCTTTTGGTGGGACACCTGAGGTAACAACCCTGAAATGAGTCCTCCCATCCCACAGTTTGACGAAAAGCAATTGGGAATCGGGCCAAATCCTCAGAGAGGAAGATTCGTCCATGGCCCATGAGGCCTCCCCGACATTCCTCGGCCATCGCTGATACAAAATCCAGAGACAAAAGCCTGAGCAAGCGCCTCAGACTCACACTTTCTTCATATCCTGAAGATTTCTTCTCATGGTTTGTCGATCGGGCCTGCCATACATACGTCCCCAAACCTAAGCTGAGTTTGTGTTTTCAGACTTCTGTCCTCAAAATCTTGGGCCACACACGCTTCAGGCCAGGCGCCTGGAGCCACACATTAGGACTCTGCCTACCAATCCATGGGAATTCTCCCCATTCCATGGTCCAAAATCGTACAAATTAGGAGAAACCTCCAAAGTCCCTGAGGCCATCCCAATAGTGTAGGTCGCCCGGAACAAACAAGGACTGTCTGACACCAGCTGATAATCGACATCCACTCATACCATAGATGGATGTCCCCAGAGACGAAGATTGAACCAGACAGGACCCTAGGCCATAATAGGATCCATTGCTTTGGGTTACAGGCATGTGTCCTCAAAAGCCTGATTCCAATACGAGCATAGGGGTTTTCCTGAGGCACCCATCAGAACTCATCTCGTCTCCACAAGGAAACCTGTGCATGGGAGCCATGTCCAAAGCTTAGGAGTGTACTTCAGGGTCCCGGTGCCACCGCCCCATTCCAAGGCCCTCATGGACACAAAAACACATTAGGACCCATCCTCAGGAAAGTCCATTTCAACTCAGCCACCCCGGTTGCTCCGGCAGAGCCATCAGATCAAAACTGTCTTGTTGTTAGGAGACAATTGGAATGCGAGGCGGGCTTCCCAGGCATCCATCCGCGAACGGTGCTCTGGAGTCATTCCATATGGGATGTCCTGGAGCTGTCCAACAGGTCTCAATTGTCCCGCAGAAGGAATCCTTGAAGGGGGCATCCCACAACTCACAACGTGGGAAAACCTCAATGGCCCCGAAATTCCGCTACTTCATAAAGCGGCCGTCATGCACAGGAACTCCAACCTGAGCCAACGTCTGATCCTCGCCCTGACTTCAGAAGCATGAGATAGTGGTTCAGATCTGCAGGGGGTACCTGCCGTGCCCTCGCCCTGAAACCCAAGTCTAGCTTGTCTTCTCAGACTTCCGTCCTCACACTCCTGGCCCCGAAGCCCTCAAGTTTGGCAATTCCGGACCCACAATGCAGCACTCTGCCTGCCCTCTAGAAAAAAAATTATTGCCTCATGAGCTGCCCAGGCACCTTAAATGAGGGTAAACCTACACAGAACTCGACTTTAACCAAATTATATAGTCTAACCTGGGCACTAATGCACTGTCGAACACAACCTGAGCCCGGACCTCCTGACCAACACCCAGAAAGCTGACCGCACACTGAACACATAAAACCCGTCATGGCCTTAGGTCATCATCTCTTCCCTACCTCAGTTTTCAGGCTTCAGAACCGAGACCTTATCTCCAATCACTGCCCAGAGTTGAGTGTGATGCAGAAATCAGAACTCCTCCTTACCCATGGCAAGAATCCTTGTGGTTGGCACGTTCAGTGTAGGAGAAACCAGCATTCACCCTGAGGCCCCCCCCATTCTTGAGTGCGATGAGGGCATACACACGCATTGTGACCCTCAGCATGAGTCCTGTCCTCCTTAAGTCCTCTCAGTGGCTGAACCATTTGATGTCATAATGGGCTTGACATGTCCCTAGGCCCCAATTTTTAACCAGATTTTTGATTGTCCAGGCGCCCCTCCCCAGGGCTCTACTCTGGAATCCATCATTTGGTGGGACACCTGAGGTTAAAAAAGAAAACAACAACAACAACAAAAAAAAAAACGGACTTCTTCCAGCCCATAGAATGACCCTAAACTCTTTGGACTGGGCCAAACCACCAGAGAGTAAGACTCGTCCATTTCCCATGAAGTCACCCAGAAATTCCACGACCATGAGTGACACGATATCAAGAGACAAAAACTTGAGCAGGAGCCTCACTCGCCCTTCTTTCAAATCCCGAAGAGTTCTCCTCATGGTCTGTAGATCAGTCCTGCCATACCTATGACCCGAAACATAAGCCGAGTTTGTGTTTTCAGACAACTGTCCAAACAGCCCTGGCCTACACAACATACAGGCTCGGGCCCCTGGAGCCAAACCTGAGGACTGTACTTACCCTCTCCAAGGGAATTGTGTGTGCCCATTCCAATGGCCACAACCCTTCTAATAGGATAAACCACCAAAGTCCCTGCTCCATCTCAATAGTGGTGGCTTCCTAGGAAAAACAGGGGCAATCTGAGCCCAAGTGAGCACCTACCTGCACTCAGACCCATAGACAGATGTCCCCAGAGGTAAAAAGGAAAGAAAAGGCCCCTAGGCACTAATCAGATCCATTGCTTTGGTTTCCAGGCATCTCTCCTCAGAGGCCTGGATTTCAAAAGCAGCATATAGCTGTTTCTAGACTCACCCATCAGAAAACATCTCATCTACACATGGGAAATTTGCACGTTGGAGCTGTGTCAAAGCCTCTGTTTAGGAGAACCCTTTAGGGCCCCAGTGCCACCGCTTCATTCCAAGGTCTCCATAGATACAAAAGCACGTTAGGACCCATCCCCAGGGGTGTCCATTTCAACTCAGCGTTTTCGGTTGCTCCCCACAGATCCAGGAGATCTAACCTGTCTTGTTGCTAGGAGACAATTGGAATGCGAGGTGGGCTACCCATCCATCCATCCTTAGAACCCTGCTCAGAATCATTGGCCTGGAGCCAAACAACAGGTCTCAATTGTCCTGCAGAAGACTCTCTGCAATATGCAGCTTCTCACAACTCCCATCGTGGGAAAACACCCATGGCCTCGTGATGCCCCCCCCCATTCATGAAGGGGCCATCAGGGACAGAAACTCCAACCTGAGCGATCGTCTGATCCTCGCCCTGACTTCAGATGCACGAGATCTCGATTCAGGTCTGTAGATTGTGCCTGCCATGGCCTCACCCAGAAACCTAAGCCTAGCTTGTGTTCTCAGACTTTTGTCGTCAGACTACTTGCCCACAATCCCTCCAGTTTGGCAATCCAGAACTACAATGCAGCACTCTGCCGGCCCTCCAGAAGAAAAACATTGTCCTCTGGGGCTACCCAGTAACCCCAAATGAGGATCAACCTGCACCGACCTTGGCTGTACCCCTAATACATAGGCTGACCAGGGCACTAATGCCCTTTCTGACACAGCCTGAGCCTGGAGCCCCTGGCCCCTCCCAGACAGCTGGCCGCACATTGAGCACATCCAGCCTCCATGGCCTTAGGTCGTCATCTCTTCCCAACCTCGGTTTTCAGGTTTCAGAACCTAGACCTTATCTCCAATCAGTGCCCAAGGTTGAAGGTGATGCAGAAATCAGAACTCCTTCCCCATGGCAAGAAACCTTGTGGTTGGCATGTTGTCCAACGTTCAGTGTCCTTGAAACCAGTGTGGCCCATGAGGCCCCGCCCATGCTCGCGGGCCACATTGGTCACAAACACACATTGTGACCCTCAGGCTGAGCCCAGTCCTCAAGTAAGGCCACTCAGTGGCTGGATGAAGAGATAGCATATTGGGCTTGCCATGCCCCTAGGCCCCAATTTTTAACCATAGTTCGGGTTGTCCCTTCAGTCTTCCCCACGGCTTGGCATTGGAATTCCTCTTTTTGTGGGACACCTGAGGTAACAAACCTGAAATGAGTCCTCCCATCCCACAGTTTGACGAAAAGCAATTGGGAATCGGGCCAAATCCTCAGAGAGGAAGATTCGTCCATGGCCCATGAGGCCTCCCCGACATTCCTCGGCCATCGCTGATACAAAATCCAGAGACAAAAGCCTGAGCAAGCGCCTCAGACTCACACTTTCTTCATATCCTGAAGATTTCTTCTCATGGTTTGTCGATCGGGCCTGCCATACATACGTCCCCAAACCTAAGCTGAGTTTGTGTTTTCAGACTTCTGTCCTCAAAATCTTGGGCCACACACGCTCCAGGCTTGGCGCCTGGAGCCACACATTAGGACTCTGCCTACCAATCCATGGGAATTCTGCCCATTCCATGGTCCAAAATCGTACAAATTAGGAGAAACCTCCAAAGTCCCTGAGGCCATCCCAATAGTGTAGGTCGCCCGGAACAAACAAGGACTGTCTGACACCAGCTGATAATCGACATCCACTCATACCATAGATGGATGTCCCCAGAGAAGAAGATTGAACCAGACAGGACCCTAGGCCATAATAGGATCCATTGCTTTGGGTTACAGGCATGTGTCCTCAAAAGCCTGATTCCAATACGAGCATAGGGGTTTTCCTGAGGCACCCATCAGAACTCATCTCGTCTCCACAAGGAAACCTGTGCATGGGAGCCATGTCCAAAGCTTAGGAGAGTACTTCAGGGTCCCGGTGCCACCGCCCCATTCCAAGGCCCTCATGGACACAAAAACACATTAGGACCCATCCTCAGGAAAGTCCATTTCAACTCAGCCACCCCGGTTGCTCCGGCAGAGCCATCAGATCAAAACTGTCTTGTTGTTAGGAGACAATTGGAATGCGAGGCGGGCTTCCCAGGCATCCATCCACGAACGGTGCTCTGGAGTCATTCCATATGGGATGTCCTGGAGCTGTCCAACAGGTCTCAATTGTCCCGCAGAAGGAATCCTTGAAGGGGGCATCCCACAACTCACAACGTGGGAAAACCTCAATGGCCCCGAAATTCCGCTACTTCATAAAGCGGCCGTCATGCACAGGAACTCCAACCTGAGCCAACGTCTGATCCTCGCCCTGACTTCAGAAGCATGAGATAGTGGTTCAGATCTGCAGGGGGTACCTGCCGTGCCCTCGCCCTGAAACCCAAGTCTAGCTTGTCTTCTCAGACTTCCGTCCTCACACTCCTGGCCCCGAAGCCCTCAAGTTTGGCAATTCCGGACCCACAATGCAGCACTCTGCCTGCCCTCTAGAAAAAAAATTATTGCCTCATGAGCTGCCCAGGCACCTTAAATGAGGGTAAACCTACACAGAACTCGACTTTAACCAAATTATATAGTCTAACCTGGGCACTAATGCACTGTCGAACACAACCTGAGCCCGGACCTCCTGACCAACACCCAGAAAGCTGACCGCACACTGAACACATAAAACCCGTCATGGCCTTAGGTCATCATCTCTTCCCTACCTCAGTTTTCAGGCTTCAGAACCGAGACCTTATCTCCAATCACTGCCCAGAGTTGAGTGTGATGCAGAAATCAGAACTCCTCCTTACCCATGGCAAGAATCCTTGTGGTTGGCACGTTCAGTGTAGGAGAAACCAGCATTCACCCTGAGGCCCCCCCCATTCTTGAGTGCGATGAGGGCATACACACGCATTGTGACCCTCAGCATGAGTCCTGTCCTCTAGTAAGTCCTCTCAGTGGCTGAACCATTTGATGTCATAATGGGCTTGACATGTCCCTAGGCCCCAATTTTTAACCAGATTTTTGATTGTCCAGGCGCCCCTCCCCAGGGCTCTACTCTGGAATCCATCATTTGGTGGGACACCTGAGGTTAAAAAAGAAAACAACAACAACAACAAAAAAAAAAACGGACTTCTTCCAGCCCATAGAATGACCCTAAACTCTTTGGACTGGGCCAAACCACCAGAGAGTAAGACTCGTCCATTTCCCATGAAGTCACCCAGAAATTCCACGACCATGAGTGACACGATATCAAGAGACAAAAACTTGAGCAGGAGCCTCACTCGCCCTTCTTTCAAATCCCGAAGAGTTCTCCTCATGGTCTGTAGATCAGTCCTGCCATACCTATGACCCGAAACATAAGCCGAGTTTGTGTTTTCAGACAACTGTCCAAACAGCCCTGGCCTACACAACATACAGGCTCGGGCCCCTGGAGCCAAACCTGAGGACTGTACTTACCCTCTCCAAGGGAATTGTGTGTGCCCATTCCAATGGCCACAACCCTTCTAATAGGATAAACCACCAAAGTCCCTGCTCCATCTCAATAGTGGTGGCTTCCTAGGAAAAACAGGGGCAATCTGAGCCCAAGTGAGCACCTACCTGCACTCAGACCCATAGACAGATGTCCCCAGAGGTAAAAAGGAAAGAAAAGGCCCCTAGGCACTAATCAGATCCATTGCTTTGGTTTCCAGGCATCTCTCCTCAGAGGCCTGGATTTCAAAAGCAGCATATAGCTGTTTCTAGACTCACCCATCAGAAAACATCTCATCTACACATGGGAAATTTGCACGTTGGAGCTGTGTCAAAGCCTCTGTTTAGGAGAACCCTTTAGGGCCCCAGTGCCACCGCTTCATTCCAAGGTCTCCATAGATACAAAAGCACGTTAGGACCCATCCCCAGGGGTGTCCATTTCAACTCAGCGTTTTCGGTTGCTCCCCACAGATCCAGGAGATCTAACCTGTCTTGTTGCTAGGAGACAATTGGAATGCGAGGTGGGCTACCCATCCATCCATCCTTAGAACCCTGCTCAGAATCATTGGCCTGGAGCCAAACAACAGGTCTCAATTGTCCTGCAGAAGACTCTCTGCAATATGCAGCTTCTCACAACTCCCATCGTGGGAAAACACCCATGGCCTCGTGATGCCCCCCCCCATTCATGAAGGGGCCATCAGGGACAGAAACTCCAACCTGAGCGATCGTCTGATCCTCGCCCTGACTTCAGATGCACGAGATCTCGATTCAGGTCTGTAGATTGTGCCTGCCATGGCCTCACCCAGAAACCTAAGCCTAGCTTGTGTTCTCAGACTTTTGTCGTCAGACTACTTGCCCACAATCCCTCCAGTTTGGCAATCCAGAACTACAATGCAGCACTCTGCCGGCCCTCCAGAAGAAAAACATTGTCCTCTGGGGCTACCCAGTAACCCCAAATGAGGATCAACCTGCACCGACCTTGGCTGTACCCCTAATACATAGGCTGACCAGGGCACTAATGCCCTTTCTGACACAGCCTGAGCCTGGAGCCCCTGGCCCCTCCCAGACAGCTGGCCGCACATTGAGCACATCCAGCCTCCATGGCCTTAGGTCGTCATCTCTTCCCAACCTCGGTTTTCAGGTTTCAGAACCTAGACCTTATCTCCAATCAGTGCCCAAGGTTGAAGGTGATGCAGAAATCAGAACTCCTTCCCCATGGCAAGAAACCTTGTGGTTGGCATGTTGTCCAACGTTCAGTGTCCTTGAAACCAGTGTGGCCCATGAGGCCCCGCCCATGCTCGCGGGCCACATTGGTCACAAACACACATTGTGACCCTCAGGCTGAGCCCAGTCCTCAAGTAAGGCCACTCAGTGGCTGGATGAAGAGATAGCATATTGGGCTTGCCATGCCCCTAGGCCCCAATTTTTAACCATAGTTCGGGTTGTCCCTTCAGTCTTCCCCACGGCTTGGCATTGGAATTCCTCTTTTTGTGGGACACCTGAGGTAACAAACCTGAAATGAGTCCTCCCATCCCACAGTTTGACGAAAAGCAATTGGGAATCGGGCCAAATCCTCAGAGAGGAAGATTCGTCCATGGCCCATGAGGCCTCCCCGACATTCCTCGGCCATCGCTGATACAAAATCCAGAGACAAAAGCCTGAGCAAGCGCCTCAGACTCACACTTTCTTCATATCCTGAAGATTTCTTCTCATGGTTTGTCGATCGGGCCTGCCATACATACGTCCCCAAACCTAAGCTGAGTTTGTGTTTTCAGACTTCTGTCCTCAAAATCTTGGGCCACACACGCTCCAGGCTTGGCGCCTGGAGCCACACATTAGGACTCTGCCTACCAATCCATGGGAATTCTGCCCATTCCATGGTCCAAAATCGTACAAATTAGGAGAAACCTCCAAAGTCCCTGAGGCCATCCCAATAGTGTAGGTCGCCCGGAACAAACAAGGACTGTCTGACACCAGCTGATAATCGACATCCACTCATACCATAGATGGATGTCCCCAGAGAAGAAGATTGAACCAGACAGGACCCTAGGCCATAATAGGATCCATTGCTTTGGGTTACAGGCATGTGTCCTCAAAAGCCTGATTCCAATACGAGCATAGGGGTTTTCCTGAGGCACCCATCAGAACTCATCTCGTCTCCACAAGGAAACCTGTGCATGGGAGCCATGTCCAAAGCTTAGGAGAGTACTTCAGGGTCCCGGTGCCACCGCCCCATTCCAAGGCCCTCATGGACACAAAAACACATTAGGACCCATCCTCAGGAAAGTCCATTTCAACTCAGCCACCCCGGTTGCTCCGGCAGAGCCATCAGATCAAAACTGTCTTGTTGTTAGGAGACAATTGGAATGCGAGGCGGGCTTCCCAGGCATCCATCCACGAACGGTGCTCTGGAGTCATTCCATATGGGATGTCCTGGAGCTGTCCAACAGGTCTCAATTGTCCCGCAGAAGGAATCCTTGAAGGGGGCATCCCACAACTCACAACGTGGGAAAACCTCAATGGCCCCGAAATTCCGCTACTTCATAAAGCGGCCGTCATGCACAGGAACTCCAACCTGAGCCAACGTCTGATCCTCGCCCTGACTTCAGAAGCATGAGATAGTGGTTCAGATCTGCAGGGGGTACCTGCCGTGCCCTCGCCCTGAAACCCAAGTCTAGCTTGTCTTCTCAGACTTCCGTCCTCACACTCCTGGCCCCGAAGCCCTCAAGTTTGGCAATTCCGGACCCACAATGCAGCACTCTGCCTGCCCTCTAGAAAAAAAATTATTGCCTCATGAGCTGCCCAGGCACCTTAAATGAGGGTAAACCTACACAGAACTCGACTTTAACCAAATTATATAGTCTAACCTGGGCACTAATGCACTGTCGAACACAACCTGAGCCCGGACCTCCTGACCAACACCCAGAAAGCTGACCGCACACTGAACACATAAAACCCGTCATGGCCTTAGGTCATCATCTCTTCCCTACCTCAGTTTTCAGGCTTCAGAACCGAGACCTTATCTCCAATCACTGCCCAGAGTTGAGTGTGATGCAGAAATCAGAACTCCTCCTTACCCATGGCAAGAATCCTTGTGGTTGGCACGTTCAGTGTAGGAGAAACCAGCATTCACCCTGAGGCCCCCCCCATTCTTGAGTGCGATGAGGGCATACACACGCATTGTGACCCTCAGCATGAGTCCTGTCCTCTAGTAAGTCCTCTCAGTGGCTGAACCATTTGATGTCATAATGGGCTTGACATGTCCCTAGGCCCCAATTTTTAACCAGATTTTTGATTGTCCAGGCGCCCCTCCCCAGGGCTCTACTCTGGAATCCATCATTTGGTGGGACACCTGAGGTTAAAAAAGAAAACAACAACAACAACAAAAAAAAAAAAACGGACTTCTTCCAGCCCATAGAATGACCCTAAACTCTTTGGACTGGGCCAAACCACCAGAGAGTAAGACTCGTCCATTTCCCATGAAGTCACCCAGAAATTCCACGACCATGAGTGACACGATATCAAGAGACAAAAACTTGAGCAGGAGCCTCACTCGCCCTTCTTTCAAATCCCGAAGAGTTCTCCTCATGGTCTGTAGATCAGTCCTGCCATACCTATGACCCGAAACATAAGCCGAGTTTGTGTTTTCAGACAACTGTCCAAACAGCCCTGGCCTACACAACATACAGGCTCGGGCCCCTGGAGCCAAACCTGAGGACTGTACTTACCCTCTCCAAGGGAATTGTGTGTGCCCATTCCAATGGCCACAACCCTTCTAATAGGATAAACCACCAAAGTCCCTGCTCCATCTCAATAGTGGTGGCTTCCTAGGAAAAACAGGGGCAATCTGAGCCCAAGTGAGCACCTACCTGCACTCAGACCCATAGACAGATGTCCCCAGAGGTAAAAAGGAAAGAAAAGGCCCCTAGGCACTAATCAGATCCATTGCTTTGGTTTCCAGGCATCTCTCCTCAGAGGCCTGGATTTCAAAAGCAGCATATAGCTGTTTCTAGACTCACCCATCAGAAAACATCTCATCTACACATGGGAAATTTGCACGTTGGAGCTGTGTCAAAGCCTCTGTTTAGGAGAACCCTTTAGGGCCCCAGTGCCACCGCTTCATTCCAAGGTCTCCATAGATACAAAAGCACGTTAGGACCCATCCCCAGGGGTGTCCATTTCAACTCAGCGTTTTCGGTTGCTCCCCACAGATCCAGGAGATCTAACCTGTCTTGTTGCTAGGAGACAATTGGAATGCGAGGTGGGCTACCCATCCATCCATCCTTAGAACCCTGCTCAGAATCATTGGCCTGGAGCCAAACAACAGGTCTCAATTGTCCTGCAGAAGACTCTCTGCAATATGCAGCTTCTCACAACTCCCATCGTGGGAAAACACCCATGGCCTCGTGAAGCCCCCCCCCATTCATGAAGGGGCCATCAGGGACAGAAACTCCAACCTGAGCGATCGTCTGATCCTCGCCCTGACTTCAGATGCACGAGATCTCGATTCAGGTCTGTAGATTGTGCCTGCCATGGCCTCACCCAGAAACCTAAGCCTAGCTTGTGTTCTCAGACTTTTGTCGTCAGACTACTTGCCCACAATCCCTCCAGTTTGGCAATCCAGAACTACAATGCAGCACTCTGCCGGCCCTCCAGAAGAAAAACATTGTCCTCTGGGGCTACCCAGTAACCCCAAATGAGGATCAACCTGCACCGACCTTGGCTGTACCCCTAATACATAGGCTGACCAGGGCACTAATGCCCTTTCTGACACAGCCTGAGCCTGGAGCCCCTGGCCCCTCCCAGAAAGCTGGCCGCACATTGAGCACATCCAGCCTCCATGGCCTTAAGTCGTCATCTCTTCCCAACCTCGGTTTTCAGGTTTCAGAACCTAGACCTTATCTCCAATCAGTGCCCAAGGTTGAAGGTGATGCAGAAATCAGAACTCCTTCCCCATGGCAAGAAACCTTGTGGTTGGCATGTTGTCCAACGTTCAGTGTCCTTGAAACCAGTGTGGCCCATGAGGCCCCGCCCATGCTCGCGGGCCACATTGGTCACAAACACACATTGTGACCCTCAGGCTGAGCCCAGTCCTCAAGTAAGGCCACTCAGTGGCTGGATGAAGAGATAGCATATTGGGCTTGCCATGCCCCTAGGCCCCAATTTTTAACCATAGTTCGGGTTGTCCCTTCAGTCTTCCCCACGGCTTGGCATTGGAATTCCTCTTTTTGTGGGACACCTGAGGTAACAAACCTGAAATGAGTCCTCCCATCCCACAGTTTGACGAAAAGCAATTGGGAATCGGGCCAAATCCTCAGAGAGGAAGATTCGTCCATGGCCCATGAGGCCTCCCCGACATTCCTCGGCCATCGCTGATACAAAATCCAGAGACAAAAGCCTGAGCAAGCGCCTCAGACTCACACTTTCTTCATATCCTGAAGATTTCTTCTCATGGTTTGTCGATCGGGCCTGCCATACATACGTCCCCAAACCTAAGCTGAGTTTGTGTTTTCAGACTTCTGTCCTCAAAATCTTGGGCCACACACGCTCCAGGCTTGGCGCCTGGAGCCACACATTAGGACTCTGCCTACCAATCCATGGGAATTCTGCCCATTCCATGGTCCAAAATCGTACAAATTAGGAGAAACCTCCAAAGTCCCTGAGGCCATCCCAATAGTGTAGGTCGCCCGGAACAAACAAGGACTGTCTGACACCAGCTGATAATCGACATCCACTCATACCATAGATGGATGTCCCCAGAGAAGAAGATTGAACCAGACAGGACCCTAGGCCATAATAGGATCCATTGCTTTGGGTTACAGGCATGTGTCCTCAAAAGCCTGATTCCAATACGAGCATAGGGGTTTTCCTGAGGCACCCATCAGAACTCATCTCGTCTCCACAAGGAAACCTGTGCATGGGAGCCATGTCCAAAGCTTAGGAGAGTACTTCAGGGTCCCGGTGCCACCGCCCCATTCCAAGGCCCTCATGGACACAAAAACACATTAGGACCCATCCTCAGGAAAGTCCATTTCAACTCAGCCACCCCGGTTGCTCCGGCAGAGCCATCAGATCAAAACTGTCTTGTTGTTAGGAGACAATTGGAATGCGAGGCGGGCTTCCCAGGCATCCATCCGCGAACGGTGCTCTGGAGTCATTCCATATGGGATGTCCTGGAGCTGTCCAACAGGTCTCAATTGTCCCGCAGAAGGAATCCTTGAAGGGGGCATCCCACAACTCACAACGTGGGAAAACCTCAATGGCCCCGAAATTCCGCTACTTCATAAAGCGGCCGTCATGCACAGGAACTCCAACCTGAGCCAATGTCTGATCCTCGCCCTGACTTCAGAAGCATGAGATAGTGGTTCAGATCTGCAGGGGGTACCTGCCGTGCCCTCGCCCTGAAACCCAAGTCTAGCTTGTCTTCTCAGACTTCCGTCCTCACACTCCTGGCCCCGAAGCCCTCAAGTTTGGCAATTCCGGACCCACAATGCAGCACTCTGCCTGCCCTCTAGAAAAAAAATTATTGCCTCATGAGCTGCCCAGGCACCTTAAATGAGGGTAAACCTACACAGAACTCGACTTTAACCAAATTATATAGTCTAACCTGGGCACTAATGCACTGTCGAACACAACCTGAGCCCGGACCTCCTGACCAACACCCAGAAAGCTGACCGCACACTGAACACATAAAACCCGTCATGGCCTTAGGTCATCATCTCTTCCCTACCTCAGTTTTCAGGCTTCAGAACCGAGACCTTATCTCCAATCACTGCCCAGAGTTGAGTGTGATGCAGAAATCAGAACTCCTCCTTACCCATGGCAAGAATCCTTGTGGTTGGCACGTTCAGTGTAGGAGAAACCAGCATTCACCCTGAGGCCCCCCCCATTCTTGAGTGCGATGAGGGCATACACACGCATTGTGACCCTCAGCATGAGTCCTGTCCTCTAGTAAGTCCTCTCAGTGGCTGAACCATTTGATGTCATAATGGGCTTGACATGTCCCTAGGCCCCAATTTTTAACCAGATTTTTGATTGTCCAGGCTCCCCTCCCCAGGGCTCTACTCTGGAATCCATCATTTGGTGGGACACCTGAGGTTAAAAAAGAAAACAACAACAACAACAAAAAAAAAAAAACGGACTTCTTCCAGCCCATAGAATGACCCTAAACTCTTTGGACTGGGCCAAACCACCAGAGAGTAAGACTCGTCCATTTCCCATGAAGTCACCCAGAAATTCCACGACCATGAGTGACACGATATCAAGAGACAAAAACTTGAGCAGGAGCCTCACTCGCCCTTCTTTCAAATCCCGAAGAGTTCTCCTCATGGTCTGTAGATCAGTCCTGCCATACCTATGACCCGAAACATAAGCCGAGTTTGTGTTTTCAGACAACTGTCCAAACAGCCCTGGCCTACACAACATACAGGCTCGGGCCCCTGGAGCCAAACCTGAGGACTGTACTTACCCTCTCCAAGGGAATTGTGTGTGCCCATTCCAATGGCCACAACCCTTCTAATAGGATAAACCACCAAAGTCCCTGCTCCATCTCAATAGTGGTGGCTTCCTAGGAAAAACAGGGGCAATCTGAGCCCAAGTGAGCACCTACCTGCACTCAGACCCATAGACAGATGTCCCCAGAGGTAAAAAGGAAAGAAAAGGCCCCTAGGCACTAATCAGATCCATTGCTTTGGTTTCCAGGCATCTCTCCTCAGAGGCCTGGATTTCAAAAGCAGCATATAGCTGTTTCTAGACTCACCCATCAGAAAACATCTCATTTACACATGGGAAATTTGCACGTTGGAGCTGTGTCAAAGCCTCTGTTTAGGAGAACCCTTTAGGGCCCCAGTGCCACCGCTTCATTCCAAGGTCTCCATAGATACAAAAGCACGTTAGGACCCATCCCCAGGGGTGTCCATTTCAACTCAGCGTTTTCGGTTGCTCCCCACAGATCCAGGAGATCTAACCTGTCTTGTTGCTAGGAGACAATTGGAATGCGAGGTGGGCTACCCATCCATCCATCCTTAGAACCCTGCTCAGAATCATTGGCCTGGAGCCAAACAACAGGTCTCAATTGTCCTGCAGAAGACTCTCTGCAATATGCAGCTTCTCACAACTCCCATCGTGGGAAAACACCCATGGCCTCGTGAAGCCCCCCCCCATTCATGAAGGGGCCATCAGGGACAGAAACTCCAACCTGAGCGATCGTCTGATCCTCGCCCTGACTTCAGATGCACGAGATCTCGATTCAGGTCTGTAGATTGTGCCTGCCATGGCCTCACCCAGAAACCTAAGCCTAGCTTGTGTTCTCAGACTTTTGTCGTCAGACTACTTGCCCACAATCCCTCCAGTTTGGCAATCCAGAACTACAATGCAGCACTCTGCCGGCCCTCCAGAAGAAAAACATTGTCCTCTGGGGCTACCCAGTAACCCCAAATGAGGATCAACCTGCACCGACCTTGGCTGTACCCCTAATACATAGGCTGACCAGGGCACTAATGCCCTTTCTGACACAGCCTGAGCCTGGAGCCCCTGGCCCCTCCCAGAAAGCTGGCCGCACATTGAGCACATCCAGCCTCCATGGCCTTAAGTCGTCATCTCTTCCCAACCTCGGTTTTCAGGTTTCAGAACCTAGACCTTATCTCCAATCAGTGCCCAAGGTTGAAGGTGATGCAGAAATCAGAACTCCTTCCCCATGGCAAGAAACCTTGTGGTTGGCATGTTGTCCAACGTTCAGTGTCCTTGAAACCAGTGTGGCCCATGAGGCCCCGCCCATGCTCGCGGGCCACATTGGTCACAAACACACATTGTGACCCTCAGGCTGAGCCCAGTCCTCAAGTAAGGCCACTCAGTGGCTGGATGAAGAGATAGCATATTGGGCTTGCCATGCCCCTAGGCCCCAATTTTTAACCATAGTTCGGGTTGTCCCTTCAGTCTTCCCCACGGCTTGGCATTGGAATTCCTCTTTTGGTGGGACACCTGAGGTAACAAACCTGAAATGAGTCCTCCCATCCCACAGTTTGACGAAAAGCAATTGGGAATCGGGCCAAATCCTCAGAGAGGAAGATTCGTCCATGGCCCATGAGGCCTCCCCGACATTCCTCGGCCATCGCTGATACAAAATCCAGAGACAAAAGCCTGAGCAAGCGCCTCAGACTCACACTTTCTTCATATCCTGAAGATTTCTTCTCATGGTTTGTCAATCGGGCCTGCCATACATACGTCCCCAAACCTAAGCTGAGTTTGTGTTTTCAGACTTCTGTCCTCAAAATCTTGGGCCACACACGCTCCAGGCTTGGCGCCTGGAGCCACACATTAGGACTCTGCCTACCAATCCATGGGAATTCTGCCCATTCCATGGTCCAAAATCGTACAAATTAGGAGAAACCTCCAAAGTCCCTGAGGCCATCCCAAGAGTGTAGGTCGCCCGGAACAAACAAGGACTGTCTGACACCAGCTGATAATCGACATCCACTCATACCATAGATGGATGTCCCCAGAGAAGAAGATTGAACCAGACAGGACCCTAGGCCATAATAGGATCCATTGCTTTGGGTTACAGGCATGTGTCCTCAAAAGCCTGATTCCAATACGAGCATAGGGGTTTTCCTGAGGCACCCATCAGAACTCATCTCGTCTCCACAAGGAAACCTGTGCATGGGAGCCATGTCCAAAGCTTAGGAGAGTACTTCAGGGTCCCGGTGCCACCGCCCCATTCCAAGGCCCTCATGGACACAAAAACACATTAGGACCCATCCTCAGGAAAGTCCATTTCAACTCAGCCACCCCGGTTGCTCCGGCAGAGCCATCAGATCAAAACTGTCTTGTTGTTAGGAGACAATTGGAATGCAAGGGGCTTCCCAGGCATCCATCCGCGAACGGTGCTCTGGAGTCATTCCATATGGGATGTCCTGGAGCTGTCCAACAGGTCTCAATTGTCCCGCAGAAGGAATCCTTGAAGGGGGCATCCCACAACTCCCAACGTGGGAAAACCTCAATGGGCCCGAGATTCCGCTCCCTTCATAAAGCGGCCGTCATGCACAGGAACTCCAACCTGAGCCAACGTCTGATCCTCGCCCTGACTTCAGAAGCATGAGATAGTGTTTCAGATCTGCAGGGGTTACCTGTCGTGCCCTCGCCCTGAAACCCATGTCTAACTTGTCTTCTCACATTTCCGTCCTCAAACTCCTGGCCCCGAAGTCCTAAAATTTGGCAATTCCGGACCCACAATGCAGCACTCTGCCGGCCCTCTAGAAAAAAATAAAATTATTGCTTCATGAGCTGCCCAGGCACCTTAAATGAGGATAAACCTACACAGCACTCGACCTTACCCAAATTATATAGTCTAACCTGGGCACTAATGCACTGTCGAACACAACCTGAGCCTGGACCTCCTGACCAACACCCAGAAAGCTGACCGCACACTGAGCACATAAAACCCGCCATGGCCTTAGGTCATCATCTCTTCCCTACCTCAGTTTTCAGGCTTCAGAACCGAGACCTTATCTCCAATCACTGCCCAGGGGTGAATGTTATGCAGAAATCAGAACTCCTCCTTACCCATGGCAAGTATCCTTGTGGTTGGCACGTTCAGTGTAGGAGAAACAAGCATTCATCCTGAGGCCCTGCCCATTCTTGAGTGCGATGAGGGCATACACACACATTGTGACCCTCAGCATGAGTCCTGTCCTCTAGTAAGTCCTCTCAGTGGCTGAACCATTTGATGTCATAATGGGCTTGACATGTCCCTAGGCCACAATTTTTAACCAGATTTCTGATTGTCCAGGCGCCCCTCCCCAGGGCTCTACACTGGAATCCATCATTTGGTGGGACACCTGAGGTTAAAAAAGAAAACAACAAAAACAACAACAAAAAAAACGGACTTCTTCCAGCCCAGAGAATGACCTTAAACTCTTTGGACGGGGCCAAACCACCAGAGAGTAAGACTCTTCCATTTCCCATGAAGTCACCCAGAAATTCCACGACCATGAGTGACACGATATCAAGAGACAAAAACTTGAGAAGGAGCCTCACTCGCTCTTCTTTCAAATCCCGAAGAGTTCTCCTCATGGTCTTTAGATCAGTCCTGCCATACCTATGACCCGAAACATAAGCCGAGTTTGTGTTTTCAGACAACTGTCCAAACAGCCCTGGCCTACACAACCTACAGGCTCGGGCCCCTGGAGCCAAACCTGAGGACTGTACTTGCCTTCTCCAAGGGAATTGTGTGTGCCCATTCCAATGGCCACAACCCTTCTCATAGGATAAACCTCCAAAGTCCCTGCTCCATCTCAATAGTGGTGGCTTCCTAGGAAAAACAGGGGCAATCTGAGCCCAAGTGAGCACCTACCTGCACTCAGACCCATAGACAGATGTCCCCAGAGGTAAAAAGGAAAGAAAAGGCCCCTAGGCACTAATCAGATCCATTGCTTTGGTTTCCAGGCATCTCTCCTCAGAGGCCTGGATTTCAAAAGCAGCATATAGCTGTTTCTTGACTCACCCATCAGAAATCATCTCATCTACACATGGGAAATTTGCACGTTGGAGCTGTGTCAAAGCCTCTGTTTAGGAGAACCCTTTAGGGCCCCAGTGCCACCGCTTCATTCCAAGGTCTCCATAGATACAAAAGCACGTTAGGACCCATCCCCAGGGGTGTCCATTTCAACTCAGCGTTTTCGGTAGCTCCCCACAGATCCAGGAGTTCTAACCTGTCTTGTTGCTAGGAGACAATTGGAATGCGAGGTGGGCTACCCAGCCATCCATCCTTACAACCCTGCTCAGAATCATTGGCCTGGAGCCAAACAACAGGTCTCAATTGTCCTGCAGAAGACTCTCTGCAGTTTGGAGCTTCTCACAACTCCCATCTTTGGAAAACACCCATGGCCTCGTGATGCCCCCCCCCCATTCATGAAGGGGCCATCAGGGACAGAAACTCCAACCTGAGCGATCGTCTGATCCTCGCCCTGACTTCAGATGCACGAGATCTCGATTCAGGTCTGTAGATTGTGCCTGGCATGGCCTCACCCAGAAACCTAAGCCTAGCTTGTGTTCTCAGACTTTTGTCGTCAGACTACTGGCCCACAAGCCCTCCAGTTTGGCAATCCAGAACTACAATGCAGCACTCTGCCGGCCCTCCAGAAGAAAAACATTGTCCTCTGGGGCTACCCAGTAACCCCAAATGAGGATCAACCTGCACCGACCTTGGCTGTACCCCAAATACATAGGCTGACCAGGGCACTAATGCCCTTTCTGACACAGCCTGAGCCTGGAGCCCCTGGCTCCTCCCAGACAGCTGGCCGCACACTGAGCACATCCAGCCGCCATGGCCTTAGGTCGTCTTCTCTTCCCAACCTCGGTTTTCAGGTTTCAGAACCTAGACCTTATCTCCAATCAGTGCCCAAGGTTGAATGTGATGCAGAAATCAGAACTCCTTCCCCATGGCAAGAAACCTTGTGGTTGGCATGTTGTCCAACGACAGTGTCGTTGAAACCAGTATGGCCCATGAGGCCCCGCCAATGCTCGCGGGCCATATTGGTCACAAACACACATTGTGACCCTCAGGCTGATCCCAGTCCTCAAGTAAGGCCACTCAGTGGCTGGATGAAGAGATAGCATATTGGGCTTGCCATGCCCCTACGCCCCAATTTTTAACCATATTTCGGGTTGTCCCTTCAGTCTTCCCCACGGCTTTGCTTTGGAATTCCTCTTTTGGTTGGACACCTGAGGTAACAAACCTGAAATGAGTCCTCCCATCCCACAGATTGACGAAAAGCAATTGAGAATCGGGCCAAATCCTCAGAGAGGAAGATCGTCCATGGCCCATGAGGCCTGGCCGACATTCCACGGCCATCGTGATAAAAATCCAGAGACAAAAGCCTGAGCAAGCGACTCAGACTCGCACTTTCTTCATATCCTGAAGAGTTCTTCTCATGGTTTGTAGATCGGGCCTGCCATACCTACGTCCCCAAACCTAAGCTGAGTTTGTTTTCAGACAACTGTCTAAACAGCCCTGGCCTACACAACCTACAGGCTCAGGCCCCTGAAGCCAAACCTGAGGAATGTACTTGCCTTCTCCAAGGGAATTGTTTGTGCCCATTCCAATGGCCACAACCCTTCTAATAGGATAAACCTCCAAATTCCCTGATCCATCTGAAAAGTGGTGGCTTCCCAGGAAAAACAGGGGCAATCTGAGCCCAAATGAGCACCTACCTGCACTCAGACCCATAGACAGATGTCCCCAGAGGTAAAAAGGAAAGAACAGGCCCCTAGGCACTAATCAGATCCATTGCTTTGATTTCCAGGCATCTCTCCTCAGAGCCTGGATTTCAAAAGCAGCATATAGCTATTTCTTAATTCACCCATCAGAAAACATCTCATCTACACATGGGAAACTTGCACGTTGGAGCTGTGTCAAAGCCTCTGTTTAGGAGAACCCTTTAGGGCCCCAGTGCCACCGCTTCATTCCAAGGTCTCCATAGACACAAAAACACATTAGGACCCATCACCAGGGGTTTGCATTTCAACTCAGCATCCTCAGTAGCTGCCCACAGATCCAGGAGATCTAACCTGTCTTGTTGCTAGGAGACAATTGGAATGCGAGGTGGGCTACCCAGCCATCCATCCTTAGAACCCTGCTCAGAATCATTGGCCTGGAGCCAAACAACAGGTCTCAATTGTCCTGCAGAAGACTCTCTGCAGTTTGGAGCTTCTCACAACTCCCATAGTGGGAAAACCCCCATGGCCTCGTGATGCCCCCCCATTCATGAAGGGGCCATCAGGGACAGAAACTCCAACCTGAGCGATCGTCTGATCCTCGCCCTGACTTCAGATGCACGAGATCTCGATTCAGGTCTGTAGATTGTGCCTGCCATAGCCTCACCAAGAAACCTAAGCCTAGCTTGTGTTCTTAGACTTTTGTCGTCAGACTACTGGCCCAAAAGCCCTCCATTTGGAAATCCAGAACTACAATGGAGCACTCTGCCTGCCCTCCAGAAGAAAAACATTGTCCTCTGGGGCTACCCAGTAACCCCAAATGAGGATCAACCTGCACCGACCTTGGCTGTACCCCAAATACATAGGCTGACCAGGTCACTAATGCCCTTTCTGACACAGCCTGAGCCTGGACCCCCTGGCCCCTCCCAGACAGCTGGCCGCACACTGAGCACATCCAGCCGCCATGGCCTTAGGTCGTCATCTCTTCCCAACCTCGGTTTTCAGGTTTCAGAACCTAGACCTTATCTCCAATCACTGCCCAAGGTTGAAGGTGATGCAGATATCAGAACTCCTTTCCCATGTCAAGAAACCTTGTGGTTGGCATGTTGTCCAACGTTCAGTGTCGTTGAAACCAGTGTGGCCCATGAGGCTCCTCCCATGCTCGCAGGCCACATTGGTCACAAACACACATTGTGACCCTCAGGCTGAGCCCAGTCCTCAAGTAAGGCCACTCAGTGGCCTTTCTTCTCATGGTTTGTCGATCGGGCCTGCCATACCTACGTCCCCAAACCTAAGCTGGGTTTGTGTTTTCAGACTTCTGTCCTCAAAGTCTTGGGCCACACACGCTCCAGGCTGGGCGCCTGGAGCCACACATTAGGACTCTGCCTACAAATCCATTGGAATTCTGCCCATTCCATGGTTAAATCGTACAAATTAGGAGAAACCTCCAAAGTCCCTGAGGCCATCCCAATAGTGTAGGTCGCCCGGAACAAACAAGGACTGTCTGACACCAGCTGATAATCGACATCCACTCATACCATAGATGGATGTCCCCAGAGAAGAAGATTGAACCAGACAGGACCCTAGGCCATAATAGGATCCATTGCTTTGGGTTACAGGCATGTGTCCTCAAAAGCCTGATTCCAATACGAGCATAGGGGTTTTCCTGAGGCACCCATCAGAACTCATCTCGTCTCCACAAGGAAACCTGTGCATGGGAGCCATGTCCAAAGCTTAGGAGAGTACTTCAGGGTCCCGGTGCCACCGCCCCATTCCAAGGCCCTCATGGACACAAAAACACATTAGGACCCATCCTCAGGAATGTCCATTTCAACTCAGCCACCCCGGTTGCTCCGGCAGAGCCATCAGATCAAAACTGTCTTGTTGTTAGGAGACAATTGGAATGCGAGGCGGGCTTCCCAGGCATCCATCCGCGAACGGTGCTCTGGAGTCATTCCATATGGGATGTCCTGGAGCTGTCCAACAGGTCTCAATTGTCCCGCAGAAGGAATCCTTGAAGGGGGCATCCCACAACTCCCAACGTGGGAAAACCTCAATGGGCCCGAGATTCCGCTCCCTTCATAAAGCGGCCGTCATGCACAGGAACTCCAACCTGAGCCAACGTCTAATCCTCGCTCTGACTTCAGAAGCATGAGATATTGGTTCAGATCTGCAGGGGGTACCTGCCGTGCCCTCGCCCTGAAACCCATGTCTAGCTTGTCTTCTCACACTTCCGTCCTCAAACTCCTGGCCCCGAAGTCCTAAAATTTGGCAATTCCGGACCCACAATGCAGCACTCACCCGGCCCTCTAGAAAAAAAAAAAAAATATTGCCTCATGAGCTGCCCAGGCACCTTAAATGAGGATAAACCTACACAGCACTCGACCTTACCCAAATTATATAGTCTAACCTGGGCACTAATGCACTGTCGAACACAACCTGAGCCCGGACCTCCTGACCAACACTCAGAATGCTGACCGCACACTGAGCACATAAAACCCGCCATGGCCTTAGGTCATCATCTCTTCCCTACCTCAGTTTTCAGGCTTCAGAAACGAGACCTTATCTCCAATCACTGCCCAGGGGTGAGTCTGATGCAGAAATCAGAACTCCTCCTTACCCATGGCAAGAACCCTTGTGGTTGGCACGTTGTCCAACGATCAGTGTAGGAGAAACCAGCATTCACCCTGAGGCCCTGCCCATTCTTGAGTGCGACGAGGGCATACACACGCATTGTGACCCTCAGCATGAGTCCTCTCCTCTAGTAAGTCCTCTCCTTGGCTGGACCATTAGATGTCATAATGGGCTTGACATGTTCCTAGGCCCCAATTTTTAACCAGATTTCTGATTGTCCAGTCGCCCCTCCCCAGGGCTCTACTCTGGAATCCATCATTTGGTGGGACACCTGAGGTTAAAAAAGAAAACAAAAAAAAAAAAAAAAAAAAACGGACTTCTTCCAGCCCACAGAATGACCCCAATCTCTTTGGATGGGGCCAAACCACCAGAGAGTAAGAATCGTCCATTTCCCATGAAGTCACGCAGAAATTCCACGACCATAGTTCTGGTGGCCCCTTCAGTCTTCCCCACGGCTTTGCTTTGGAATTCCTCTTTTCGTGGGACACCTGAGGTAACAAAACTGAAAGGAGTTCTCCCATCCCACATTTTGACGAAAAAAAATTGGGAATCGGGCGAAATCCTCATAGAGGTAGATTCGTCCATGGCCCTTGAAGCATCCCCGACATTCTACGGCCATTGCTGATACAAAATCCAGAGACAAAAGCCTGAGCAAGCGCCTCAGACTCGCACTTTCTTCATATCCTGAAGATTTCTTCTCATGGTTTGTCGATCGGGCCTGCCATACCGACGTCCCCAAAAAAAGCTGAGTTTGTGTATCGGAATCACAATCAGAAATCTGCATTCCACATGGCTGTAATGCTTGTTCTTCACATGGAGTCACACCTTCACGTGGGGAATCCTTCATGGCCCCTGATGCCACGCCAAAACATGAGTGCTGCTTGGGCACAAATTCACACTATGACCCTAGCATGAGCCCCATGTCAAAGAAAGGCCTGTCAGGTTCGGGACGAAGATCCTGCATATAGTCCTTGCCATGCCCATAGGCACACAGGACTAACTAGATGGTGTGTATTCCAGTTGAAGGAACCCACTGCTGTGCTCTAGAGTCCCTCTCCTGGGGGGTTCTTTCTGGCAGAAAACAGTACTCTTCACTTCCCACAGAATGAACCCAAACACTTGGGAGCTTGGACAATCCCCCGAGAGGAAGGCTCTTCCTCGGCCCCTGAGGCAACCCCTACCCTGACCGGACACTGTGAACGCAACACCCAGAGACAAAAGCCTGAGCAACTGCCTCCCACTTGCCCTCCTTTGATATTCAGAGAATCTCCCCTCACGGACTGGAGATCAGGCCTGCCATTACCTTGGCACCTTCCTGAGCCAAGTTTGCTTTTTCAGACATCAGTCCCCACAGCCCTGGCAAACACAGCCTCTAGGCTGGGTCCTCTGGAGCCATACAACAGGACCGTACCTGCTCTCTCCTGGGAAACTGTGTCCATTCCTTTGGACACACACTTCCAGAATATGAGAAACCTCAAGGCCCCCGAGGACATCCCACTACTGGGAGCCTCCCTGGACACACAGGGGCATTCGGACACAAGCTGAGCAGCTACCTCCACGAAGGCATGCACACAGATGTCAACAGAGATAGAAGGTTGATTCGGGCAGGCCCTTAGGCCATAATCTCAACTCTTGCTTTGGGTTCCAGGTGTTACTCCTCAGAGGCTTTGGTTCGAAGAACAGGATATGGGGCTTTCCTGAGGCACTGAACAGAACTCCTCTCGTCTCCAAATGGGGAGCTTTCTTACTGGGGATGTATCAAACCCTTCAGGTAGTGCCCAAGCAGCACTTGAGTGCTGATTGGGAACAAATTCACACTGTGACCCTAGCATGAGCCCCATGTCAAAGAAAGGCCTGTCAGGGCCTGGACAAAGAGCCCGCATATGGGGCTTGCCAAGCCCCTATGCACCAAATCCACACCAGGGTTTGAGATTTCCAGTCGCCCCGCCCGTACCTGGGGCTCTGATCTGGAATCCCTTTCTTGGAGAGACCCATGAGCCAGACAACACGACTCCACCCTTCCCACAAAATGACCCCAAACTCTTGGGAGCTGGGACAAATCCCCAGAGAGGGATACTCGTCCACAGTACCTGAGGCCACCGCTCCAATCCACGGCTATCCCGGACACAACATCCAGAGACAAAAGCCTGAAGGAACGCCTCCCACTCGCCCTTGTTTCAGAGGCCCAGGAGTTCCCTCTCGGGCTGTACCTCCGGCCTGCCATACCCTAGGCACCACTCATAAGCTGACTTTGTGTTTTAAGCCTTCTGTGCCCACAGCCTGGACCCACACACCTCCAGGCTAGGGCCTCTGGAGCCACAGCGAAAGTTTGTGCCTGCCCTCTCCAAGGAAAGTGTGCCCAATCCATTGACCACAACCCTACAGGTTAGGGAAAAGCTCCAAGGCCCCTGAGGACATCAATAGTGTAGGCCACCCTGACTAAGAGGGTCTCTCTGACACCAGCGGAGGAACTGTCTCCACTTAGACTCTCAGAAAGTGTCCCCAGAGACAGAAGGTTGAAATGGACAGGCCCCCAGGCCCTAATATGAACCTTAGCTTTGTTCCATGTGTCCGTTCTCAGAGGACTGTTTTCGTAGACCAGCACATGGGGCTTTTCTGAGGCACCAAACAGCGGATCTCTCGTCTCCACATGGGCAGATTTCTTACTGGGGATGTATCAAACCCTTCAGGTAGGAGAGTTCCGCAGGGCCACTGAACAACCAGCACATTCCAAGGTCTCCATGGACCCAAACGAACATTATGACGCATCCTCAGGAGAGGCCATTTCAACTCAGCCCCCTGGGTCGCGTGTTCCAGAGGCCCCAGATCAAACATATCTTATCGCTAATGGCCAATTGGAATGCGAGGCATGCTGTACAGGGATCCATCCTTCGAACCCTGCTCTCCAGTCCTTCCGTATGGTATGTCCTGGAGCCATGCAACAGGACTCGAATGCCCCGCAGAAGGAAACCTTGTGGTTTGGGGCAACCTCCAAACTCAGCGTGGGAAAACTTCCTTGGCCTCATGAGGCCCCCGCTTCATGAAGGTGCCATCATGGACACATACTCCAGCCTCAGCCAACGTCTGATCCTCAGCCTGACTTCAGATGCAGGAGATTTTGATTCAGCCTCTGCCGATTGGGCCTGCTCTGCCCTTGGCTCCAATCCTCACCCTAGCTTGTGTTTTCAGACTTCCGTCCTCACACTCCTTGCCCACAAACCCTCCCTACTGGGAATTCTGGGGCCACACTGAAGCACTCTGCCTGCCTCCCAGGAGAAAAACATTGTCTATGGTGCTGCCCAGAAACCCCAAATGAGGATCAAACTGCTTGGCCCTCGGCAACACCCCAATTGCATAGGCTACCATAAACACTGATGCTCTGAGGCAAATAGCCTGAGCCCAGACCTACCAACAGACACCGACACAGCTGGCTGCACACCCAGCACGTTGGACCCGCCACTGCCTTAGGCCACCATCCATTCCCAACCTGGGTTTTCAGTCATCGGAACCTAGACCTTATCTCCAATCCCTGCACAGGGGGGAACCTGATACACAAGTCAGAACCCCTCCTTCCCCATGGCAAGAAAACTTGCTGCTGGCAGTGAGTCAAACCTTCAATGTAGGAGAAAACGGCATGGCCCATGAGGCAACGCCCAAGCGTTAGGGCCGCCTTGGGCACAAACACACATTGTGACCCTCAGCGTGAGTACCTTATTCAAGTAACGCCTCTCAGTGACTGGACCAAGAGCCCGCATATGTGGCTTGCCATGCCCATAGGCACCCAGGATTAACTAGATGGTGTGTATTTCAGTTCAGGGAACCCACTGCTGTGCTCTAGAGTCCCTCTCCTGGGGGGTCCCCTGTGGCAAAAAACAGTACTCTTCCCTTCCCACAGAATGAATCCAAACACTTGGGAGCTTGCACAATCCCCCGAGAGGAAGGCTCTTCCTCGGCCTCTGAGACAACCCCTACCCTGACCGGACACTGTGAACGCAACACCCAGAGACAAAATCCTGAGTGACTGCCTCCCACTTGCCCTCCTTTGATATCCAGAGGATCTCCCCTCACGGACTGGAGATCAGTCCTGCCATTACCTTGGCAACTAGCTGAGCCAAGTTTGCTTTTTCAGACATCTGTCCCCACAGCCCTGGCAAACACAGCCTCTAGGCTGAATCCTCTGGAGCCATACCACAGGACCGTGCCTGCTCTCTCCTGGGAAACTGTGTCCATTCCTTTGGACACACACCTCCAGAATATGAGAAACCTCAAGGCCCCCGAGGACATCCCACTACTGGGAGCCTCCCTGGACACACAGGGGCATTCAGACACAAGCTGAGCAGCTACCTCCACGAAGGCATGCCCACAGATGTCAACAGAGATAAAAGGTTGAGCCGGACAGGCCCTTAGGCCGTAATCTCAACTCTTGCTTTGGGTTCCAGTTGTTACTCCTCAGAGGCTTTGGTTCGAAGAACAGGATATGGGGCTTTCCTGAGGCACTGAACAGAACTCCTCTCGTCTCCACATGGGAAGCTTCCCTGTTGGAGCTGTGTCAAACACCTCAGTTTGGAGAACCCTGCAGAGTCCCTGAGCCACCTCCACATTCCAAGGTCTCCCAGGCCACCAAGCCACAGTAGGACTCATCTTCAGGAGAGTCCATTTCAACTCTCCCCTCTGGGTAGCTCACCCAGGAGCCTGCAGATTGAGCCTGCCTTGTCCTGACTAAAGAGTGGGAATATGAGGTGGCGTTCCCAGGCATCCATGCTTAGACACCTGCTCTCGAGTCTTTCCGTATGGGGCCTCCTGGAACCATCCAATAGGACTCGACTGTCGTGCAGAAGGAAACCTTGAGGTTTGGAGCAGTTCACAAATCCCATCGTAGGCAAACATCCCTGGCCTAATGAAGCCCTCACCCTTCAGGAAGAGGCCATGCTGGACAAAAACTCTAGCCTGAGGCACGTCTCATAGTTGACATGACCTCAGTGCAGGAGATCTCGATTCAGCCTCTGCAGAGTGGGCCTGCCGTGCCCTCGGTCCCAAACCTCACGCTAGCTTGTGTTTTCAGACTTCCTTCCTCACACTCCTGGCAAACAAGCCCTCCGGACAAGAAACTCCAGAACCAAAACCCAGCCCAGTGTCTGCCCAACGGAAGAAAAACGTTTCCCTGTGGGGCTCTCCAGAAAACCCAGATGAGGATCAACCTGCTCGGGCCTCGACGGACCTTGAACTGGATATGCTGCTCTGGGAACTCATGCTCTGTCTGACACAGCCTGAAACCAGACGTCCAGAGAGACAAGGAGACAGCTGGCCGCACACCCAGCACTTCAGACACGCCATGGTCTTATGCCGTCACCTCTTCCTAACCTTGGTTTTCAGATATATGAACCTAGATATTATATCAATTCTCCACACAGCTGGGTATCGCAAGCACAAAACAGAACTCCTCCTTCCCCATGGCTGTCAAGCTTGCTCTTGGCATGGAGTCATACCTACAGGGTGGGAGAAACCTTCATGGCCCCTGATGCCACGCCCAAACTTGAGTGCTGCTTGGGCACAAATTCACACTGTGACCCTCAGCATGAGCCCCATGTCAAAGAAAGGCCTGTCAGGACCTGGACCAAGAGCCCGCATATGGGGCTTGCCAAGCCCCTATGCACCCAATCCTCACCAGTGTTTGAGTTTTCCAGTCGCCCCACCTGTACCTGGGCTCTGCTCTGGAATCCCTTTCTTGGAGAGACACATGAGCCAGACAACACGACTCCACCCTTCCCTCAAAATGACCCCAAACTCTTGGGAGCTGGGACAAATCCCCAGAGAGGGATACTCGTCCACAGTCCCTGAGGCCACCGCTCCAATCCACGGCTATCCCGGACACAACATCCAGAGACAAAAGCCTGAAGGAACGCCTTCCACTCGCCCTTGTTTCAGAGGCCCAGGAGTTCCCTCTCGGGCTGTACATCCGGCCTGTCATACCCTAGGCGCCACTCATAAGCTGACTTTGTGTTTTAAGACTTCTGTGCCCACAGCATGGACCCACACAACCTCCAGGCTAGGGCCTCTGAAGCCACAGCGAAAGATTGTGCCGGCCCTCTCTAAGGAAAGTGTGTCCAATCGATTGACCACAACCCTACAGTTTAGGGAAAAGCTCCAAGGCCCCTGAGGCCATCAATAGATAGGCCACCCTGGACTAAGAGGGGCTCTCTGACACCAGCAGAGCAACTATCTCCACTTAGATTCTCAGACAATGTCCCCCGAGACAGAAGGTTGAAATGGACAGGCCCCCAGGCCCTAATATGAACCTTAGCTTTGTTTCCATGTGTCCATTCTCAGAGGACTGTTTTCGTAGACCAGCACATGGAGCTTTTCTGAGGCACCAAACCAAGCATCTCTCGTCTCCACATGGGCAGCTTTCTTACTGGTGATGTATCAAACCCTTCAGGTAGGAGAGTTCTGCAAGGCCACCGAACAACCAGCACATTCCAAGGTCTCCATGGACCCAAACGCACATTATGACACATCCTCAGGAGAGGCCATTTCAACTCAGCCCCCTGGGTAGCGTGACCCAGAGGCAGCAGATCAAACATATCTTGTCGCTTATGGCCAATTGGAATGCGAGGAATGCTGTACAGGGATCCATCCTTCGAACCCTGCTCTCCAGTCCTTCCATATGGTATGTCCTGGAGCCATGCAACAGGACTCGAATGTCCCGCAGAAGGAAACCTTGTGGTTTGGGGCAACCTGCAAACTCAGCGTGGGAAAACTTCCTTGGCCTCATGAGGCCCCCGCTTCATGAAGGTGCCATCATGGACACATACTCCAGCCTCAGCCAACGTCTGATCCTCAGCCTGACTTCAGATGCAGGAGATTTTGATTCAGCCTCTGCCGATTGGGCCTGCTCTGCCCTTGGCTCCAATCCTCACCCTAGCTTGTGTTTTCAGACTTCCGTCCTCACACTCCTGGCCCACAAACCCTCCCTACTGGGAATTCTGGGGCCACACTGAAGCACTCTGCCTGCCTCCCAGGAGAAAAACATTGTCTATGGTGCTGCCCAGAAACCCCAAATGAGGATCAAACTGCTTGGCCCTCGGCAACACCCAAATTGCATAGGCTACCTTAAACACTGATGCTCTGTCGCAAATAGCCTGAGCCCAGACCTTCCAACAGACACCGACACAGCTGGCTGCACTCCTAGGACATTGGACCCGCCACTGCCTTAGGCCACCATCCATTCCCAACTGGGTTTTCAGTCATCGGATCCTAGACCTTATCTCCAATCCCTGCACAGGGGGGAACCTGATGCACAAATCAGAACGTCTCCTTCCCCATGGCAAGAAAACTTGCTGCTGGCAGTGAGTCAAACCTTCAGTGTAGGAAAAACGACATGGCCCATGAGGCAAGGCCCAAGCTTTAGGGCCGCCTTGGGCACAAACACACATTGTGACCCTCAGCGTGAGTACCTTATTCAAGTAACGCCTCTCAGTGACTGGACCAAGAGCCCGCATATGTGGCTTGCCATGCCCATATGCACCCAGGACTAACTAGATGGTGTGTATTCCAGTTCAGGGAACCCACTGCTGTGCTCTAGAGTCCCTCTCCTGGGGGGTCCCCTGTGGCAGAAAACAGTACACTTCCCTTCCCACAGAATGAACCCAAACACTTGGGAGCTTGGACAATCCCCTGAGAGGAAGGCTCTTCCTCGGCCTCTGAGACAACCACTACCCTGACCGGACACTGTGAACGCAACACCCAGAGACAAAATCCTGAGTGACTGCCTCCCACTTGCTCTCCTTTGATATCCAGAGGATCTCCCCTCACGGACTGGAGATCAGTCCTGCCATTACCTTGGCCACTAGCTGAGCCAAGTTTGCTTTTTCAGACATCTGTCCCTACAGCCCTGGCAAACACAGCCTCTAGGCTGGGTCCTCTGGAGCCATACCACAGGACCGTGCCTGCTCTCTCCTGGGAAACTGTGTCCATTCCTTTGGACACACACCTCCAGAATATGAGAAACCTCAAGGCCCCCGAGGACATCCCACTATTGGGAGGCTCCTTGGACACACAGGGGCATTCGGACACAAGCTGAGCAGCTACCTCCACGAAGGCATGCCCACAGATGTCAACAGAGATAGAAGGTTGAGCCGGACAGGCTTTTAGGCCGTAATCTCAACTCTTGCTTTGGGTTCCAGGTATTACTCCTCAGAGGCTTTGGTTCAAAGAACAGGATATGGGGCTTTCCTGAGGCACTGAACAGAACTCCTCTCGTCTCCACATGGGAAGCTTCCCTGTTGGAGCTGTGTCAAACACCTCAGTTTGGAGAACCCTGCAGAGTCCCTGAGCCACCTCCACATTCCAAGGTCTCCCAGGCCACCAAGCCACAGTAGGACTCATCTTCAGGAGAGTCCATTTCAACTCTCCCCTCTGGGTAGCTCACCCAGGAGCCTGCAGATTGAGCCTGCCTTGTCCTGCTTAAAGAGTGGGAATATGAGTTGGCGTTCCCAGGCATCCATGCTTAGACACCTGCTCTCGAGTCTTTCCGTATGGGGCCTCCTGGAACCATCCAATAGGACTCGACTGTCGTGCAGAAGGAAAGCTTGAGGTTTGGAGTAGTTCACAAATCCCATCGTAGGCAAACCTCCCTGGCTTCATGAAGCCCCCACACCCTTCAGGAAGAGGCCATGCTGGACAAAAACTCTAGCCTGAGGCACGTCTCATAGTTGACATGACCTCAGTGCAGGAGATCTCGATTCAGCCTCTGCAGAGTGGCCCTGCCATGCCCTCGGTCCCAAACCTCACGCTAGCTTTTGTTTTCAGACTTCCTTCCTCACACTCCTGGCAACAAGCCCTACGGACTAGGAACTCCAGAACCACAACCCAGCCCAGTGTCTGCCCAACGGAAGAAAAACGTTTCCCTGTGGGGCTCTCCAGAAAACCCAGAAGAGGATCAACCTGCTCGGGCCTCGACGGTCCCCGAACTGGATATGCTGCTCTGGGCACTCATGCTCTGTCTGACACAGCCTGAAGCCAGACGTCCAGACAGACAAAGAGACAGCTGGCCACACACCCAGCACTTCGGACACGCCATGGTCTTATGCCGTCACCTCTTCCTAACCTTGGTTTTCAGATATATGAACCTAGACATTATATCAATTCTCCACACAGCTGGGTATCGCAAGCACAAAACAGAACTCCTCCTTCCCCATGGTTGTCAAGCTTGCTCTTTGCATGGAGTCACACCTTCAGGGTGGGAGAAACCTTCATGGCCCCTGATGCCGCGCCCAAACTTGAGTGCTGCTTGGGCACAAATTCACACTGTGACCCTCAGCATGAGCCCCATGTCAAAGAAAGGCCTGTCAGGACCTGGACCAAGAGCCCGCATATGGGGCTTGCCAAGCCCCTGTGCACCCAATCCTCACCAGTGTTTGAGTTTTCCAGTCGCCCCACCTGTACCTGGGCTCTGCTCTGGAATCCCTTTCTTGGAGAGACACATGAGCCAGAGAACACGACTCCACCCTTCCCACAAAATGACCCCAAACTCATGAGGCCCCCGCTTCATGAAGGTGCCATCATGGACACATACTCCAGCCTCTGCCAACTTCTGATCCTCAGCCTGACTTCAGATGCAGGAGATTTTGATTCAGCCTCTGCCTAGTGGGCCTGCTCTGCCCTTGGCTCCAATCCTCACCCTAGCTTGTGTTTTCAGACTTCCGTCCTCACACTCCTGGCCCATAAACCCTCCCTACTGGGAATTCTGGGGCCACACTGAAGCACTCTGCCTGCCTCCCAGGAGAAAAACATTGTCTATGGTGCTGCCCAGAAACCCCAAATGAGGATCAAACTGCTTGGCCCTCGGCAACACCCCAATTGCATAGGCTACCTTAAACACTGATGCTCTGTCGCAAATAGCCTGAGCCCAGACCTTCCAACAGACACCGACACAGCTGGCTGCACACCCAGCACATTGGACCCGCCACTGCCTTAGGCCACCATCCATTCCCAACCTGGGTTTTCAGTCATCGGAACCTAGACCTTATCTCCAATCCCTGCACAGGGGGAACCTGATGCACAAGTCAGAACCCCTCCTTCCCCATGGCAAGAAACCTTGCTCCTGGCCGTGAGTCAAACCTTCAGTGTAGGAGAAAACGGCAAACCTGCCGGGCCTCATGAAGCCCCCCATATCCTTCAGGGAGAGGCCATCATGGACAAAAACTCTAGCTTGAAGCACTTCTCATAGTAGATATGACCGCAATGCAGGAGATCTTGATTAAGCCTCTGCAGAGTGGCCTGCCGTGCCCTCGGTCCCAAACCTCATGCTAGCTTGTGTTTTCAGACTTCCTTCCTCACACTCCTGGCAAACAATCCCTCCAGAGTAGGATTTGCAGAACCACGAGCCAGCCCAGTGACTGCCCACCGGTAGAAAACGTTTCCTTGTGGGGCTCTCCATAAAACCCAGATGAGGATCAACCTGCTCTTGCCTCGACGGCACTCAGATTTGATAGGCTGCTCTGGGCACTAATGCTCTGCCTTTCACAGCCTGATGCCAGACGTCCAGACAGGCAAGGAGACAGCTGGCCACACACCTAGCACTTCTGACACGCCATGGTCTTATGCCGTTATCTCTTCCTAACCTTGGTTTTCAGATATCTAAACCCAGATATTATATCAATTCCCCACACAGTTGGGCATCTGAATCACAAATCAGAACTCCTTCTTCTGCATGGCTGTAAGGCTTGCTCTTGGCATGGAGTCACACCTTCAGGGTGGGAGAAACCTTCATTTCCCCTGCAACCACGCCCAAACTTGAGTGCTGCCTTGGGCACAAATTCACTCTGTGACCCTCAGCATGAGCCCAATATCAAAGAAAGGCCTGTCAGGGCCTTGACCAAGAGCCCGCATATGGGGCGTGCCAAGCCCCTATACACCCAATCCTCACCAGTGTTTGAGTTTTCCAGTCACCCCCCCGTTCCTGGGGCTCTGCTCTGGAATCACTTATTTGGAGAGACACATGAGCCAGACAACAGGACTCCACCCTTCCCCCAAAATGACCCCAAACTCCTGTTAGCTGGGACAAATCCCCAGAGAGGGATACTTGTCCACAGTCACTGAGGCCACCCCCAACAATCTACGGCTATCCTGGACGCATCCAGAGACAAAAGCCTGAAGGAATCTCGCCCTTGATTCACAAGCCAAGGAGCTCACTCTCTATCTGTACATCCGGCCTGCCATACCCTCGGCGCCACTCATAAGCTGAGTTTGTGTTTTCAGACTTCTGTGCCCACAGCCTGGACCCACACACCCTCTAGGCTAGGGCATCTGGAGCCACAGCGAAAGTTTGTGCCTGCCCTCTCCAAGGAAAGTGTGCCCAATCCATTGACCACAACCCTACAGGTCAGGGAAAAACTCCAAGGCCCCTGAGGCCATCCTGATAGTGTAGGCTGCCCTGGAATAAAAGGGGCACTCTGACACCAGCTGAGCCATTATCACCACTTAGACTCTCAGACAGTGTCCCCAGAGACAGAAGATTGAAATGGACAGGCCCTTAGGCCCTAATATGAACCTTAGCTTTAGTTTTCATGTGTCTGTCCTCAGAGGACTGGTTTCGTATACCAGCATATTAGGTTTTTCTGAGGCTCCAAACCAAACCTCTCTCGTCTCCACATGGAGTGCTTTCTTACTGGATCTGTATCAAACCCTTCTGGTCGGAGAATTCCGCAGGGCCACAGTACAACCATCACATTCCAAGGTCTCCATGGACAGAAACCCACATTATGACGCATCCTCAGGAGAGGCCATTTCAACTCAGCCCACTGGTTAGCTTGCCCCAGAGCCAGCAGATCAAACATATCTTGTCGTTAATGGCCAAAGGGAATGCGAGGCATGCTGTTCAGGGATCCATCCTTTGAACCCTCCTCTTCAGTCCTTCCGTATGGTATGTACTGGAGCCACTCAACAGGACTCGACTGTCTTGCAGAAGGAAACCTTGTGGTTTGTGGCAACCTCCAAACTCAGCGTGGGAAAATTTCGTTGGCCTCATGAGGCACCTGCTTCATGAAGGTGCTATCAAGGGCACAATCCAACCTCAGCCAACGTCTGATCCTCAGCCTGACTTCAGATGCATGAGATATCCTTTCAGCCTTTGCAGAGTGTGCCTGCTCCCAACCTCACCCTATCTTTTGTTTTCAGACTCTACCCTAGCACTCCTGGCCCAAAAGCCCTCATGATTGGGAATTCTGGTTCCAGAACGAAGCACTCTGCCTGCCCCCCAAAGAAAAACATTGTCTATGGCATTGCTCAGAAACCCCAAATGAAAATGAACCTGCTCAGCCCTCGGCAACACCCCAAGTGCATAGGCTACCCTAAACACTATGCTCTGTCTTACATAGCCTGAGCCCAGACCTTGTGAGAGACATTGAGACAGTTGGCTTCACACCCAGCACATCGAACCTGCCATGGGTTAGGCCATTTCATCCCTTCCCATTGACCTGGGTGTCTTCCTGGAGGTATATTCTGAGGCTGTGTCAGACTATGCATTTTTTCTGGAGCTTCCTATGGAATTGGGGTGGTATTAGGGGCCTTGCAATTTTCTCTTAATCTGGTGGGTTGGGAAACTGAGACAGGCTGACATTCCTTGGGAGAGCTGGCCCAGTGCTGTTGTGTGTTCCTGGAGGCCCCATCCTGGAGGGCATATGGGTCAGGACTCTGGGTCCAAAGTCTTCAGACACAAACTCGGGTAAGAGTTAAGCTCGAGGTGATGGCAGACCCAATCTGCAGACCCTGAGCGAAGCTTCTCCAGATATGAAATTCGGACGGCTGTGAGGCAGGAGCACAGTCTTTTCTGTCTGACTTGTTTGTCTATGATGGCCACGAAATGGAGGGGTGGCCTCATGGGTCCATGTGAGATTCTACCTCTCTGGGAATTCTGCTCGGCACCCAAGAGTTTGGTGTATTTCCGGGGGATGGGAGGAGCGCAGTTTTCTGAGTCAGGGATCCCGTCCAAACAGCCATTCCAGAGATGGGTCCTGGGTTCTGGAGCCTGGATCACCGCAACAAGGCTTAGGATTTGGGCCTAGGGTCCTGCTCTATGTTTTCCTGGTACAGCTCCCGAGTGTTCTTGTTGGAAATGGGTCTCATTCTGAGGGTCACAATGCCTGTTTTTGCCCAGATGCCCATGCTGAGTGGGTGTGACCTCAAGGGCTATGCACTTGGCTCCCACTCTGAGGGTTGGACTGCCATCTCAACATTCAGTTTTCCTGCCATGGGGAAGGAGGGGTACTTTTTTATGCTTCAGGTTCCCCCATGGGCAGGAATTTGAGCTAAGTTCTGGGACAGGTGCCTGAATACCCAGTTCACTTTGAGATGAGGTCCTCGGGCCAAGGCAGGACCCACCTGCAGAAAATGAGGCCTGCTTTCTGGGTGGCTGTCAGGAGCTCGGGCTCGAGCTGTGTCAGACAGAACATTCGTGGAGAGTTCGGCCTAAGATATTGGGGTGCTTTTGAGAGCTGTGCAACTGGATCCTCATGGGGGATTTTTGCACAGACCCTTTCTTCACTTCTTCTATCTGGTGAGCAGGCAGATGGCTGCATTACGGCTCCAGAATATCCAAGTTGGAGGGTTTGCAGGCGAGGAGTGTGAGGACAGAAGTATGAAAACATAAGCTACGGTTACGCTCAGTGCCGAGCACATGTCTATTCCAATGTACAGCAGTTGTTTCGAGATCTTCAGCACCTGGGCGAGGGGAAGATGTCTGCTCACGCTGGAGTTTGTATCCATGATGGCCAACAAATGGTGGGGAGGCCTCAAGAATTCTTGGAGGTTTTTCCAAGCTGGAGCTTGTGAGCTGCTCCAAACATCAAGGTGTCCTACTTAGGGACAGCAGAAGTCTTCTTACAGGGCTCCAGGGTCCCCCATATGGAAGATTCGATAGCAATGCTCTCTGAATGGAGGCCTGGGAAGCCAATCTCGTGTTACCATTGCAGCTGAGGAACAGGGTAAGCTTGAACCAATGACACTGATTCCAAGTTCCAAGTGATTTGCGTTGATGGAAGTTCTCAGTCTAACAGGTCCCAATGCTGCTTGGTGTCCAGGGAGACCTTAGAATGTGGTGGCGGCTCTCTGACCATTGAGGATTCTCTAGCCTTAGGATTAGACCCAGTACCCAGGAGCCAGGTTTCCTTCTTGGGACAGGAGGTGTGCTCTTGTATGGCTCACGGACCACAGGTTGGACCATATGCTTGAATTTCCAGAACAGACCTCTAGGAAGAGAGACCTCAAAACATAAGCTAGGGTTCTGATGAGGTTTTAGGGCCATGGAAGTTTCAATCTTCGGACTAAGTGCCATTGGCCTGCATGTCATCCTGGAGGTAGGTGCTGAGGCTGTGTCAGGCTGTGCACTTTTTCCAGAGTGGCCTATGATATTGGGGTGCAGTCAGGGGCCTTGCAGTTTTCTCCTAATCTGGACATTTTGGGAAACTGAGATGGGCAGGGTTTCCTCAGGAGAGCAGGGCCAGTGATGTCATGTGTTTCTCGAGGCCCCATCCTGGAGGTCATGTGTGTCAGGACTTTGGGACCAAAGACTTTAGACACAACCTCGGATAAGAGATAGGAGTGAGGTGATGGCAGTCCGAATCTGAAGACCCTGAGGGAAGCTCCTCGGGATTTGAAATTCAGGTGGCTGGGAGGGAGGAGCACAGGCTTTTCTGTCTGGATTTTGTGTCTAGGATGGCCACTAAATGGAGGGGTGACCTCATGTGTCCGTGGGATATTATTCCACTCTGGTGATTCTCCTTGGCACCCAAGAGTTTGATTTCTTTTTGGGGAAGAGGAAAAGACTGTATTCCATCTCTGGGATCCTGTCCAAACAGGGATTCCAGAGATGGGTTCTGGGTCCAGACACTGGGAAAACTTAACCAAAGCTTCGATTTGGGATCCTGGTCCAGATCCCAAGGGGGATCTTTGGAAAGGGGTCTCATTCTGAGGGTCACAATGCCTATTTGTGCCCAGCTGCCCGTCCTGTGTAGGCATGGTCTCATGGACCATGCACCTGGTTCCCACTCAGGGTTGTACAGCCATCTCAACATTCAGTTTTCTGGCCATGGGGAAGGAGGAGCACTGTTTTGTGCTTCCGAGTCCCCTATGGGCAGGAATTTGAGCTAAGTCTGGGACAGGTACCTGAATATCCAGGTTGCTTCAAGATGATGGCCTCGGGCCAAGGTTGGACCCACCTGGAGGATATGGGGCCCACTATCTGGGTGGCTGACAGGAGGTCGGGGATCAGGCGGTGTCAGATAGACAATTTATGCAGAGGTTGGTCTATTATATTGGGGTGCCATTGAGGGCCGTGCAGGAGGATCCTCATGTGGGTTTCTCCGAAGACCCATAGGGCACTTCTTTCTGGTGGGCAGGCAGAAAGCTACACTGTGGCTTCAGAATTCCCAATATGAAGGGCTTGTAGGCGAGGAGTGTGAAGACAGAAGTCTGAAAACACAAGCCACGGATAAGCTCAGTGCCGACCACAGGACCATTCCATTGTGCAGTGGTTGTTTCGAGATTTCCAGCACCTGAGTATGGGCGAGGGTCAGATGTCTGCTCACGCTGGGTTTGCATCCATGATGGTCAACGAATTGTGGGGTGGCCTCAAGAATTCTTGGAGATTTTCCCAAGCAGGACCTTGTGAGCTGCTCCAAACAGCAAGGTGTCCTACTGTGGGACAGGGGAAGTCCGCTTACAAGGCTCCAGGGTCCCCCATATAGAAAGATTCGACAGCAGAGGTCTCTGAATGGGGGCGTGGGAAGTCTTCCTTGCATGACCATTGCAGCTGAGGAACATTGCAGGCTTGATCTGCTGGTTTTTGTTCAAATTTCCAAGTGATCTAAGTTGACGGATGTTCTCAGTCTAATGAGTCACAATGCTGCTTGGTGTCCAGGGAGACCTTAGAATGTGGTGGTGAGGGTGCCTGGGTGGCTCAATGGGCTAAGCCGCTGCCTTCGGCTCAGGTCATGATCTCAGGGTCCTGGGATTGAGTCCCGCATCGGGCTCTCTGCTCAGCAGGGAGCCTGCTTCTTCCTCTCTCTCTCTCTGCCTTCCTCTATGCCTACTTGTGATCTCTGTCTGTCAAATAAATAAATAAAATCTATATAAAAAAAAGAATGTGGTTGTGGGTCTGTGGCCATGCAGGATTCTCCTACCTGAGGGTTAGACCCAGTTCCCAGGAGCCAGGTTCCCTTCTCGGGACAGGAGGGGTTCTCTTGTATGGCTCAGGGACCACATGTCGGATCATATGTTGGATTTCAAGACCAGGCCTCTGGGCACTGAGGCCTGAATATCTAGGCTATTGTTCTTATGAGGTTGTAGGGGCATGTCATCCTCAACCTTCGGACTTAGGGACTTTGACCTGTGAGTCTTCCTGGAGGTAGATGCTCAGGCTGTGTCAGACTGTGCATTTTTTCCAGAGTGGCCTATGAAATTGGGGTGGGCTCAGGGGCCTTGCAGGCTTTTCCTAATCTGGAGGGTTTGTGCAACTGAGACGGCAGAATTTCATCCAGAGATCAGGCCCAGTGATGTAGTGTGGTTCTGTCAGCCCCATCCTGCAGGGAATGTGGTTAAGGGCTCTGGGACCAAAGTCTTCAGACACAAAATTGTGTATCAATTAGGAGGGAGGTGATGGCAGCCCCGATCTGCAGACGCTGAGGGCAGCTCCTCAGGATTTGAAATTCGTGTGGCTGGGAGGCAGGAGCAAAGGCTTTTCTGTCTGGATTGTGTCTAGGATGGCCTTGGAATGGTGGGGTGTCCTCATGTGTCCATGGAATATTCTACCTCTCTGGGGATTCTGCCCAGCACCCAAGAGTTTGGTGTCTCACTGGGAAGGAGAGAGCGTGGTTTACTGTTTCAATGTTTCCGTCAACACAGGGATTCCAGAGATGGGTTATAGGTCCCTGTGCCTGGATAACCCTACAAAGGCTTAGTATTTGGGCCTAGAGGCTTGACTGCCTGGCTCTGTGGGGCTTTGGTTCAGCTCCCATGGAGACTTGTTGGAAATGGGTCTCAGGGTAAGGGTCACAATGCCTGTTTGTGCCCAGATGCCCATCCTGAGTGGGCATTGGCTCTTGTTCCATGCACCTGGATCCCAATATGAGGGTTGGACCACCATATCAACATTTAATTTTCCTTCTATGAGGAAGGAGGAGTACTCTTTTGTGCTTCAGATTCCCCCATGCACAGTAATTTGAGCTATGTTCTGGGACTGGTACGTGAATAACCAGGTTGGTTTGAGATGAAGGACTCAGGTCAAGGCAGGTCACACCTGCCAGATATGGGTCCCGCTATCTAGGTGGCTACCAGGAGGTCGGGGCTCGAGCTGTGTCAGACAAAGCATTAGTTCACAAGGTGGCCTATGATATTGTGGTGCTATAGAGGGCTGTGCTGGTGGAACCTTATATGGAGTTTCACGCAGACCCATAGGGCACCTCTTTTTTCTGGTGGACAGGCAGAAGGCTGCATTGTGGCTCCCAAATTCCCAATATGGGGGACTTGAAGGCGAGGAGTGTGAGAACAGAAGGCAGAAAACACAATCTATGCTTAATCTCAGTGCCGAGAACATGGCCGTTCCAATGTGCAGTGGTTTTTTCGAGATCTCCAGCATCTGAGTACAGGCGAGGGTCAGATGTCTGCTCATGATAGAGTTTGTATCTATCGTGGCCAACAAATGAAATATCCAGCACCTGAGTAAAGGTGGATTTCAGATGTTTACGCACACTGGAGTTTGTGTCTCTGATGACCGAATGGAGGAGTGGCATCAAGAGGCTGATGCATGTGAGATGCTCCAAACAGCAAGGTTGTTTTTTCTACTGGACAGTTAGAGTCTGGTATGTTTTCTGCAGGGCCCCCCATGTGAAAAGTATGGGTAGCAGAGCCCTTCCACATGGATGCCTGGAAAGCACACCTCCATTGACCAATGCAGCTGAGGAACATGCAGGTTCTTTACGGTGCTTCTGGGGCGAAGCACCAAGGTCTTGAGTTGACATGGAATCTATTGAAGATGGGTTACAATGCTGGTTGTTTTTACCAGGTAGATCTTAGAATGTGTTGGTGGCTAAGGTGCCTGCAAGATTCTCCTACCCTGAGGGTTTAACACAGTTCGAAGAGCACGGTTACCTTCTGGGGACAGGAGATGTAGTGTTTTGTGGCTCAGGGACCACATGCCATATCATAAGTTCCTATTCAAGAACAGGCCTCTGAAGACAGATGCCCGACAACCTAATCTAGGGTTCCAATGAGTCCCAGGGGCATGAGAGGTTCAATCTTCAGACTTAGGAAAGTTGACTTGGGTGTCTGCCAGGATGTAGGTGATCAGGGAGTTTCAGACTGCGCACTTATGTCCAGAGTAACCTCCAATATTGGGGTGGCCACAGGGGCCTTGAATGTTTCAACCAACTCTGGAGGGTTTGGTTAACTGACATGCACAATTTCCATGGGGATGGCAAGCACAGTCCTGTGGTGTGGCTCCAGAGACTCCACCCTGGAGGGCATGTGAGCCATGGTTCTGGGAGGGAAGTCTGCAAACACAAACTCGGGTTAGGTTTAGTGGCTAGGTTATCGCAGGGCAATGTGTAGACCTGGAAGGCTACTCGTCAGGAACAGTAACTGGAATGACCCGAAGGCGGAAGCACAGGCTTTTATATCTGGATTGTGTGTCTAGGGTGACCTCAGAATGTAGCTGTGGCCTCATGGGTCCATGGGAGATTTTTCCTCTAAGGATACTGGCGGTTCCCAATATTTTGATGACTATTTGAGATGGGAAGACTGCTATTTTCGATCTTAGGTGTGCCCCAAAACAGGGATTCCAGAGATGGGCTCTGAATCTAGGCGCCTGGAAAATCCCACCAAGGGTTGGGATTTGGGCTTATGGGCAGACCAGGCCTGCAATGCAGGATCTTGGTGGTGCAACTGAGAGGGCTTGTTTGGAAGCATGCTCAGGCTGAGCATTACAATGCCTGTTTTTGCCCAGGGTGGCCCTCAGGAGTGGGCGTGGTCCCATTGTCCATTTTCTGGCTCCCACACTGAGGGATGGACACACATTCCAATGGCCAGGTTTCCAGCCATGGGGAAGGAGGAAATATCTATTGTGCTTCATGTTCCCCCATAGGCAGGGATTACAGCAAAGGTCTGGGGACAGATGCCTGAATACCAAGGATGCATAGAGATGACAGATTTGGGCCATGGTCGTTCTCACATGCTGGATATGGGCCCCGCTCTCTGGGTGGCTGACACGAGGTCTGGGCTCAGGCTGTGTCAGACACAGCACTAGTGGCCAGAGAAGTCTATATATTGGGGTTCTCTCCAGGGCCGAGTAAATTGATCCTCATGTAGGGTTTCTGGCCAGACTCACGAAGCACTTCTTTCTGTGGGGCAGGCAGAATGCTGCCTTATGGATCCAGAATTCCCTATCAAGAGGGTTTGGGGACAAATAGGGTGAGAATGCAATTGTAAACACCAGCTATGCTTAAATTGAGTGCCAAGCGGAAGTCAGTTTCAATGTGCAGCAGCTTATACGAGATATCCAGCACCTGAGTAAGGGCAGATGTCAGATATTTGCTCACACTGGAGTTTGTGTCTAGGATGATGACTAATGGAGGGGTGGCTTCAGGAGGCAATGGAGGATTACCCACGCTTAAGATTGTGAGATGCTCCAAACAACAAGGTTTCCTTCTAATGGACAGGAGGAGTCTGTTTTTTTTTCCTCCAGGGTCCCTCAAGTGGAAGTTTGCGTAGCAGAGCCCTCCCGCATGGATGACTGGAAAGCACACGTCCAATGACCATTGCAGCTGAGGAACATGACAGGTTCGTTTTGGTGGTTCTGGTGCCAAGTACCAAGGCCTTGAGTTGACTTGGAATCTCTTACAGATGTGTCCCAAAACTGGTTTGTTACAAGGGAGTTCTTAGAATGTATTGGTGGCTATGGGCCACGCTGAGGGTTTGGCACAGGTCGATGTGCACAGTTTCCATCTTGGGAGAGGAGATGTTCTGTTTTGTGGCTCAGGGTACATATGTTGTATCCTGACTTGGTATTCAAGAACAGGCCTCTGAGGATTGATGCTTGCAACCTAATCTAGAGATCCAATGATGTCCTTGGTGCCCATCAGGTTCAATTTTCTTACTAAGGACCATTGATATGGTTGTCTGACTGGATGTAGGTGATCAGGGTGTTTCAGACTGTGCATTTGCATCCAGAGCCACTTCCAATATTGGGGTGGGCTCAGGGGCCTTGCAGGTTTCTCCTAACTTGGAGGCTTTGGGGAACTGTGATGGGCACAGTTTCCTTGGGGATGGCAGGCCCAGTCCTGTGGTAAGGCTTCAGAGACCACCTCCTTGAGGATATGAGAGCCATGGTTTTGGGAGGGAAGTCTGCAAACACAAATTTGGGTCAGGGATAGTGGCAAGGTGATCGCAGGTCCAATGCATAGACCTAGAAGGCATCACGTCAGGAACTGTAATTAGGGTGACTGAAAGCTGGTAGCACAGGCATTTCTATCTGGATTGTGTGTCCAGGATGGGCTCTGAATGTAGACGTGGTCTCATGGTTCAATGGGAGACTTTTCCTCTCTAAGGATCCTGGTGGATCTCCATAGATTGGTGGTTTTTTAGAGAAGAAAAGAGTGCTCTTTTCCATCTTAGGGGTGCTCCAAAACAGGGAAGAATGCTGTTTTCCAACTTAGGCTTATGCCAAAACAGGGATTCCAGAGACGGGCTCTGGGTCTGGGTGCCCGGATATCCCACCAAGTGTTAGGATTTGGGCCTAGGGGCATTCCAGGCCTGCAATGCAGGATCCTAATGGTGTAACAGAGAGGGCTTGTTTGAAAGCATGCTCAGGCTGAAGGTCATCATGCCTCTTTGTGCCCAGGGGTCCCTCAGGAGAGGGCGTAGTCTCATTGGCCATATAGCTGGATCCCACTTTGAGGGTTGGACACCCATTGCAACAGCCAGGCTTCCTGCAATGGAAAGAGGAGTTCTCTATTGTGCTTCAGGTTCCCCCATTGGCAGGGTTACAGGAAAGGTCTGTGGAAAGTTGCCTTAATACCAAGGATGTGTACAGATGACAGGCTAAGAATTCCCAGGTAACAAAACAGCATTGTTACCCATGTTCATGACATTCCATGTAAAAATAAGCCCTTAGTACTTCGCCCCAGAGCCACCAGAATGAACTTGCCATGTTCCTAAGCTGCAATGGTCAGTGGAGGTGTGGTTTCCAGGCAACCATACGGGGGTGCTCTGCTACACAAACTTTGCAATTGGCGGGGACCCTTGAGACAAAAAAACAGAATGCCCCTGTCCGGTAGAAGGAAACCTTCTGTTTGGAGCATCTCACAAGCCCCAGCGTGGGAAATCCTCCATTTCCTCTTGAAGCCACCACTCCATTTGTCAGTCATCATAGACACAAACTCCAGCATGAGCAAACATCTGACATCCGCCCTTACTCAGGTGATGGATTTCAATTCGATCGCTGCACACTGGAATTGCCTTTAGTTTGACTGAATTAAGCCATAGCTTGGGTTTACAATTCCATCCTCATTCTACTGGTCCACAAGCCCTATTGTGAGGGAATTCTGGAGCTACAACACAATATTCTGCCTTCCCCATAGAAAGAAAAAGGGCCTGGAGAGTCTGCCCAGAAACTCCATATGATGGTCAATCTTCTCGGTGCTAGACGGAACCCTGATTCATAGGCTGCCCTGGGCACTAGTGCTGTGTCTGACATAGCCGGAGCCAGGACCTAGTGTCAGCCACGGAGAGATCAGGGCCCATATCCAGCATGTGAGACCAGCTATGGCCCAAGTCTGTCTTCTCTTCTATTCTTGGTATTCAGGCATCTGTACCCACACCTTTGCTGAAATCCTTGCCATTGGGGGAACCTGAAGCACAATAGAGAACTCCTCCTTCCCCATGGAAGGTATTCTGACAGTTGGGATAGTTGCTCAACCCTCAAAGTGGAAGGCAGCTCCATGGCCAAGGAGACCATGTGCACTCATGATGGCTTCCCCGGGCACAAGCAGGCATTGTGACCTCAGCCTGAGCATGCTTTCAACCAAACGCTCTCAATTGCATCTCTGGGACCCCGAATTGCAGGCCTAGTACACACCTAGGCCCAAATCCTAACCCTGGTGGGATTTTACAGGGGCCCAGACACAGGGCCCATCTCTGGAATCCCTATTTTGGGGGACCCTTAAGATGGAAAACAGCACTCTTCCCTTCCCCGAGATAGTCACCAAACTCATTGTAGCCACCAGGATCCTTGAGTGGAAAAATCTGCCATAGACCCATGAGAACACACCTGCATTCCGAGGCCATCCTGGACATACAATCCAGATACATATCATGTGCTATCACCTTTGAGTCATCGGATTTACAGTTCCTGACGAGCTGCCTTCCAGGTCTATGCATTGGGCCTGCAATCACCTTGCCATTAACCTAAACTGAGTTTGTGTTTGCAGACTTCCTTCCTAAAACCATGGCTCACATGACCTCCAGGTTCTGGCATCTGAAGCCACACCACAAGACTGTGCCTGAGATCCTCAAGGAAACTGTGCCCATCACTTTTGCCCGATACCTTCAGATTAGGAGAAACCTGCAAGGCCCCTGAGCGCAGCCAAATAATGGAGGCCGCTCTGGGCACAAATGCACAGTCTGAGACACCCTGATCACCTCCATACAGGCAGACACCCAAGTCAATGCTCCTGAGTCAGAAGATTGAACCTGACATGCCCCGAGGACTTCATTGGCACACTAGATTAGGTTTACAGGTATCTGTCGTCAGAGGCCTGCTCTGGAATATCAACTTATGATAAAATATATAGTCCCTGAGCCACAGAACAGAATATGTTCTCCCCAAAAAGGAAGCCATGCTCCTGGAATTGTGTCATACCCTAAGGGTATTTGGATCCTGAATGGCCCCTTAGCAACCAGCACATTCTACGATATTCCTGGTAACAAACCATCATTGTGCCCCATCTTCATGAGACTCCATGTCAACTCAAGGTCTCGATATATTGCCCCAGAGCCACCAGAATGCACCTGCCATGTTCCTCAGCTGCAATGGTCAATGGAGGGGTGATTTCCAGGCATCCCTGTGGGGTTCTCTGCTACAAAACTTTCCACATGGAGAAACCAGAGAAAACAAACCAGACTTCTCCTGTCCGGTAGAAAGAAACTTTGCTATTTGGAGCATCTCACAAGCCCCAGCATGGGAAATCCTCCATGGTCTCTTGATGCCACCCTTCCATTTGTGGGTAATCACAGACACAAACTCCAGTGTGAGCAAACATCTGACATCCACCCTTACTCAGGTGCTGGATATTCGAAACGGCAGCTGCACACTGGAACTGCCTTTTGCTTTTCACTGAACTTAACCATAGCTTTGTATTACTATTCTATCCTCACCACACTGGTCCACAATATCTCTTGATAGGGAATTCTGGAGCCACAACGCAGTATTCTGCCTTCCACATAGAAAGAAGAAGGACCTGTTGAGTCTGCCCAGAAACTGCACATGAGGATCAATCTACTCAGACCACGAGGCAACCCTGATTAATAGATTTCCCTGACCACTAGTGCTGTGTCTGACAGAGTCTAAGCCCCGACCTCGTTTCAGCCACCCAGAGGTGAGGGCCCATATTTAGCATGAGAGATCGGCAATGGCCCTGGGCCATCATCTGTACCCATCCTTGGTATCCAGTCATCTGTCCCCCAAACTTTGCTGGAATTCCTGCCAATGGCGAACCTGAAACACAATAGAGAACACCTCCTTCCCCATGGCAGGAATATTGGCTGTTGGGATGGTTGTCCAACCCTCAGCGTGGGAGCCAGCTGCATGGCCAAGGAGACCATGCCCACTCCTGAGGGCCGACATGGGCACAGGCAGGCATGGTGATCCTCAGCCTGAGCATGTTTTCAAACAAACACTCTCAGTTGGTCCTCCAGTACCAGCATTGCAGGCCTGGTATGCCCCTAGGCCCAAATCCTAACCCTTGGTGGGATTTTCCAGGTGCCCAGACCCAGAGTCCGTCTCAGAATCCCTGTTTGTGGCACCCTTAAGATGGAAAACAGCACTCTTCCCTTCCCTGAGAAAGGCACCAAACTATTGGGAGCCGCCAGGATCCTTAGAGAGAAAAAATCTCCCATGGACCCATGAAAACAAACCTGCATTCCGAGGCCATCCTGTCCACACAATCCAGAGAGAAAAGTCTTTGCTACCGCCTTCGAGTCATCCTATTTACATTTCCTGACGAGCTGCCCTCCATGTCTATGCATTGGGCCTGTGATCATCTCGACACTAACCCTAACCCCAGTTTGTGTTTGCCGACTTCTCTCCCAAAACCATGGCTTACATGCCCACCAAGATGTGGTCCCTCAAGCCACATCACAGGAAAGTTCCTGCCATCCCCAAGAAAACAGTGCCCATCAGGTTGTCCAAACCCTCCAGATTAGGAGAAACCTGCCAGGCCCCTGAACCCACCCCAATATTGGCGGTTGCTCTGGATGCAAACGTGCAGTGTGAACCACCCTGAGCACCTCCATCGAGGCAGAAAGCCAAGTCAATGGTTCTGAGTCAGATGATTGAACCTGACATGCCCCTAGGACTTCACTGGAACCCTAGATTGGGTCTTCAGACATCTGTTCTCAGAGTCCTGTTCTGGAATACCAAGTTATGATACAACATGTGGTCCCTGATTCCCACAACAGAACATCTCCTGTCTCCAGAAGGAAAATGTGCTCTTGGATCTATGTCCAACTTTCAGGGTAGATGGATCCTGCATGACCCATTAGCCCCAGCACCTTCTATGATCTCCCTGGTAACAAACCAGCATTGTGACCCAACTTCCTGAGACTTGATGCCAACTCAAGGTGTTGGTACTTTGCCCAAGAGCCATGAAACGAATCTGCCATGTTCCTCAGGTACAAAGGTCAATGGACGTGTGCTTTCTAGGCATCCAAGAGGTAGTTCTCTGCTACACAAAAATTCCACATAGGGAACCCTAGAGCAAACAAATAAGACTGCTCCTGTCAGGTTGAAGGAAACCTTGGTTGTTTGGAGCATCTCACAAGCCCCAGCCTGGGAAGTCCTCCACATTCTCTTGATGCCAACCCTCCATTTGTTAGTCATCATAGACACAAATTCCAGCATGAGCAAACATCTGACATCTGCTCTTACTCAGGTGCTGGATATTCGAATCAGTCACGCACACTGGAAATACCTTTCACTTGACACTGTATTCTTGCATAGTTTGGGTTTACAATTCCATCCTCACCCTACTGGACTGCAAGTCCTCTTGAGAGGGAATTAGGGAGACAAAACGCAACATTCTGCCTTCCCCATAGAAAGAAGAAGGGCCTGGTGAGTCTGCCCAGAAACTCCCCATGAAGATCAATCTACTTGGCCCTCGAGGGAACCCCAATTTATATTTTGCGCTGGCCACTAGCGCTGTGTCTGAGAGAGCCTGAGCCCCAACCTCGTGTCAGCCACCCAGAGTGTGGGGCCCTTATCCAGCATGTGGGACTGGCCATGGCCCAGTCATCTCTACCCATCCTTGGTATTCCGGCAACTATCCCAGACCTTTGCTGGAATCCCTACCAGTGGGGGAACCTGAAGCACAATTGAGAACTCCTCCTTCCACATGGCAGGAAGCCTGGCTGTTGCTATGGGTGCCCAACCCTCAGAATTAGAACCAGGTGCATGGCCAATGAGACAACGCCCAATCATAAGGGCCGCCTGGGCCAAAGCAGGCATTGTGTCCCTCAACCTTAGCATGCATTCAAACAAATGCTCTCAGTTGTTTCTGCAGGGTCCCGCATCGCAGGCCTGGTATGCCCTTAGGACCAAATCCTAACACTTCGTGGGATTTTCCATGCCAACATAACCAGAGCCCGTCTCTGGAATCTCTGTTTTGAAGCACCCCTATGATGGAAAACAGCAATCTTCCCTCCCCTGAGAAAACTATTAGGAGCTGCCAGGATGCGTAGAGAGGAAAAATCTCCCAGGGCTCCATAAGACCACACCTTCATTCCGAGGCCATCCTGGACACACAATCCAGATACAAGAGACTGTGCTACCACCTTCGAATCACCTGGTTTACAGTTCCAGACGAGCTGCCCTACAGACCTACGCATTGGGCCTGTGATCACCTCGCCATTAACCCTACCCCAAGTTTGTGTTTGCAGACTTCTTTCCCAAAACCATGGCTCACATGCCCTCTATGATGGGTCTCTGTAGCCACACCACAGGAAAGATCCTGCTATCCCCAATGAAACTGTGTCAATCACAGTTGCCCAAACCCTCCAGATTAGGAGAGACCTGCAAGTCCCCTGAGCCCAGTCCAATATTGGAGGCCACTCTGGACACAAATGCACAGTGTGCAACACCCTGATCACCTCCATCCAGGAAGACACCCAAGTCAATGGTCCTGAGTCAGAAGATTGGTCCCTGAACCCCACAATAGAATATCTCCTGTCCCCAGATGGAATTCATGCTCTTCAACTTGTGTCAAGGGTCGGGGTATATGAATTATGCACAGCCCGTTAGCCCCCAGCACATTCTAAGATCTCTCTGGTAACAAACAAACAGCATTGTGATCCATCTTCATGAGATTCCATGTCACTTCAAGTCCTTGGTAATTCGCCCAAGAGCCACCAGAATGAACCTGCCATGTTCCTCACCTGATATGGTCAGTGGAGGTGTGCTTTCCAGGCATCCATGTGGGAGTGCTCTTCTACTTATTCTTTCCACATGTGGGACCCTGGAGCAAACAAACCAGACTGCCACTGACCAGTAGAAGGGAACCCTCTGGAGCATCTCAGAAGCACCAGCAGGAGAAATCCTCCATGGCCCTTGACACAATCCCTCCATTTGTCAGTCATCATAGACAAAAACTCCAGCATGAGAAAACATCTGAAATCTGCCGTTATTTAGATTCTGCACTTTCTCTTCCACCACTGCACACTAGAACTGCGTTTCACTTGACACTGAATTTATCCAAAGCTTGGGTTTAGAATTCCATCCTCAGCCTCCTGGTCTGCAAGCCCTCTAGAGAGTGAATTTGGAGCCACAAGGCAACATTCTCCATTCCCACTAGAAAGAAATAGGGCCTGGTGAATCTTCCCAGAAACTCCACATGAGGTTCAATCTACTTGGCACTCGATGGAACCTTGATTTATAGGCTGTCCTGGGCACTAGTACTAGTACTAGTACTAGTACTGTGTCTGACAGAGCCTGAGCCAAGACCTAGTTTCAGGCACCCAGAGATATGAGCCCATATCCAGCATGTGAGATTGGCCAGGGCCCAAGTCCATCATCTCTACTCATCCTTGGTATTCAGGCACCTGTCCCCAGACCTTTTATGTAATCCCTACCAATGGGGTAACCTAAAGCACAATAGAGAACTCCTCCTTCCCCATGGTAGGAATCCTGGCTGTTGATATGAGTGTCCAAACCTCAAAGTGGGAGCCAGCTGCATGGCCAAGGAGACAATGCCCACTCATGAGGGCTGCCCTGGGCACAAGTAGCCATTGTAACCCTCAGCTTGATGAAGCCTTCAAAAAAATGCTCTTAGTTGCACCTCCAGGATCCTGCATTGCAGGCCTGATATGCCCTTAAGCCCAAATCCTAACACATCGTGGGATGTTCCATGTGCACATACCCAGAGCCCGTCACTGGAATCCCTGTTTTGAGGCACCCCTAAGATGGAAAACAGCACTCTTCACTTCCCTGAGAAAGCCACCAAACTAATGGGATCCCCCAGGATCCTTGAGAAGAAGAATCTCCCATGGTCCAATGAGTCCACACCTGTATTCCGAGGCCAGCGTGGATATGTTATCCAGATACAAGAGACTGTGCTACTGGCTTCGAGTCACCTGATTTACAGTTCCTGACGTGCTGCCCTCCAGATCTTTGGATTGGGACTGTGAACACCTCTCCATTAACCTTATCCCGAGTTTGTGTTTGCAGATCTCTCTCTAAAAACAATAGCTCACATGTCCTCCAGGATGGGGCCCCTAGAGTCACACCACAAGACTGTGCTTGCCATCCCCAAGGAAACTGGGCCCATCACAGTTGCCCAAACCCTCCTGATTAGGAGAAACCCGGAAGGCTCCTGAGCACATCCCAATATTGGAGGCTGCTCTGGATGCAAATGCACAGTCTGAAACACCCTGATCACCTCCATCCAGGCAGACACCCAAATCAATGGTCCTGAGTCAGATAATTGAACCTGACATGGCCTTAGGACCTCATTGGAAGAGGGATTAACTTTTCAGGCACCTGTCCTCAGAGGCCTCTTCTGGAATACCAACTTATGATACAAATTATGGCCCCTGAGCCCCAGGGTGGGAAATCCTCCATGGCCTCTTGACGCCACCTCTCCATTTGTTGGTCATCGTAGACACAAACTCCAGCCTGAGCAAACATCTGACATCCGCCCATATTCAGGCGCTGATATTGGAATCAGCTGCTGCACACTGGAACTGCCTTTCGCTTTGCAATGAATTTAAGCCTAGCTTCAGACTACAATTTCATCCTCACCCTACTGGTCTGCCATATCTCTTGATAGGGAATTCTGGAGCCACAATGCAACATTCTGCCTTCTTCATAGATAGAAGGACCTGGTGAGTCTGCCCATAAACTGCACATGAAGATCAATATACTCAGCCCAGGAGGGAACCCCTATTTATAGTTTGCCCTAGCCACTAGTGCTGTGTCTGACAGAGCCTGAGCCCCTACCTCGTGTCAGCAACCCAGAGGGTGGGGCCCACATTAACCATGTGAGACCGGCCATGGCCCAGGGCTGTCATTACTACCCATCCTTGGTATTCAGGCATCTGTCCCCTAGATCTTAGCTGGAATCCCTACCAATGGGGGGACCTGAAGCACAATAGAGAATTCATCCTTCGCCATGGCAGGAATCCTGGCTTTTGGATGGGTGTCCAACCCTAGGAATGGGAACTGGCTGCATGGCTGAGTAGACATCGCCCAATCCTGATGGCCTCCGGGGCACAAGCAGGCATTGGGACCCTCAGCTTGACCATACTTTCAAACAAACGCTCTCAGTTGCACCTCCAGGATCCCGCATTGCAGGCCTGGTATGGCCCTAGGCCTAAATATTAACCCTTGGTGGGATTTTCCAAGCACTTAGACCCAGAGCTCATCTCTGGAATGCCTGTTTTGGGGCACGCTTAAGCTGGAAAACAGTACTCATCCCTTCCCGGAGAAATCCAACAAACTATTGAGAACCGCCAGGATCCTTGAGAGGAGAAATCTCCCATGGACCCTTGAGACAACACCTGCAATAAAGGCCATTCTGGAAATTAAATACAGATACAATTACCTGTGCTACCACCTTTGAGTTACGTGATTTACAGTTCCAGACTTGCTGCCCTCCTGGTCTATGGATTGAGACTATGATCACCTTGCCACTAACCCTAACCTAAGTTTGTGTTTGCAGACTTCTCTCTCAAAATCATGGCGCACATGTCCTCCAGGATGGGGTCTCTGGAGTCACACCACAGGACAGTTCCTGCAATCCCCAAGGAAACTACCCATCACAGTTGTCCAAAAACCCCATATAAGGAGAAACCTGCAAGGAACCTGAGCCAACCCTAGTATTGGATGCCACTCTGGACTCAAATGCACAGTCTGAAACACCCTCATCACCTGCATCCAGTCAGACTCCAGAGTCAATGATCCTGAGTCAGAAGATTGAATGACATTCCCCTAGGGCCTCATTCAAACCCTTTATTAGGTTTTCAGGCTTCTGTCCTCAGAGACCTGTTCTGGATTACCAATTTATGATACAACATATGGCCGCTGAGCCCCACAACAGAATATCTCCTGCCCCCAGAAGCAATCCAGGCTCTTGGGCCTGTGTCAAATCCTCAGGCTAGATTAATCCTGCATGGCCCATTAACCACCAGCACATTCTAAGATCTCCCTGGTAACAAACCAACATTTTGACCCATCTTCATGAGGTTCCATGTCCAATCCAGTCTTTATTTCTTCGCCTCAAAGCCACCAGATGCCATGTTCCTTCGCTGTCATGGTCAATGAAGGTGTGCTTTCCAGTCACCCATGTGGGAGATCTATGCTATCCGAACTTTCGACATGGGGAACCATGGAGGAAACAAATCAGACTGCCCCTGTCTGGTAGAAGGAAACCTTGCTGTTTGGAGCATCTCAAAAACACCAGATTGGGAAATCCTCCATAACCTCTTGACGCCACCCCTCCATTTTTGTGTCATCATAGACACAAACTCCAGCATGAGCAAATATCTGACATCCACCCTCACTCAAGTGCTGAATATTGGATTCAAACATTGCACACTGGAAACTTCTTTCGCTTGATACAGAATGTAACCATAGCTTAGGTTTACAATTCCATCCTCAGCCTCCTGGTCCACAAGCCCTCTTGATAGTGAATTCTAGAGCCACAAAACAGCATTCTGCCTTCCCCTTACAAACAAGAAGGGCCTGGTGAGTCTGCCCAGAAACCATACATGAGGATCAATCTGCTCGGCACTCGAGGGAACCCCAATTTATAGGCTGCCCTGGGCACTAGTGCTGTGTCTGACAGAGCCTGAGCCAAGACCTAGTGTCAGCCACCCAGTGATCGGGGCCCATATCCACAATTTGATACTGGCCATGGCCCATGTCCATCATCTTTACCCATCCTTGGTATTCAGGCCTCTGTCCCCAGACCTTTGCTGGAATCCCCGCTAATGGGAGAACCTGAAGCACTATAGAGAACTCCTCTTTCCCCATGGCAGGATTCTGGCTGTTGGGATGGTTGTCCAACCCTCAAAGTGGGAGCCAGCTGCATGGCCAATGTGACCACGCCCACTCATGAGGGCCACCTGGGCATAAGCAAGTATTGTGACCCTCAGCCTGAGAATGATTTCAAACAAGACCTCTCAGTTGCACCTCCAGGATCCTGCATGCAGGCCTGGTAAGCCACTAGGCCCAAATCTTAACACTTGGTGGGATTTTCCAGGGGACCAAACCCAGAGTCCGTCTCTGGAATCCATATTTTGGGGCACCCCTAACATGAAAAACAGCACTCTTCCCTTCCCCGAAAAAGCCACCAACTATTGGGAGCCACCAGGATCCTTAGAGAGGAAAAATCTCCCATGGACCCATGAGGCCACAACTGCATTCTGAGGCCATCCTGCACACAATACAGAGAAAAAAGCCTGTGATTCTGCCTTTGAGTCACCCGATTAACAGTTCCTGAAGAGCTGCCATCCATGTCTATGCATTGGGCCTGTGATAACCTTGCCACTAACCCTAACCCAAGTTTGTGTTTTCAGACTTCCCTCCCAAAACCATGGCTCACATGCCCTCCAGTTTGTGATAACTGGAGCCACACCACGGGATTGTACCTGTCTTCCCAAAGGAAACTGTGATTGTCACTATTAAACAAACCCTCTAGATTAGGAGAAACCTGCAAGTCCCCTAAGCCCAGCCCAATATTGGAGGCCACTCTGGACGCAAATGCACAGTCTGACACACCATATCATCTACATCCAGGCTGATATCCAAGTCAATGGTCCTCAGACAGAAGATTGAACCTGACATGCTCCTAGGATTCACTGGAACACTAGAATAGGTTTTCAGGTATCTGTACTCAGAAGGCTGTTCTGCATATCAATGTATGATACAATATGGTCACTGAGCCACACAAAAGAACATCTCCTGTCCTTAGAAGAAAGCTGTGCTCTGGACCTGTGTCAAACACTCTGGGTAGATGAATCCTTCAAGGCCCCCTGGCAACCAGCACATTCTATGATCTCCCTGACAAAATACCAGCATTGTGACCCATCTTCATGAGACTCCATGACAACTCCAGCCCTTGGTACTTCGGCCCAGAGCCACCAGAATGAAACTGCCATGTTCCTCTGCTGCCATGGTCAATGTAGGTGTACTTTCCAGGCATCCAGCGGGAGTGCTCTGATACCAACTTTCCACATGGGGAACCCTGGAGGAAACAAACCAGACTCCCCTGTACGGTAAAAGGAATCTTTTCTGTATGGAGTATCTCAAGCCTGAGGGTGGGTAATCCTCCATGGCCTCTTGAGGCCACCCATCCATTTGTTGGTCATCATAGACACTAACTCCAGCGTGAGCAATCAACTGACATCTGCACTTACTCAAGTGCTGGATATTTGAATCAGCTGCTACACACTGGAATTGCCTTATGCTTGGCACTGAATTTAAAAGTAGCTTGGCGGGACGCCTGGGTGGCTCAGTTGGTTAAACAGCTGCCTTCGGCTCAGGTCATGATCCCAGCGTCCTGGGATCGAGTCCCACATCAGGCTCCTTGCTCCGCAGGGAGCCTGCTTCTCCGTCTGACTTTGCCTTCCACTCTGTCTGCCTGTGCTTGCTCTCGCTCGCTCTCTGACAAATAAATAAAATCTTGAAAAAAAAAAGTAGCTTGGGTTTGCAATTCCATCCTCACCCTGGTGTTCAGTAAGCTCTCTTGATAGGGAATTCTGAAGCCACAACACAGCATTCTGCCTTCCCCATAGCAAGAAAAAACAGCCTGGAGAGACTGCCCAGAAACCCTACATGAGGATAAATCTACACGACCCTCGAGTGAACCCCATTTATAGGTTTACCTGGCCACTAGCGCTGAGTCTGACAGAACCTCGTCTCTGACCTCGTGTCAGGACCCAGAGACTGGGCTCCAACTCCAAAATGTGAGACCAGCCATGTCCCAGGGCTGTCATCTCTACCCATTTTGATTCAGGCATCTGTCCCCAGACATTTGCTGAAATCCCTGCCAATGGGGGAACCAGAAGCACAATAGGGAAATCCTCCTTCCCCATGGCAGGAATGATGGCTCTTGGGATGGGTTTCCAGACCTCAGAGTGGTAGCCAGCTGAATGGCCAATGATAACCCGCCCACTCATGAGGGCCGCCCTGGACACAAGCAGGCATTGTGACCCCCAACATGAGCATGCTTTCAAACAAACACTCTCAGTTGCATTCCAGAATCCAAATTTGCAGGCCTGATATTCCCCTAAGCACAAATCCTAACACCTGGTGGGATTATTCAGGGGACCAGAAACACAGCCTGTCTCTGGAATCCCTGTTTTGGGACACCCCTAAGATGGAAAATAGCACTCTCCCCTTCGCCAAGAAAGCCACCATAGTATAGGGAGCCGCTAGGATCCTTGAGAGGAAAAATCTCCCATGGATCCATGAGACCACACCTGTATTCCGAGGCCATCCTGGACACAAAAGCCAGATACACAAGCCTGTGCTACCACCTTCAAGGCAACTAATTTATAGTTCCAGACGAGCTGCCCTCCAGGTCTATGCATTGGGCCTGCGATCACCTCACCGCTAACCTTAACCCGAGTTTGTGCTTACAGACTTCTATCCCGAAACCATGGCTCATATTTCCTCCAGGATGGGGTCTCTGGAGCCACACCAAAGGACTGTGCCTGCCATACCCAAGGAAAATGTGTCCGTCACATTTGCCTAAAACTTCGAGATAAGGAGAAACCTGCAAGGCCCCTGAGCCCACCCCAATACTGGAGGCCCCTCTGGACACAAATGTGCATTCTGAAATACGCTGATCACCTGAATCCAGGCAGATACCCAAGTCAGTGTTTCTCAGTCAGAAGATTGAACCTGACATGCTCCTATGACCTCATTGTAACCCCTGATTAGGTTTTCAGGCATTTGTAATCAGAGACCTGTTCTGGAGTACCAACTTAAGATACAACATATGGTCCCTGATCCCCACAACAGAACATCTCCTTTCTCTAGATGGAAGCCGTGCTCTTGGAACTGTGTCAAACCCTCAGGGTAGATGAATCCTACTTGGCCCGTAGCCACCAGCAGAATCTAAGATCTCACTGGTAACAAGCCAGCATTGTGAGCGATCTTCATGAGATTCCATGTCAACTACAGGCCTTGGTACTTCACCCCAGAGCCTTCAGAAAGAACCTGCCATGTTCCTCAGCTGCAATGTTCAGTGGAAGTGTGCTTTCCAGGCATCCATGTGGGAGTGCTCTGCTACCCAAACTTTCCACATGGGGGACTCTCGAGCAAACAAATCTGACTGCCCTGTCCTGTAGAAGGAAACCTGGCTGTTTGGAGCATCTCACAAGCTCAAGTGTGGGAAATCCTCTATGACCTCTTTTCAACTCCTCTCCATTTGTCGGTCATTATAGACACAAACTCCAGCTTGAGCAAACATCTGACGTCTGTGCTTACTCAGGTGCTGGATATTCGAATCAGCCGCTGCACACTGGAAATGCCATTCGCTTGTCACTGAATTTATTCATAGCTTGGGTTTACAATTCCATCCTCACCTTACTGGTCCACAAGCCCTCATGATAGGGAATTCTGCAGCCACAACACAGCATTCTGCCTTCCCAATAGAAAGAAGAAGGGCCTGGTGAGTCTGCCCAGAAACTCCACATTATGATCAATCTACTTGTCCCTTGAGGGAACCCTGAATTATAGACAGCCCTGGCCCCTAGTGTTGTGTCTGACAGAGCCTAAGCCCCGACCTCGTGTCAGCCACCTAGAAGGCGGGGCCCATATCCCGCATGTTAGACTGGCCACGGAACAGAGCCGTCATCTTTACCCATCCTTGGTATTCAGGCATGTGTCCCCAGACCTTTCCTGGAATCCCTACCAATGAGGGAACCTGAATCACAATAGAGAAATCCTCATTCCCCATGGCAGAATTCCTGTAAGTTCGGAAGGGTGTCCAACACTCAGAGTGTTAGCCTACTGAATGGCCATTGAGACCACCCCCATTCCTGAGGGCCACCCTATGCAAAAGCTTGCATAGTGACCCTCAACCTGAGCATGCTTTCAAACAAACGCTCTCAGTTGTATCTCCAGGACTTGCATTGGAGGCCTGGTAAGCCCCTATGCCCAAATCATAACCCTTGGTGGGTATTTCCAGGTGCCCAGAGCCAGAGCACTTCTCTGCAATCCCTGTTATGGGACACCCTTAATATGGAAAACAGAACTCTTTCCTCTCTGAGAAAGCCACCACATTATAAGGAGCTGCCAGGATACTTGAGAGGAAATATCACCCATGGACACCTGAGACCACACCTGCATTCTTAGTCCATCGTGGATACACAATCCAGATAAAAAAGCCTGTGCTACCTCCTTTGAGGCATGCGATTTACATTTCACACGGAGCTTACCTCCAGGAGTATGCATTGGGCCTACAATCAATTCGCCACTAAACCTAACCCGCATTTGTGTTTGCAGACTTCCCTCCCAAAACCATGGCTCTCATGCCCTCCAGCATGGGGTCTCTGGAGCCACACCACAGGACTGTGCCCACCATTGCCAAGGAAACTGTGCCCATCAAATTGCCCTATCTTTCCAGATTAGGAGAAACCTGCAAGGCCCCTGAGCCCACCCCAATACTGGTTGCCACTCTGTACACAAATGCACAGTCTGGAACACCCTGATCACCTACATCTAGGCAGACTTTGAAGTCAATGATACTGAGTCAGAGGATTGAACCTGACATTCCGTTAGGATTTTATTGGAACCCTAGATTAAATTCTCAGGCATCTATCCTCAGAGGCCTGTTCTGCAATACCAAATTATGATACATTTGGTCCGTTAGCCCCACATCAGAACATCTCTGGTCCGAGAAGGAAACCGTGCCCTTTGACCAGTGTCAAACCCTCAGGGTAGATGAATCCTACATGGTCCCTTAGCCACCAGCACACTGTAAGGTCTCCATGGTAACAAACCTGCATTATGACCCATCTTCATGAGACTTCATGTCAACTCCAGGCCTTGGTAATTCGCCCAAGAGCCACCAGAACGAATTGGCCATGTTTCTCAGCTGCAATTTTAATGGAGGTGTGCTTTTCAGGCATTCACGTGGGAGTGCTCTGCTACCCAAACTTTCCACATGGGGGACCCTGCAGCAAATAAACCAGACTCCCCCTGTGTGGTAGAAGGAAACTTTACTGTTTAAAGCATCTCACAAGCCCCAGCATGTGAAATCCTCCATGGCCTCTTGACGCCACCCCTCCATTCATCGGTCATCATAGACATAAACTCCAGCATGAGGAAATGTCTGACTTTCACCTTTACTCAGGTGCTGGATATCTGGAATCAGACACTGCACAATGGAACTGCCTTTTGCTTGGCACTGAATTGAACCTTAGCTTGAGTTTACAATTCCATCCTCACCCTACTGGTCCCCAAGCCCGCTTGATAGGGAATTCTGGGGCCACAACGCAGCTTTTTGACTTCCCCTTAGAAAGAAGAAGGGCATGGTGATTCTGCCCAGAAACTCTGCATGAGGATCAATCTGCTCAGCCCTTGAGGGATCCCTGATTCATACTCAGCCCTGACCACTAGTTCTGTTTCTGACAGAGCCTGAGTGCTCAATTCATGTCAGCTACTCAGAGAGTCAGGCATGTGAGACTGGCCATGTCTCAGGTCCCTCATCTCTACCCATCCTTGGTATTCAGGCATCTGTCCCCAGACATTTGCTAGAATACCTGCTAATGGGGGAACCTGAGGCACAATAGAGAATTCTTCCTTTTCCATGGCAGGAATCCTGGTAGTTGGGATGGGTGTCCTACATTAAAGTGGTAGCCAGCTGCATGGCCAAGGAGACAACTCCCACTCATAAGGGCTGCCCTAATCACATCAGGCATTGTGACACTCAGACTAGCATGCTTTCAAACAAACGCTCTCAGTTGTACCTCCAAGTCACACATTGTAGGCCTGGTACTCCCCTAGGCCCAAATCCTAATCCTGGTGGGATTTTCCAAGCACCCAGACTCACAGCCCTTCTCTGGAATCCCTTTTTAGGGAACATCTAAGATTGAAAACAGCACTCTTCCATTCAAACGAGAAAGCCACCATACTATTGGGAGCTTCCAGGATCTGTAGAGAGGAAAATACTCTCATGGAAACATTAGAACACACCTGCATTCCAAGGCTATCATGGACACACAATCCAGATACAAAAGCCAGTGCTAGTGCCTTCGAGGTACGTGATTTACAGTTCCTGACGATCTGCCCTCCAGGTCTATGCATTGGGCCTACGATCACCTCGCAACTCAACCTAATCCGAGTTTGTGATTGCAGACTTCTCTCCCAAAACCATGGCTTACATGCCCTCCACGATGGAGTCTCTGGAGCCACACCACAGGACTGTGCCTGCCACCCCCAAAGAAACCGTGCCCACAAATTTTCCTAAACCTTCAAGATTAGGAGAAACCTGCAAGGCCCCAGAGCCCACCCCAATATTGGAGGCCACTCTGTACACAAAGGCACAGTCAGAAACACCCTGATTGCCTACATATAGGCAGACACCGAAGTCAATGGTCCTGAGTCTGATGATTGAACCTGAAATTCCCCTTGGACTTCATTGGAACCCTAGATAAAGTTTTTAGGCATCTGTCCTCGGATGCCTGTTCTAGAATTCCAACTTATGATACAACATTTGGTCCGTGAGCCCCACAACAGAACATCTCCGATACCCAGAAAAAAACCGTGTTCTTCGACCGGTGTCAAACCATCAGGATAGACTAATCATACATGGCCCCTTAGCCACCAGCACATAGTAAGATTTCCGTGGTAACAAAACTGCATTGTGACCCAACTTCATTAGAAACCAGGCCTTGGTACTTTGCCCTAGAGCAACCAGAAAGAACCTGCCATGTTCCTTAGGTGCAATGGTCAATGTAGGTGTGCTTTCCAGTATCCACGTGCGAGTACTATGCTACCCAAACTTTGCACATGGGGGAACCTGGTGTAAACAAACCAGACCTCCCCTGTCCAGTAGAAGGAAACCTTATGTTTGGATCAACTCACAGGCCTCAGCGTGTAAACTGCTACATGGCCTCTTGATGCCACCACTCCATTGGTCAGTCATCATAGACACAAACTCCAGTCTAAGCAAACATCTGACATGCACCCTTATCCCGGTGCTGGATGTCTTGAATAAACCACTGCACATTGGATCTGCCTTCCACTTGGCACTGAATTGAACCATAGCTTGTGTTTACAATTCCATCCTCACCTGACTGGTCCCTAAGCCCTCTTGATAGGGAAATCTGGGGCCACAACGCAGCATTCTGCCTTCCCCATCGAATGTAGAAATGCCTGGTGAGTCTGCCCTGAAAACCCACATGAGGATCAATCAGGTCGGCCCTCGAGTCAACACCGATTTATAGGCTGCCATGGCCACTAGTGCCGTGTCTGACAGAGCCTGAGCTCGACTGAGTTTCAGCCACTAGAGAGCAGGCCCCATATCTAGCATTTGGGATTGCCATGGCCCAAGTATGTCATCTCTACCCATCCTTGATATTCAGGCACCTGTCCCCAGACCTTGGCAGGGATCCCTGCCAATTAGGGAACTTGAAGCACAATAGAGAACTCTTCTTTCCCCATGGCAATAAACCTGGCTTTTGGGATGGGTGTTCTACCCTCAAAGGGGGAGCCAGTTACAACATCAATGACACCACACACACTCCTGAGGACTACCCTTGGCACAAACAGGCATTGTGACCCTCACCCTGAGTATGCTTTCAAAAAATCCCTCTCAGATTCACCACAATGATCCCTCATTTCAGGCCTGGTATGCCTGTAGGTTCAAATCATAAAACTTGGTGGGATTTTCGAGGTGCCCAGACCCAGAGACCATCTCTGGAATTTTTGTTTTGGTGCACCCTTCAGATGGAAAACAGCACTCATCCCTTCCCCAAAAATGTCACCAAATTATGAGGAGCCACCAGGATCCATAGAGAGGCAATGTCTCCCATGGACCCATGAGAACACACCTGCATTCCGAGGCCATCCTGGACACACAATCCGGAGAGAAAAGCCTGTGCTACTGCCTTCTATTCACCCTAATTACAGTTACAGATGAGCTGCTCTCAAGGTATATGCATTGGGCCTGTGATCACCTCGCCACTCACCCTAATTCAAATTTGTGTTTGCAGACTTATCTACCAAAACCATGGCACACATGCCCTCCAGGATGGGGTCTCTGGATCCACACTGCAGGACTGTCCCTGCCATCCACAAGGAAACTGTTTCCATCACAGTTGCCCAAACTGTCTAGATTAGGAGAAACCTACAAGGCCTCTGGGCCTACCCCAATTTCGGCGGCCGCTCTGAACACAAATGCACAGTCTGAAATACCCTGATCCCCTACATCCAGGAACACAGCCAAGTCAATGGTCCTGAGTCAGAATAATGAACCTAACATGCCCCTAGGACGTCATTGGAACCATTGATTCGGTTTTCAGACATGTGTCCTCAGAGGCCTGTTCTAGAATGCGAACTTATGATACAACATGTGGTGGCTGGGCCACACAACAGAACATCTCCTGTCCCCAGAAGGAAACCGTGCCCTACAATCTGTGCAAAATCCCAGAGTAGTAGATTCCTGCACAACTACTAAGCCACCAGCACATTCTAAGATCTACCTGGTAACAAACCAGCTGTGTGGCCCATCTGCAAGAGATTCCATGTCAAATCAAGGACTTGGTACTTTGCTACAGAGACACCAGAATAAAGCTGCCATGTTCTTCAGTTGCAATGGTCAATGAAGCTGAACATTCCAGGCATCCATGCGGTAGAGCTCTGCTACCCAAACTTTCCACATGGGGGACCCTGGAGCAAATAAACCACACTCCACCTGTCCAGTAGAACGAAACCTTGCTATTTGGAGCAGCTCATGAGTCTCAACGTGAAAATCCCTCCATGGCTTCTTGACGCCACCCCTCCATTTGTCAGACATCATAGACACAAACTCCAGTGTGAGCAAATATCCGACGTCCTCCCTTACTAAGGTGCTGGATATCTCGAAAAAGCTGCTGGACACAGGAACTGCCTTCCGCTTGGCAGTGAATTGAACTGTAGCTTGTGTTTACAATTCCTTCCTCACCCGACTGGTCCCCAAGCCTTCTTGATAGCGAATTATGGAGACACAACACAGCATTCTGCCTTCCCGATAGAAACAAGTGCCTGGTGAGTCTGGCCAGAAACCCCACATGAAGATCAATCTGCTCGGCCCTATATCGGAGGGACCCTGATTTATAGGTTGCCCTGGCCACTAGTGCTGTGTCTGACAGAGCCTGAGCCCAGACCTAGTGTCAGTCACCAGAGTTTGAGCCCCACATCTAGCATTTGGGATTGCCATGGCTCAAGTATTTCATCTCTACCCATCCTTGGTATTCAGGCACCTGTCCCCAGACCTTTGCTGGAATCCCTGACAATGGGGCATCCTGAAGCACAATAGAGAACTCCTCCTTCTTCATATCAGGAAACTTGGCTGTTAGGATGGGTGTTCAACCCTGAAAGTGGGAGTCATTTACAAGTCCAGTGAGACCACACAAACTCCTCAGGGATGCCCTGGAGGCAAACAGGCCTTGTGACCCTCAGCCTGAGCATGCTTTCAAACAATCCTTCTCTGTTGCACCACCATGAACCCGCATTGCAGGCCTAATATGCCCCTAAGCCCAAATCCTAGCACATGTTGTGATGTCCCAGATGCCATGAACCAGAGCCCGTCTCTGGAATCCCTGTTTTGGGGCACCCATAAGGTGAAAAACATCACTCTCCCCTTCCCCGAAAAAGCCACCAAACTATGGAGAGCCACCAGGATCCATAGAGAGGAAAAGACTCCCATGGACCCATGAGACCACACCTGCATTCCAAGGCCATGCTGGACACACAATCCAAAGAGAAAAGCCTGTGCTACTGCCTTCCAGTCTCCCTAATTATAGTTCATGAAGAGCTTCCCTCCAGGTCTACGCATTGGGCCTGTGATCACCTCGCCACTCACCCTAATTTGTATTTGTGTTTGCAGACTTCTCTCCCAAAACCATGGCTCACATGCCCACCAGAATGTTATCTCTGAAGCCACAACACAGAACTCTGGCTGCCAGCCCCAAGGACACTGTGCATATCAGATTTGCCCAAACCTTCCAGATTAGGAGAAACCTGTGTGGCCCCTGAGCCCACACCAATATTGCCGGCCACTCGGGATGGAAATGCGCAGTCTGAAACACCCTTATCACCTACATCCAGGGAAATAGCCAAGTCAATGATCGTGAGATAGACGATTGAACCTAAAATGCCCCTAGGCTCTCAATGGAACCCCATTAGGTTTTTAGGCATCTGTCCTCAGGGGCCTGTTCTGAAATACCAATCTATGACACATCATGTGGTCTCTGAGCCACACGACAGAACATCCCCTGTCCCCAAAAGAATACCATGCTCTTCGACCTGTGCCAAACCCTCAGGGTAGGAGAATCCTGCATGGCACCTTAGCAACCAGCACATTCTAAGTTCTCCCTGGTAACAAACAAGCATTGTGACCCATCTGCAAGAGATCCCATGTCAACTCAAGGCCTTGGCACTTTGTCCCAGAGCCACCAGAACGAATCTGCCATGTTCCTCAGCTGCAATTGTCAATGGAGGTGTGCTTTCCTGGCATCCATGCCGGAGAGCTCTTCTTCACAAACTTTCCACATGGGGAAACCTAGAGTAAACAAACCAGACTTCACCTACACTGTACAAAGAAATGTTACTTTTTGCAGCAGTTCACAGGCCTCAGCATGTGAACTCCTCCATGGCCTCTTTATACCACCCCTCCACTTGTCGGTCATCATAGACAAAAACTTTAGTGTGAGCAAGCATCTGACATCCACCCTTATTCCAGTGCTGGATGTCTCGAGTAAACTGCTACAAATTGGAACTGCCTTCTGCTTGGCACTGAATTGAACCATAGCTTTTGTTTACAATTCCACCCAAAACTGACTGGTTCCCAAGCTCTCGTGATTGGGAAACCTGGAGCCACAACACAGCATTCTGCCTTCCCTATTGAATGAACAAATGCCTGGGAATCTTCCCAAGAAACTCCACATGAGGATCAATCTGCTCCGCCCTCGAATCTACTCTGATATAAAGGCTGCCATGGCCACTAGCGCTGTGTCTGACAGAGCCTGAGCCCCGACCGAGTTTTAGGCCTCATATCTAGCATTTGGAATTGCTATGGCCCAAGTACGTCATCTCCACCCATCCTTGGTATTCAGGCACCTATCTCGAGACCTTGCTGGAAACCCTGCTAATGGGGCAACCTGAAGCACAGAGGAACCTGACAGAAGAGAACTCATCCTTCCTCATGGCAGGACATTTGGCTGTTGGGTTGGGTGTCCAACTCTCTAAGAGGGAGCCAGATATATGACCAATGAAACCACTCCCACTCCTGAGAGCCGCCATGGGAGCAAACAGGCATTGTGAGACTCAGCCTGAGCAAGCTTTCAAACAATCCCTCTCAGTTGCACCATCATGATCCTGCATTGCAGGCCTCATACACCCCTAGGTGCAAATCCTAACCCTTGGTGGGAAGTCCCAGATGCCCAGAAAAAGAGCCTGTATCTGGAATCCCTGTTTGGGGGCACCCATAAGATGGAAAACAACACTCTTCCCTTCCCCAAAAAAGCCACCAAACTATGAGCTGCACAGATCCATAGAGAGGAAAAGTTTCCCATGGACCCATGAGACTATACCTGCATTCCAAGGCCATCCTGGACACACAATATAGAGAGAAAAGCCTGTGCTACTGCCTTCCAGTCACCCTAATTACTCCTGACAAGCTGCACTCCAGGTCTACTCATTGGGCCTGTGATCACCTTTCCACTAACAATAACCCACATTTGTGTTTGCAGACTTCTCTCCCAAAACCATGGCTCATATGCCCTCCAGGACAGGGTCTCTGGATCCACAACACATGACTGGGCCTGCCATCCCCAAGGAAACTGTGCCCGTCAAACCTGCCCAAACCTTCCAGTTTAGGAGAAACAAGCAAGAGCCCTGAGCCCGACCCAATATTGTCGGCAGCACTGGACACAAATGCCAGTCTGAAACGCCCTGATCACCTACATCCAAGCAGACAGCCATTTCAATGTTCCTGGGTCAGAAGATTGTACCTGACATGCTCCTAGGACGTCATTGGAACACTAGATTAGGTTTTCAGGCATCTGTCCTCAGGGTCCTGTTCTGAAATACCAACTTAGGATACAACATGTGGTCCCTGAGCCACACAATAGAATATCTCCTGTCCCCAGTAGGAAACCATGCCCTTCGACCTGTGCCAAACCCTCAAGATTGGAGAATCCTGCACAGCACCTTAGACACCAGCACAAACTCTAGTTTGTGCGTTGACCCATACCACAAGCTTTCCATCTGATGGACAGTCGAGTCCTGTTGAATGGCTCCAGGATGTCCCATACGGAAAGACTGGAGAGCAGGATTCGAAGGATGGATGCCTGTACAGCATACCTCACATTCCCATTGGCTCTTTGTGACAAGACATGTTTGAACTACTGGCTCTGGGGCGAGCTAACTAGGGGGCTGAATTGAAATGGACTCTCCTGCGGATGGGTCATAATGTGGGTTTGTGTGCATGGAGACCTTGGAATATGTTGGCAGCTCAGGGGCCATGAAGTATTCGCCTAACCGAAGGGTGTAATATTGCTCCAATTAAAAAGAGATCCCTATGTGGAGATGAGACAGGTTCTCTTTGGTGCCTCAGAAAAGCCCCAGATACTGGTCTTCAAACCAGTTCTCTGAGTAGAGACACCTGGAAACCAAAGCTAGGGTTCAGATTAGAGCCTAGATGCCTGTCCGTTTCAATCTTCTGTCTCTGGGGACACTGTCTGAGTATCTAAGTGAAGATAGTTGCTCAGCTGGTGTCAGAGTGCCCCTCTTAGTCCATGGCCGAGGCATGGCCTTGGAGACCTTATTGGATTCTCCTAATCTCTAGGGTTGTGGCCAATGGATTGGGTACAGTTTTCTTGGAGAGGACTGGCACAGTCCTTCAGTGTGTCTCCATAGGCCCTAGCCTGGAGGGTGTGTGGGTCCGGGCTGTGGGTACAGAAGTCTGAAAACACAAACTCGGCTTGGGTGTGGAGCCGAGAGCATGGCAGGAAGGACCCACAGACCGTGAGAGGAGATCCTCAGCTTATGAAAGAAGGGCAAATGGGAGGCAGTCACGCAAGCTTTTGTCTTTGGATGTTTTGTCTCCCATAGCCGTGGAATGTAGGGGTGACCTCAGGGGCTATGGAAGAGTCTCCCTCTCTGAGGAGTTGGTCCAGCTCTTAAGATTTTGGGGACATTTTGTGGGAAGGGTGGAGTCCTGCTGTCTGGCTCAGGTGTTCTTCCAGGAGAGGGACTCCAGATCACAGTCCTGGGTTCGAGCAAATGGAATACTCGAGCTCTTGTGAAGATTGGGATCATAGGGGCTTGGCAAGCCCCATTTGCGGGCTCTTGGTCGAGGCCCTGAGAGACCTTACTTCGACATGGGGCCCATGCTGATGGTCCCAATGCGAGTTTGTACCCAAGGAGGCACTCAAGTTTAGGCTGAAGGTATGACTCCATGCCAACAGCAAGCTTTCCAGCCATGGGGAAGGAGAAGATCTGATTTGTGCTTCAGTTACCCACGTTTGCCAGGATTTGATATAATATCTAGGGTCAGATGTCTGAAAACCCAGGTTGGGAAGAGATGACGGCATAAGACCATGGCCTGTCTGATGTGCTTAGTGTGCAGCCAGCTGTTTCTTTGTCTGTCGGGACGTCAGGCTGTGTCAGACAGAGCATTACTGACCAGGGTAGCCTTTCCAGTTAGGGTGCGGTCGAGGCCAGAGCTGGTTGGTTCTCATTTGTGGTTTCTGGAGAGCCCCATAGGGCAACGTTTTTCTTCTGGTGGGCAGGCAGAAAACTGTGTTGTGGTTCTGGAATTCCCAGTCTGGAGGGCTTGTTTGCCAGGAGTGTGAAGAGGGAAGTCTGAAAACACAAGCTAGCGTTAGGTTTGTGGCCGAGGGCATGGCAGGCCCACTCTGCAGAGACTGAATCGAGATCTCCTGCATCTGAGGTCAGGGCGAGTATCAGACGTTGCCTCAGGTTGGAGTTTGTGTCCATTATGGCCCCTTCCTGAAGGGGGTGGGGGCGTCATGAGGACAGGGAGGTTTCCCAACGCTGGGAGTTATGAGCTGCCCCAAACATCAAGGTTTCCTCTGTAGGACAGTCGAGTACTATGAGATGGTTCTAGGATGACCCCTACAGAAAGACTCGAGAGAAGGGGTCTAAGCATGAATGTCTGCAAATGCCACCTCACATTCCCACTGGCTGCTTGGAGCAAGGCAGGCTCAATCTGCAGGCTCTTGGGCGGGTTTCTCAGAGGGCTGAGTAGAAATGGACTCTCCTGAGGATGAGTCATACTGTGGGTTGGTGGCCATGGAGACCTTGGAATGTGGCGGGGGCTCAGGGACTCTGCAGGTTTCTCCAAACCGAAGGGTTTGACACAGCTCCAACAATGAAGCTTCCCATGTGGAGACGATAGTTGTTCTGTTTGGTGTCTCAGGAAAGCCCCAGATCTGGTCTTCAAACCCAGGCCTCTGAGGAGTGACACCTGGAAACCAAAGCAAGAGTTCAGATTAGGGCCCAGGGGCCTGTCTGGTTCAATCTACTGTCTCTGCCAACGTCTGTCTGTGTTTCTGCATGGAGGTAGTTGCTCAGCTTGTGTCAGGATGCCTTTGTCCAGAGAGGCTTATAGTAGTGGGATGTCCTCGGGGGCCTTGATGTTTCTCCTATTCTGTGGGGTTATGGGCAATGGAATGGGCATAGTCTCCTTGGAGAGAGCAGGACAGTCCTGTGGTGTGGCTCCAGAGGCCCCAGCCTGGCGGCTGTGTGGGCCAGGGCTGTGGGGACAGACATCCAAAAACACAAACTCGGCTGAGGTTTGGGTCTGAGGTTATGGCAGGAGTGATCTACAGTCCGTGAGGGGAGCTCATTGTGATTAGAAAGTAAGGCGAGTGAGAGGCGGTCGTTCAGGCTTATGTCTCTGGATGTTATATTCATGATGGTCATTTAATGTAAGCATGGTCTCATGGGCCATGGAAGTCTCCCTCTCTGGTGATTTGTCCGGCTCCCAAGAGATTGGGGTCATTTTGTGGGAAGGGAGGAGTCCTGTTTTCTGCCTCATGTGTCCCCACAATAGAGGGATTCTAGAGCAGAGCACTGGGTACATACAACTGGAATACCCACCCTCTGGTTAGGCCTGGGGTCCATTGGGCATGGCAAGCCCATATGCAGATTCTTGGTCCAGCCACTGAGAGACGTTACTTGAATAGTGGACTCATGCTGAGGGTCACAATGTGTGTTTGTGCCCAAGGTGGTCCTCAATATTGGGCGGGACCTCATTGAGCTTGCAGGTTTCTCCTACAGTGAACCTTGGACATGCCAACCTCAGGGTTTCTTGCCATGGGGAAGGAGGAGTTTTGATTTCTGCATCACGTTCACCTCTGGGCACTAATTGGAGATAAGGTCTAGGTTCTGAAGCCTGAAAACCGAGGTTTGGAAGAGATGACGACCTAAGGCCATGGCGGGTCCGATGTGTTCAGTTTGGGGCCAGCTTTCTAGGTGTCGTTCAGGAGGTCTGCACTCAGGCTGTGCCAGACAGGGCATTCGTGCCCAGATACGCTGTATAATTGGGGTACAGTTGAGTGGCATGCAGAAGATAATTATTTGGGGTTTCTCCGTAGCCCCATAAGGCAAAATCTTTCTTCTGGAGGGCAGGCAGAGTGCTGCATTCTGGCTCCGGAACTGCCAAACTGGAGGCCTTGCGGCCAGGAATGCAAGGATGTAAGTCTGAGAACTGAAGCTTTGCTTTGGTTTCAGGGCGAGGAAATGGCAGGCACACTCTGCAGAGCTGAATTGAGATTTCATGCATCTGAGGTCAGGGCGAGGTTCATATATTGGCTCAGGTTGGAGTTTCTGTCCATGATGGCCCCTTCATGAAGGGGGGTCATCACACCGCCATTGATGTTTTCCCATGATGGCAGTAGTGAGATGCTCCAAACCACAAGGATTTTCTGCGGGTCAGTTGAAACCTATTGGATGGCTCCAGGACATCCCATATGGAACAATTGCAGAGCAGGGTTCTAAGGATGGATGCCTGGGCATCCGGCCTTGCATTCCAATTGTCTCCTAGCGAAACGGCACGTTTGATTGCTGCCTATGATGTAGCAGCCGAGGGGGCTGAGTTGAAATGCATTCTCCTGAGGATCGGTCCTAATGTGGGATTGTGTCCATGGAGACCTTGGAATGGGGCAGTGGCACCAGGGCTCTGAAGGATGCTCCTAACCAGAGGTTTTGACACAGCTCCAAGAAGCATTTTTCCCATGGGGAAACAAGATTTGTTCTCATTGGTGCTTCAGTAACCCCCAATATGCTGGTATTGGAAACCAGAACTCTGAGGAGAGATGCCTGGAAACCAAGGCAATGGATCTGATTAGGGCCTGGGGCCTGTCTGGTTTAATCTTCTTCTCTCGGTTCATCTGTCTATGGGATTGAGTGGAGGTAGTTCCTCAGCTGGTGTCAGATTGCCCCTATTTGTCCTGGGAAGTCTACACTATTGGGATGGCCACTTTGACTTTGGAGGTTTCTCCTAATTTGCAAGTTTGTGGCCAATGAAATGGGCAGAATTCCTTTGGGGAGGGAAGGCACAATCCTGAGGTGTGGCTCTAGGGGCTCAAGCATGGAGGGTGTGTGGGTCAGAGCTGTGGGGACAGAAGTCTGAAAACAGAAACTCGTCTTAGGTTTGGGGACATAGGTATGGGAGGCCCGATCTACAGAGTGAGTGTGAGGCACTTGCTCAGGCTTTTGACTCTGGATTTTGTGTCACTGATGGCCGTGGAATGTAGGGGCGTCCTCATGGACCATGGGTGAGACTTCCTCTATGGGGATTTGGATGATCCCAATATTTTGGGGTCATTCCGTGGGATGGGAGGAGTCCATTCTGTTTTTTTTTTGTTGTTTTTTTTTTTTTTTTTTTTTTTTTTTTACCTCAGGTGTGCCACTAAAGAGGGATTCCAGAGCAGAACCCTGGGAAGGGGCGACTGGACAACCCGAACTCTGTATAAGATTGGGGGCCTAAGGGCATGGCAATCCCCATATGGGGTACCTTGGTCCAGCCACTGAGAGGTCTTACTTGAGTACAGTGCTCACACTGAGGGTCACAATGCATGTTTGTGCCCAATGTAGGCATCAAGCATGGGCGGGGACTCATGGGCCATGCTTGATTCTCCTACACTGAACTTTGGACAACATACGAACCACAAGGTTTCTTTCCATGGGGAAGGAGGAATTCTGATTTCTGCATCATGTTCACCCCTGGGCAGTGACTGGAGATAAGATCTAAGTTCTGAATCCAGAAAATCGAGGTTGGGATGAGATGATAACCTAAGGTCATGGAGGGTCCGATGTGCTCAGTGTGCGGTCAGCTTTCTGGGTGTTGTTCAGGAGGTATGGATTCAGGCTGTGTCAGACAGTGCATTAGTGCCCAGGTTAGAATGTATAATTTGGGTACAGTTGAGTTCCATGTAGGTTCATCCTCATTTATTGTGTCAGGGAAGCTCACTGGGGAAAAATTTTTCTTCTGGTGGGCAGGCAGAGTGCAGCATTGTGGGTCCAGAATTGCCAAACTTGAGGGCGTCGGGACCAGGAGTGTGAGGACGTAAGTCTGAGATCATAAGCTAGACTTAAGTTTCAGGGCGAGGGCACGGCAGGCACCCTCTGCAGATCCGAATCAAAATCTCATTCATCTGAAGTCAGGACGAGGATCAGACTTAGGCGCAGGTTGGAGTTTCTGTCCATGATGGCCCCTTCATCAAAGGGGTGGAATCTCGAGGCCATGGAGGTTTTCCCACGTTGGGAGTTGTGGGATGCTCCAAACTGCAAGGATTCCTTCTGCGGGAAAATTGAGAACTGTTGGATGGCTCCAGGACATCCCATATGGAATGACTCCAGAGCCGGGTTCTAAGGATGGATGCCTGAGCAGACTGCCTCTTACACCAATTGTCTCCCTGCCACAAGACAGGTACGATCTGATGGCTATGCAGGAGCAATCGTGGGAGCTGAGTTGAAATGGACTCTCCTGAAGATGGGTCTTAATGTGTGTTTGTGTCCATGAGGACGTTGGAATGGGGTGGTGGCCCCAGGGCTCTAAAGGATTCTAACCGGAGATTTTGAAACAACTCGAAAGAGCAAGTTTTCCATGTGGAGACAAGATTTGTTCTAATTGGTGCCTCAGGAAACCCACATATGCTGGTATTAGAACCAGGCCTCTGAGGAGAGATACATAGAAACCACAGCAATGCATCCAATTAGGTCCTAGGAGCCTCTCTGGTTCAATCTTCTTCTCTGTCGACATCTGTCTATTTTATGAAATGGAGGTAGTTGCTCAGCTGGTGTCAGACCGCTCCTGTTTGTCCGGGCGGCCTACACTATAGGGATGGCCTCGGGGACTTTGGAGGTTTCTCCTAAATTGTATGATTATGGACAATGGCATGGGCAGAATTCCTGTGGAGTGGGCAGGCACAGACCTGATGTGTGGCTCCAAGGGCCCAGCCTTGAGGGTGTGTGGGCAAGGACTGTGGGGACAGATGTCTGAAAACACAAACTCAGCTTAGCTTTGGGGATGTAGGTATGGCAGGTCCGATTTACAGACTATGAGGAGAACTTTTTGGGATATGAATAAAGGGTGAAAGTGTGACACTTGTCAGGCTTTTGCCCCTGGATTTTGTGTCAATGATGGCTGTGGAATGTCGAGGAGTCCTCATGGGCCATGGAAGAGTCTTTCTCTCTGTGGATTTGGCCAGATCCCAATTGTTTTGGGTTAATCTGTGGGATTTAGTTTTGTTAACTAAGGTGTCCCACCAAAAGAGGGATTCCAGAGCAGAACCCTGGACAACAAGAAATCTAACTAAAAATACGGGCCTAGGGGCATGGCAAGCCCAATATGCCTTCTAATGGTCCAGCCACTGAGAGGCCTTCATTGAGGACAGAACTCATGCTGAGGGTCACAATGCGTGTTTATGCCCTCGTGGTACTCAAGCATGGGTGGGGACTCATGGTGCATGCTTGTTTCTCCTACACTGAATGATAGTCAACATGTCAACCACATGAGTTCTTGCCATGGGGAAGTATTAATTCTGATTTCTGCATGTCATTCACCCCTGGGCAGTGATTGGAGATAAGGTCTAGGTTGTGAAGTCTGAAAACCGAGGTTGGGAAGAGATGACGACCTAAGACCATGTTGGGTCCGATATGCTCAGCGTGGAGCCAGCTGTCTGGGTGTTGGTCGGGAGGTCCAAGCTTGGGCTGTGTCAGACAGGGCATTAGTGCCCAGGGTAGATTGTATAATTGGGGTACAACTGAGTGCCGTGCAGGTTGATCTTTATTTGGTATTTCTGGTTAGTCCCAAGGGCAATGTTTTTCTTCTGGAGAACAGGCAGAGTGCTGCATTGTGGCTCCGGAATTTCCAAAGTGGATGCCTTGTGGACGGGGAGTGTGAGGACGGAAGTCTGAGAACACATGTTAGGCGTAGGTTCTGGGCGAGGGCACGGCAGGCACCCTCTGCAGATCTGAATCGGGATATCATGAATCTGAAGTTAGGGCGAGGTTCAAACCTAGGCTTAGGTTTGAATTTCTGTCCATTCTGGCCACTTTATGAAGGGGACAGCATCTCCAGTCCATGGAGGTTTACCCACAATGGAAGTTGTGAGATGCTCCAAACAACAAAGATTCCTTCTGATCAACAATTGAGACCTTTTGTATCACTCCAGTACATACCATACAGAATGACACCAGAGCAGGGATCTTAGGATGGATACATGGGAAGCCCGCCTCACATTGCAGTTGTCTCCTAGCAAATAGACAGGTTTGATATGCTGGCTCTGTCAGAGCAACCAAGGGGGCTGAGTTGAAATGGACTCTCCTGAGGATGGATGCTAATGTGGGTTTGTGTCCATGGAGACCTTGGAATGGGGCGTTGGTGCATGGGCCCTGAAGGATTCTCCTAACCGGAGGTTTTGAGACATCTCCAAAGGACAAGTTTCCCATGTGGAGACGAGATTTGTTCTAATTCGTGCCTCAGGAAACCCCCATATACTGTTATTGGAATATAGGCCTCTGAAGAGAGATAACTGGAAACCAAAGCAATGGCTCCGTTTAGAGCCTAGGGGCCTGTCCAGTTGAATCTTCTTCTCTGTGTACATCCATCTAAGGTATTAGTGGAGTTAGATGCTCAGCTGGTGTCAGATGGCCCTTGTTTGTCCCAGGCGGCCTACACTATTGTGAAGGCCTTGGGGACTTTGGAGGTTTCTCCTAATTTTATGATTATGGACAATGGAATGGGCAGAATTCCCGTGGAGAGGGAAGGCACAGTTTTGATGTGGCTCCAGGGGCCCCAGCCTGCAGGGTGTGTGCACCAGGACTGTGGAGACAGAAGTCTAAAACACAAACTCAGTTTAGGTTTAGGGACGTAGGTATGGCAGGCCCGATCTACAGACCGTGAGGAGAATTCTTCCAGATATGAAGAAAGAGAGATTGTGAGGCACTTGTTCAGGCTTTTGTTTCTGGATTTTGTGTCAACGATGGGCGTGGAATGTCAGGGAGGCCTCATGGGCCATGGACGAGTCTTCCGCTCTGTGGATTTGGCCCGATTCCAATTGTTTTGGGTCAAACTGTGGGATGGGAGGAGTCCTTTCAGTTTTGTTACCTCAGGTGTCCCACCAAAAGAGGGATTCCAAAGCCGAGCCCTGGGGAGGGGAGACTGGACAACCAGAAATCTGGTTAAAAATTGGGGCCTAGGGGCATGACAAGCCCAATATGCTGTCTTTTGGTCCAGCCACTGAGAGGCCTTACTTGAGAACTGGGCTCACGTTGAGGGTTAGAATGCATGTTTGTGAACGACTTGGTCCTCAAGCATCTGCAGGGCCTCATGGGCCACACTGGTTTCAACTACATTTTACGTTGGACAACATGCCAACCACAAGGTTTCTTGCCATGGGGAAGGAGTTCTGATTCCTGCATCATGTTCAACCCTGGGTGGTGACTGGAGATAAGGTTTAGGTTCTGAAGCCTGAAAACCGAGGTTGGAAAGAGATGATGACCTAAGGCCATGGCGGGTCTGATGTGCTCAGTGTGTGGCTAGCTGGGTGGGTGCGAGCCAGGAGGTTCAGTCTCAGGCTGTGCCAGAAAGGGCAGTAGTGCCCAGGGCAGCCTGTATAATTGGGGTCCAGTCAAGTGGCATGCAGGTTGATCCTCATTTGGGGAATCTGGGTAGCCCCAGAGGGCAATGATTTTCTTCCGGAAAGCAGGCAGAGTGCTGCCTTGTAGTTCTGGAATTGCCAAACTGGAGGGCTTGTGGGCCAGGAATGTGAGGATGGAAGTTGAGAACACAAACTAGACTTACGTTTCTGGGCAAGGGCACGGCAGTCACACTCTGCAGAGCTGAATCAAGATGTCCTGCATCTGAAGTCAGGGCGAGGATCAGACGATCGATCAGGTTGGAGCTTCTGTCCCTGATGGCCCCTTCATGAAGCACAGGGGGCGGGATCACGAGGCCATGGAGGTTTGCCCACGATGGGAGTTGTGAGATGCTCCAAACAGTAAAGATTCTTCTGCGGGACTATTGAGACCTGTTGGTTGGCTCCAGGACTTCCCATACAGCATAATTCTGAGAATGGTTCTAAGTATGGATGTCTGGGAAGCCTGCCTCTCATTCCAATCATCTCCTAGCGACAAGACGGGTTAGATCTGCTGGATCAGGGGGAGCAACTGAGGGGGCTGAGTTGAAATGGACTCTCCTGTGGATGGGTCCTAATGTGGGTGTGTCTCCATGGAGACCTTGGAATGAGGCGCTGGCACCGGGAACCTGAAATGGCCTTCTAACCAGAGGCTTTGAGAGAGCTCCAACATGTAAGTTTCCCATGTGTAGACGAGATTTGTTCTAATGGGTGCCTCAGGAGAAGCCCTCAGCTGGTTTTGGAAACCAGGCTTTTGAGGAGACATGCCTGTAAACCAAAGCTATGGATCCCATTATGGCCTGGGGTCCTGTCTGGTCAATCTTCTTCTCTGGGGACATCCATCTATGGTATGAGTGGAGGTAGATGCTCAGCTGGTGTCAGACGGCCCTTTTTTGTCCCGGACAACCTACACCATTGGTATGGCCTCAGGGAATTTGGAGGTTTCTCCTAATTTGTACGGTTTTGGATAATGGAATGGGCAGAATTCCCATGGATTGGTTAGGCACAGTCCTAATGTGTGGTTCCAGGGGCCCAGCCTGGAGGGTGTGTGGCCCAGGACTTTGAGGACAGAACTCAAAAAACACAAACTCAGCTTAGGATTGGGAACGTAGGTATGGCACGGCCGAACTACAAATCATGAGAAGAACTCTTCAGGATATGAAGAAAGAGCGAGTCTGAGGTGCTTAGTTAGGCTTTTGTCTCTGGATTTTGTATCAGCGATGGCCGTGGAATGTCGGGGAGGCCTCATGGGCCATGGACGAATCTTCCTCTCTTTGGATTTGTCCCTATCCCAATTCTTTTTCGTGTATCTGTGGGATGGGAGGACTCCTTTAGGGTTTGTTACCTGAGGTGTCCCACCAAAAGAGGAATTCCAAAGCAGAGCCCTGCGCAAGAGTGAAGGGACAACCCGAAATATGGTTAAAAATTAGGGTCTAGGGGCATGGCAAGCCCAATATGCTGTTTCTTCATGCAGCCACTGAGAGGCCTTGCCTGAGGACCGGGCTCAGGCTGAGGGTCACAATGTGTGTTTGAGACCAATGTGGCCCTCAAGCATGGGCTGGGTCTCATGTGCCACACTGGTTTCAACTACACTGAAAGTTGGACAACATGCCAACCACGAGGTTTCATGCCAAGGGAACGAGTTCGGATTTCTGCAACATTTTCAAACCTGGGCAGTGATTGGAGATAAGGTCAAGGTTCTGAAGCCTGAAAACCGATGTTGGGTAGAGATGACGACCTAAGGCCATGTCGGGTCCGATGTGCTCAGTGTGCGGCCAGCTGTCTGGGTGGGGCCAGGAGTTCCAGGCTCAGGCTGTGTCAGAATGGGCAATTGTGCCCACTTCAGCCTATATATTTGGTGTACAGCCAAATGGCGTGCAGGTTGATCCTCATTTGGGGTTTCTGGGTAGCCCCAGAGGGCAATGTTCTTCTTCCAGGGAGCAGGCAGAGTGCCGCATTGTACTTCTGGATTGCCAAACTGGAGGGCTTGTGGGCCAGTAGTCTGAGGACTGAAGTCTGAGAACACAAGCTAGGCTTAGTTTTTATGGATGAGGACATGGCAGGCACAATCTACAGACCTGAATCGAGATCTCGTGCATCTGAAGTCAGGGTGAGGATCAGACGATCTTCAGGTTGGACTTTCTGTCCCTGATGGCCCCTTCATGAAGGGGGGGAATCACGAGGCCATGGGGGTTTTCGCACGATGGGAGTTGTGAGAAGCTCCAAACTACAAAGATTCTTCTCCAGGACAATTGAGACCTGTTAGTTGGCGCCAGGCCAAGGATTCCAAGCATGGTTCTGAGGATGGATGGCTAGGTACCCCACCTGGCATTCCAATTTTCTCCTAGCTACAAGAAAGGTTAGATCTGCTGGATCTGGGGGAGCAACTGAGGAGGCTGAGTTGAAATTGACTCTCCTGTGGATGTGTCCTAATATGTTTTTGTGTCTATGGAGACCTTGGAATGAAGCGGTGGCACTGGGTCCCTGATGGGTTCTTCTAAACAGAGACTTTGACACAGCTCCACCGTGCAAGTTTCCCATATGTAGATGAGATTTGTTCTGATGGGTGAGTCAAGAAACAGCCATATGCTGGTATTGAAATCCAGGCCTCTGAGGAGACATGCCTGGAAACCATAGCAATAGATCCGATTAGTGCCTAGTGGTCTGTTCATTCCTTTTTTCCTCTGGGGACATCAGTCTATGGGTCTGAGTGCAGGAAGGTGCTCTGATGTGCTCAGATTGCTCCTGTTTGTCCTGGGAAGCCACCACTATTGGGATGGCCTCAGGAACTTTGGAGGTTTATCCTATTAGTAGGATTGTGGCCATTGGAATGGGTACACACAATTCCCTTGGAGAGGGCAAGTACAGTCCTCAGGTTTGGCTCCAAGGGCCTAAGCCTTTGGGGTGTGTAGGCCAGGGCTGTTTGGACAGTTCTCTGAAAACACAAACGCGGCTTATGTTTCGGGTCATAGGTATGGCAGGACTTATCTACAGACCATGAGGAGAACTCTTCAGGATATGAAAAAAGGGCGAGCGTGAGGCTCCTGCTCAAGTTTTTGTCTCTGGATATCGTGTCACTCATGGTCGTGAAATTTCCGGGTGCCTTCATGGGAAATGGACGAGTCTTACTCTCTGGGGTTTTGCCCCATCCCAAGATTTTTGGGTCATTCTGGGGATGGAAGAAGTCCGTTTTGTTGTTGTTGATTTGCTTTGTTTTGTTTTTTAACCTCAGGTGTCTCACCAAATGAGGTATTCCAGAGTAGAGCCCTGGGGAGGGCCGACCGGACAACCAGAAATCTGGTTTAAAATTGGGGCCTAGGGACATGTCAAGCCCATTATGACATCTAATGGTCGAGCCACTGAGAGGACTTACTAGAGCACAGGACTCACGCTGAGGGTCACAATGTGTGTTTATGCCCTCTTCGCACTCAAGAATTGGTGGGGCCTCTGGGTGAATGCTGGTTTCTCCTACACTGAACGTTGGACAACATGCCAACCACAAGGTTTCTTGCCATGGGTAAGGACGAGATCTGATTTCTACATCACAAGCACCCCTGGGCAGTGGTTGGAGATAAGGTCTAGGTTCTGAAGCCTGAAAAACCGCAGTTGGGAAGAGATGATGACCTAAGGCCTTGGCGGTTCTGATGTGCTCAGTGTGCGGTCAGCTGTCTGGGTGTTGGTCAGGAGGTCCGAGCTCAGGTTGTGTCAGACAGTGCATTAGTGCCCAGCTTAGACTATATACTTTGGGTACAGTCGAATGCCATGTAGATTTATCCTCATATAAGGTGCCTGGGCAGCTCATTAGGCCGAATTTTCTTTCTAGAGGGCATGCAGAGTGCTGCATTGTGGGTCTGGAATTGCGAAAATTCTGGGCTTCGGGGCCTGGAGTGTGAGGAGGGAAGTCTGAGAACACAAGCTAGACTTGGGTTTCAGGGCCAGGGCACGGCAGGTACCCCTGTAGATCTGAACCTATATCTCATGCATCTGAAGTCAGGGCGAGGATCAGACGTTGGCTCAGGTTGGAGTTTCTGTGCATGACGGACCCTTCATGAAGGGAGCGGAATCTCAAGGCCATGGAGTTTTTCCCACGTTGGGAGTTGTGGGATGCCCCCTTCAAGGATACCTTCTGCGGGACAATTGAGACCTGTTGGGCAGCTTCAGGACATCCCATATGGAATGACTCCAGGGCACTGTTCGAGGTTGGGTGCATGGGAAGCCGGCCTCGCATTCCAATTGTCTCCCAGCAACAAGACCGTTTAGATCTGATGGCTCTGCGAGAGAAACCGGGGTGGCTGACTTGAAATGGACTTTCCTGAGGATGGGTCCTAATGTGTCTTTGTGTCCATGAGGGCCTTAAAATGGGGCGGTGGCACCGGGACCCTGAAGTATTCTCCTAAGCTTTTGACATAGCTCGATGCACAAGGTTCCTTGTGGATACGAGATTTGTTTTGATGGGTGCCTCAGGAAAACCTCTATGCTGGTATTGGAATCCAGGCTTTTGAGGAGACATGCCTGTAATCCAAAGCAATGTATCCGATTATGGCCTAGGGTCCTGTCTGGTTCAATCTTCTTCTCAGGGGACATCCATCTATGGTATGAGTGGAGGTAGATGCTCAGCTGGTATCAGACCGCCCTTGTTTGTCCGGGGCGACCTGCACTATTGGGATGGCCTCAGGGATTTGTAGGGTTCTCCAAATTTTACTGTTTTGGACAATGGCATCGGCAGAATTCCCATGGATTGGGTAGGCACAGTCCTAATGTGTGACTCCAGGGGCCCCAGCCTGGAGGGTGTGTGGCCCAGGACTTTGAGGACAGACGTCTGAAAACACAAACTCAGCTTAGGTTTGGGGACGTAGGTATGGCAGGCCTGATCTATAAACCATGAGAAGAACTCTTCCGGATATGAAGAAAGAGCGAGTCTGAGGCGCTTGCTCAGACTTTTGTCTCTGGATTTTGTATCAGAGATGGCCGTGGAATGTCGGGGAGGCCTCATGGGCCATGGACGAATCTTCCTCTCTGTGGATTTGGCCCGATCCCAATTGTTTTTCGTCAATCTGTGGAATGGGAGGACTCCTTTCAGGTTTGTTACCTCAGGTGTCCCGCCAAAAGAGGAATTCCAAAGAAGAGCCCTGGGGAAAAGTGAAGGGAGAACCCGAACTATGGGTAAAATTTGGGGCCTAGGGGCATGGCAAGCCCAATATGCTATCTCTTCATCCAGCCACTGAGAGGCCTTATTGAGGACTGGGATCAGGGTGAGGGTCACAATGTGTGGTTTTGACCAATGTGGCCCGCAAACATGAGCGGGGCCTCATGAGCCACATTGGTTTCAACTACACTGAACGTTGGACAACATGCCAACCACATGGTTTCTTGCCACGGGAAAGGAGTTGTTTTTTCTGCATCACTTTCAAGCCTGGGCAGTGATTGGAGATAAGGTCTAGGTTCTGAAACTTGACAACCGAGGTTGGGAAGAGATGACGACCTAAGACCATGGCGGGTCCGATGTGCTCAGTGAGCGGCCAGCTTTCTGTGTGGGGCCAGGTAATCCAGGCTCAGGCTGTGTCAAAAAGGGCAATAGGGCCCAGGTCAGCCTATATATTTGGGGTACAGTAGAATGGCGTGCAGGTTGATCCTCATTTGGAGTTTCTGGGTAGCCCCAGAGGGCAATATTTTTCTTCCTGAGGGCAGGAAGAGTGCTGCATTATAGTTCTGGTTTTCAAACTGGAGGCTTGTGGGCCAGTAGTCTGAGGAAGGAAATCTGAGAACAAGCTAGGCTTAGGTTTCTGGGTGAGGACAAGGCAGGAACAATCTACAGACCTGAATCGAGATCTCGTGCTTATGATGTCACGGCGAGGATCAGAAGATCGCTCAGTTTGGTGTTTCTGTCCCTGATGGCCCTTCATGAAGGGGCGGGGTGGTCACGAGGCCGTGGGGGTTTTCCCACGATGTTAGTTGTGAGAAGCTCCAAACTGCAAAGATTCTTCTGCAGGACAATTGAGACCTGTTTGTTGGCTCCAGGGCAACGATTCCGAGCAGGGTTCTAAGGATGGATGGCTGGGTAGCCCACCTCGCATTCCAATCGTGTCCTAGCAACAAGACAGGTTAGATCTGCTGGATCTGGGGGAACAACCCAGGAGGCTGAGTTGAAATGGACTCTCCTGTGGATGGGTCCTAATGTCTGTTTGTGTCTATGGAGACCTTGGAATGTAGCCGTGGCACTGGGGTCCTGAAGGGTTTTTCCAAACAGAGGCTTTGACACAGCTCCAACGTGCAAGTTTCCCATATGTAGATGAGATGTTTTCTGATGGGTGAGTCAAGAAACAGCCATACGCTTGTATTGGAATCCAGGCCTCTGAGGAGAGATGACTGGATACCACAGCAATGGATCCGTTTAGTGCCTAGGGGCCTGTTCGTTCCTTTTTACCTCTGGGGACATCAGTCTATGCGTCTGAGTGCAGGTAGGTGCTCAGATGAGCTCAGATTGCCCCAGTTTGTCCTGGGAAGCCACCACTATTGGGATGGCCTCCGGCAGTTTGGAGGTTTATCCTATTAGTAGGGTTGTGGCCATTGGAATGGGCACATACAATTCCCTTGGAGAGGGCAAGTACAGTCCTCAGGTTTGGCTCCAGGGGCCTGAGCCTGTAGGGTGTGTAGGCCAGAGCTGTTTGGACAGTTGTCTGAAAACACAAACGCGGCTTATGTTTCGGGTCATAGGTATGGCAGGACTGATCTACAGACCATGAGGAGAACTCTTCAGGATATGAAAAAAGGGCGAGTGTGAGGCTCGTGCTCAAGTTTTTGTCTCTGGATATCGTGTCACTCATGGTCGTGAAATTTCCGGGTGACTTCATGGGAAATGGACGAGTCTTACTCTCTTGGGTTTTGCCCCATCCCAAGATTTTTGGGTCATTCTGGGAATGGAAGAAGTCCGTTTTGTTGTTGTTGTTGATTTGCTTTGTTTTGTTTTTTAACCTCAGGTGTCTCACCAAATGAGGTATTCCAGAGTAGAGCCCTGGGGAGGGCCGACCGGACAACCAGAAATCTGGTTAAAAATTGTGGCCTAGGGACATGTCAAGCCCATTATGACATCTAATGGTCGAGCCACTGAGAGGACTTACTAGAGCACAGGACTCACGCTGAGGGTCACAATGCGTGTTTATGCCCTCTTCGCACTCAAGAATTGGCGGGGCCTCCGGGTGAATGCTGGTTTCTCCTACACTGAACGTTGGACAACATGCCAACCACAAGGTTTCTTGCCATGGGTAAGGACGAGTTCTGATTTCTGCATCACAGGCACCCCTGGGCAGTGGTTGGAGATAAGGTCTAGGTTCTGAAGCCTGAAAAACCGCAGTTGGGAAGAGATGATGACCTAAGGCCTTGGCGGTTCTGATGTGCTCAGTGTGCGGTCAGCTGTCTGGGTGTTGGTCAGGAGGTCCGAGCTCAGGTTGTGTCAGCCAGTGCATTAGTGCCCAGGTTAGACTATATACTTTGGGTACAGTCGTATGCCATGTAGATTTATCCTCATATAAGGTGCCAGGGCAGCTCATTAGGCCAAATTTTTTTTCTAGAGGGCAGGCAGAGTGCTGCATTGTGGGTCTGGAATTGCAAAACTTCTGGGCTTCGGGGCCGGGAGTGTGAGGAGGGAAGTCTGAGAACACAAGCTAGACTTGGGTTTCAGGGCCAGGGCACGGCTGGTACACCTGTAGATCTGAACCTATATCTCATGCATCTGAAGTCAGGGCGAGGATCAGACGTTGGCTCAGGTTGGAGTTTCTGTGCATGACGGCCCCTTCATGAAGGGAGCGGAATCTCGAGGCCATGGAGGTTTTCCCACGTTGGGAGTTGTGGGATGCCCCCTTCAAGGATTCCTTCTGCGGGACAATTGAGACTTGTTGGGCAGCTCCAGGACATCCCATATGGAATGACTCCAGGGCACCGTTCGAGGATGGATGCCTGGGAAGCCCGCCTCGCATTCCAATTGTCTCCTAGCAACAAGACAGTTTAGATCTGATGGCTCTGCGGGAGAAACCGGGGTGGCTGACTTGAAATGGACTTTCCTGAGGATGGGTCCTAATGTGTGTTTGTGTCCATGAGGGCCTTAAAATGGGGCGGTGGTACCGGGACCCTGAAGTATTCTCCTAAGCTTTTGACATAGCTCGATGCACAACGTTCCTTGTGGAGACGAGATTTGTTTTGATGGGTGCCACAGGAAAACCTCTATGCTGGTATTGGAATCCAGGCTTTTGAGGAGACATGCCTGTAATCCAAAGCAATGTATCCGATTATGGCCTAGGGTCCTGTCTGGTTCAATCTTCTTCTCAGGGGACATCCATCTATGGTATGAGTGGAGGTAGATGCTCAGCTAGCATCAGACCGCCCTTGTTTGTCCCGGGCGACCTGCACTATTGGGATGGCCTCAGGGATTTGTAGGGTTCTCCAAATTTTACTGTTTTGGACAATGGCATCGGCAGAATTCCCATGGATTGGGTAGGCACAGTCCTAATGTGTGACTCCAGGGGCCCCAGCCTGGAGGGTGTGTGGCCCAGGACTTTGAGGACAGACGTCTGAAAACACAAACTCAGCTTAGGTTTGGGGACGTAGGTATGGCAGGCCTGATCTATAAACCATGAGAAGAACTCTTCCGGATATGAAGAAAGAGCGAGTCTGAGGCGCTTGCTCAGGCTTTTGTCTCTGGATTTTGTATCAGAGATGGCTGTGGAATGTCGGGGAGGCCTCATGGGCCATGGACGAATCTTCCTCTCTGTGGATTTGGCCCGATCCCAATTGTTTTTCGTCAATCTGTGGAATGGGAGGACTCCTTTCAGGTTTGTTACCTCAGGTGTCCCGCCAAAGGAGGAATTCCAAAGAAGAGCCCTAAGGAAAAGTGAAGGGAGATCCCGAACTATGGGTAAAATTTGGGGCCTAGGGGCATGGCAAGCCCAATATGCTATCTCTTCATCCAGCATCTGAGAGGCCTTATTGAGGACTGGGATCAGGGTGAGGGTCACAATGTGTGGTTTTGACCAATGTGGCCGCAAACATGAGCGGGGCCTCATGGGCCACACTGGTTTCAACTACACTGAACGTTGGACAACATGCCAACCACATGGTTTCTTGCCACGGGGAAGGAGTTGTGTTTTCTGCATCACTTTCAAGCCTGGGCAGTGATTGGAGATAAGGTCTAGGTTCTGAAACTTGACAACCGAGGTTGGGAAGAGATGACGACCTAAGACCATGGCGGGTCCGATGTGCTCATTGAGCGTCCAGCTTTCTGTGTGGGGCCAGGTAATCCAGGCTCAGGCTGTGTCAAAAAGGGCAATAGTGCCCAGGTCAGCCTATATATTTGGGGTACAGTAGAATGGCGTGCAGGTTGATCCTCTTTTGGAGTTTCTGGGTAGCCCCAGAGGGCAATGTTTTTCTTCCTGAGGGCAGGAAGAGTGCTCCATTATAGTTCTGGTTTTCAAACTGGAGGCTTGTGGGCCAGTAGTCTGAGGAAGGAAATCTGAGAACAAGCTAGGCTAAGGATTCTGGGTGAGGACAAGGCAGGAACAATCTACAGACCTGAATCGAGATCTCGTGCTTATGATGTCAGGGCGAGGATCAGAAGATTGCTCAGGTTGGTGTTTCTGTCCCTGATGGCCCTTCATGAAGGGGCAGGGGGGCCACGAGGCCGTGGGGGTTTTCCCACGATGTTAGTTGTGAGAAGCTCCAAACTGCAAAGATTCTTCTGCAGGACAATTGAGACCTGTTTGTTGGCTCCAGGGCAACGATTCTGAGCAGGGTTCTAAGGATGGATGGCTGGGTAGCCCACCTCGCATTCCAATTGTGTCCTAGCAACAAGACAGGTTAGATCTGCTGGATCTGGGGGAGCAACCCAGCAGGCTGAGTTGAAATGGACTCTCCTGTGGATGGGTCCTAATGTCTTTTTGTGTCTAAGGAGACCTTGGAATGTAGCGGTGGCACTGGTGTCCTGAAGGGTTTGTCCAAACAGAGGCTTTGACACAGCTCCAACGTGCAAGTTTCCCATATGTAGATGAGATGTTTTCTGATGGGTGAGTCAAGAAACAGCCATACACTGGTATTGAAATCCAGGCCTCTGAGGAGAGATGACTGGATACCACAGCAATGGATCCGTTTAGTGCCTAGGGGCCTGTTCGTTCCTTTTTACCTCTGGGGACATCAGTCTATGCGTCTGAGTGCAGGTAGGTGCTCAGATGAGCTCAGATTGCCTCTGTTTGTCCTGGGAAGCCACCACTATTGGGATGGCCTCCGGCAGTTTGGAGGTTTATCCTATTAGTAGGGTTGTGGCCATTGGAATGGGCACATACAATTCCCTTGGAGAGGGCAAGTACAGTCCTCAGGTTTGGCTCCAGGGGCCTGAGCCTGTAGGGTGTGTAGGCCAGAGCTGTTTGGACAGTTGTCTGAAAACACAAACGCGGCTTATGTTTCGGGTCATAGGTATGGCAGGACTGATCTACAGACCATGAGGAGAACTCTTCAGGATATGAAAAAAGGGCGAGTGTGAGGCTCGTGCTCAAGTTTTTGTCTCTGGATATCGTGTCACTCATGGTCGTGAAATTTCCGGGTGACTTCATGGGAAATGGACGAGTCTTACTCTCTGGGGTTTTGCCCCATCCCAAGATTTTTGGGTCATTCTGGGAATGGAAGAAGTCCGTTTTGTTGTTGTTGTTGATTTGCTTTGTTTTGTTTTTTAACCTCAGGTGTCTCACCAAATGAGGTATTCCAGAGTAGAGCCCTGGGGAGGGCCGACCGGACAACCAGAAATCTGGTTAAAAATTGTGGCCTAGGGACATGTCAAGCCCATTATGACATCTAATGGTCGAGCCACTGAGAGGACTTACTAGAGCACAGGACTCACGCTGAGGGTCACAATGCGTGTTTATGCCCTCTTCGCACTCAAGAATTGGCGGGGCCTCCGGGTGAATGCTGGTTTCTCCTACACTGAACGTTGGACAACATGCCAACCACAAGGTTTCTTGCCATGGGTAAGGACGAGTTCTGATTTCTGCATCACAGGCACCCCTGGGCAGTGGTTGGAGATAAGGTCTAGGTTCTGAAGCCTGAAAAACCGCAGTTGGGAAGAGATGATGACCTAAGGCCTTGGCGGTTCTGATGTGCTCAGTGTGCGGTCAGCTGTCTGGGTGTTGGTCAGGAGTTCCGAGCTCAGGTTGTGTCAGCCAGTGCATTAGTGCCCAGGTTAGACTATATACTTTGGGTACAGTCGAATGCCATGTAGATTTATCCTCATATAAGGTGCCTGGGCAGCTCATTAGGCCAAATTTTTTTTCTAGAGGGCAGGCAGAGTGCTGCATTGTGGGTCTGGAATTGCGAAACTTCCGGGCTTCGGGGCCTGGAGTGTGAGGACGGAAGTCTGAGAACACAAGCTAGACTTGGGTTTCAGGGCCAGGGCACGGCAGGTACACCTGTAGATCTGAACCTATATCTCATGCATCTGAAGTCAGGGTGAGGATCAGACATTGGCTCAGGTTGGAGTTTCTGTGCATGACGGCCCCTTCATGAAGGGAGCGGAATCTCGAGGCCATGGAGGTTTTCCCACGTTGGGAGTTGTGGGATGCCCCCTTCAAGGATTCCTTCTGCGGGACAATTGAGACTTGTTGGGCAGCTCCAGGACATCCCATATGGAATGACTCCAGGGCACCGTTCGAGGATGGATGCCTGGGAAGCCCGCCTCGCATTCCAATTGTCTCCTAGCAACAAGACAGTTTAGATCTGATGGCTCTGCGGGAGAAACCGGGGTGGCTGACTTGAAATGGACTTTCCTGAGGATGGGTCCTAATGTGTGTTTGTGTCCATGAGGGCCTTAAAATGGGGCGGTGGTACCGGGACCCTGAAGTATTCTCCTAAGCTTTTGACATAGCTCGATGCACAACGTTCCTTGTGGAGACGAGATTTGTTTTGATGGGTGCCACAGGAAAACCTCTATGCTGGTATTGGAATCCAGGCTTTTGAGGAGACATGCCTGTAATCCAAAGCAATGTATCCGATTATGGCCTAGGGTCCTGTCTGGTTCAATCTTCTTCTCAGGGGACATCCATCTATGGTATGAGTGGAGGTAGATGCTCAGCTAGCATCAGACCGCCCTTGTTTGTCCCGGGCGACCTGCACTATTGGGATGGCCTCAGGGATTTGTAGGGTTCTCCAAATTTTACTGTTTTGGACAATGGCATCGGCAGAATTCCCATGGATTGGGTAGGCACAGTCCTAATGTGTGACTCCAGGGGCCCCAGCCTGGAGGGTGTGTGGCCCAGGACTTTGAGGACAGACGTCTGAAAACACAAACTCAGCTTAGGTTTGGGGACGTAGGTATGGCAGGCCTGATCTATAAACCATGAGAAGAACTCTTCCGGATATGAAGAAAGAGCGAGTCTGAGGCGCTTGCTCAGGCTTTTGTCTCTGGATTTTGTATCAGAGATGGCTGTGGAATGTCGGGGAGGCCTCATGGGCCATGGACGAATCTTCCTCTCTGTGGATTTGGCCCGATCCCAATTGTTTTTCGTCAATCTGTGGAATGGGAGGACTCCTTTCAGGTTTGTTACCTCAGGTGTCCCGCCAAAGGAGGAATTCCAAAGAAGAGCCCTAAGGAAAAGTGAAGGGAGATCCCGAACTATGGGTAAAATTTGGGGCCTAGGGGCATGGCAAGCCCAATATGCTATCTCTTCATCCAGCATCTGAGAGGCCTTATTGAGGACTGGGATCAGGGTGAGGGTCACAATGTGTGGTTTTGACCAATGTGGCCGCAAACATGAGCGGGGCCTCATGGGCCACACTGGTTTCAACTACACTGAACGTTGGACAACATGCCAACCACATGGTTTCTTGCCACGGGGAAGGAGTTGTGTTTTCTGCATCACTTTCAAGCCTGGGCAGTGATTGGAGATAAGGTCTAGGTTCTGAAACTTGACAACCGAGGTTGGGAAGAGATGACGACCTAAGACCATGGCGGGTCCGATGTGCTCATTGAGCGTCCAGCTTTCTGTGTGGGGCCAGGTAATCCAGGCTCAGGCTGTGTCAAAAAGGGCAATAGTGCCCAGGTCAGCCTATATATTTGGGGTACAGTAGAATGGCGTGCAGGTTGATCCTCTTTTGGAGTTTCTGGGTAGCCCCAGAGGGCAATGTTTTTCTTCCTGAGGGCAGGAAGAGTGCTCCATTATAGTTCTGGTTTTCAAACTGGAGGCTTGTGGGCCAGTAGTCTGAGGAAGGAAATCTGAGAAAAAGCTAGGCTAAGGATTCTGGGTGAGGACAAGGCAGGAACAATCTACAGACCTGAATCGAGATCTCGTGCTTATGATGTCAGGGCGAGGATCAGAAGATTGCTCAGGTTGGTGTTTCTGTCCCTGATGGCCCTTCATGAAGGGGCAGGGGGGCCACGAGGCCGTGGGGGTTTTCCCACGATGTTAGTTGTGAGAAGCTCCAAACTGCAAAGATTCTTCTGCAGGACAATTGAGACCTGTTTGTTGGCTCCAGGGCAACGATTCTGAGCAGGGTTCTAAGGATGGATGGTTGGGTAGCCCACCTCGCATTCCAATTGTGTCCTAGCAACAAGACAGGTTAGATCTGCTGGATCTGGGGGAGCAACCCAGCAGGCTGAGTTGAAATGGACTCTCCTGTGGATGGGTCCTAATGTCTTTTTGTGTCTAAGGAGACCTTGGAATGTTGCGGTGGCACTGGTGTCCTGAAGGGTTTGTCCAAACAGAGGCTTTGACACAGCTCCAACGTGCAAGTTTCCCATATGTAGATGAGATGTTTTCTGATGGGTGAGTCAAGAAACAGCCATACACTGGTATTGAAATCCAGGCCTCTGAGGAGAGATGACTGGATACCACAGCAATGGATCCGTTTAGTGCCTAGGGGCCTGTTCGTTCCTTTTTACCTCTGGGGACATCAGTCTATGCGTCTGAGTGCAGGTAGGTGCTCAGATGAGCTCAGATTGCCTCTGTTTGTCCTGGGAAGCCACCACTATTGGGATGGCCTCCGGCAGTTTGGAGGTTTATCCTATTAGAAGGGTTGTGGCCATTGGAATGGGCACATACAATTCCCTTGGAGAGGGCAAGTACAGTCCTCAGGTTTGGCTCCAGGGGCCTGAGCCTGTAGGGTGTGTAGGCCAGAGCTGTTTGGACAGTTGTCTGAAAACACAAACGCGGCTTATGTTTCGGGTCATAGGTATGGCAGGACTGATCTACAGACCATGAGGAGAACTCTTCAGGATATGAAAAAAGGGCGAGTGTGAGGCTCGTGCTCAAGTTTTTGTCTCTGGATATCGTGTCACTCATGGTCGTGAAATTTCCGGGTGACTTCATGGGAAATGGACGAGTCTTACTCTCTGGGGTTTTGCCCCATCCCAAGATTTTTGGGTCATTCTGGGAATGGAAGAAGTCCGTTTTGTTGTTGTTGTTGATTTGCTTTGTTTTGTTTTTTAACCTCAGGTGTCTCACCAAATGAGGTATTCCAGAGTAGAGCCCTGGGGAGGGCCGACCGGACAACCAGAAATCTGGTTAAAAATTGTGGCCTAGGGACATGTCAAGCCCATTATGACATCTAATGGTCGAGCCACTGAGAGGACTTACTAGAGCACAGGACTCACGCTGAGGGTCACAATGCGTGTTTATGCCCTCTTCGCACTCAAGAATTGGCGGGGCCTCCGGGTGAATGCTGGTTTCTCCTACACTGAACGTTGGACAACATGCCAACCACAAGGTTTCTTGCCATGGGTAAGGACGAGTTCTGATTTCTGCATCACAGGCACCCCTGGGCAGTGGTTGGAGATAAGGTCTAGGTTCTGAAGCCTGAAAAACCGCAGTTGGGAAGAGATGATGACCTAAGGCCTTGGCGGTTCTGATGTGCTCAGTGTGCGGTCAGCTGTCTGGGTGTTGGTCAGGAGGTCCGAGCTCAGGTTGTGTCAGCCAGTGCATTAGTGCCCAGGTTAGACTATATACTTTGGGTACAGTCGAATGCCATGTAGATTTATCCTCATATAAGGTGCCTGGGCAGCTCATTAGGCCAAATTTTTTTTCTAGAGGGCAGGCAGAGTGCTGCATTGTGGGTCTGGAATTGCGAAACTTCCGGGCTTCGGGGCCTGGAGTGTGAGGACGGAAGTCTGAGAACACAAGCTAGACTTGGGTTTCAGGGCCAGGGCACGGCAGGTACACCTGTAGATCTGAACCTATATCTCATGCATCTGAAGTCAGGGTGAGGATCAGACATTGGCTCAGGTTGGAGTTTCTGTGCATGACGGCCCCTTCATGAAGGGAGCGGAATCTCGAGGCCATGGAGGTTTTCCCACGTTGGGAGTTGTGGGATGCCCCCTTCAAGGATTCCTTCTGCGGGACAATTGAGACTTGTTGGGCAGCTCCAGGACATCCCATATGGAATGACTCCAGGGCACCGTTCGAGGATGGATGCCTGGGAAGCCCGCCTCGCATTCCAATTGTCTCCTAGCAACAAGACAGTTTAGATCTGATGGCTCTGCGGGAGAAACCGGGGTGGCTGACTTGAAATGGACTTTCCTGAGGATGGGTCCTAATGTGTGTTTGTGTCCATGAGGGCCTTAAAATGGGGCGGTGGTACCGGGACCCTGAAGTATTCTCCTAAGCTTTTGACATAGCTCGATGCACAACGTTCCTTGTGGAGACGAGATTTGTTTTGATGGGTGCCACAGGAAAACCTCTATGCTGGTATTGGAATCCAGGCTTTTGAGGAGACATGCCTGTAATCCAAAGCAATGTATCCGATTATGGCCTAGGGTCCTGTCTGGTTCAATCTTCTTCTCAGGGGACATCCATCTATGGTATGAGTGGAGGTAGATGCTCAGCTAGCATCAGACCGCCCTTGTTTGTCCCGGGCGACCTGCACTATTGGGATGGCCTCAGGGATTTGTAGGGTTCTCCAAATTTTACTGTTTTGGACAATGGCATCGGCAGAATTCCCATGGATTGGGTAGGCACAGTCCTAATGTGTGACTCCAGGGGCCCCAGCCTGGAGGGTGTGTGGCCCAGGACTTTGAGGACAGACGTCTGAAAACACAAACTCAGCTTAGGTTTGGGGACGTAGGTATGGCAGGCCTGATCTATAAACCATGAGAAGAACTCTTCCGGATATGAAGAAAGAGCGAGTCTGAGGCGCTTGCTCAGGCTTTTGTCTCTGGATTTTGTATCAGAGATGGCTGTGGAATGTCGGGGAGGCCTCATGGGCCATGGACGAATCTTCCTCTCTGTGGATTTGGCCCGATCCCAATTGTTTTTCGTCAATCTGTGGAATGGGAGGACTCCTTTCAGGTTTGTTACCTCAGGTGTCCCGCCAAAGGAGGAATTCCAAAGAAGAGCCCTAAGGAAAAGTGAAGGGAGATCCCGAACTATGGGTAAAATTTGGGGCCTAGGGGCATGGCAAGCCCAATATGCTATCTCTTCATCCAGCATCTGAGAGGCCTTATTGAGGACTGGGATCAGGGTGAGGGTCACAATGTGTGGTTTTGACCAATGTGGCCGCAAACATGAGCGGGGCCTCATGGGCCACACTGGTTTCAACTACACTGAACGTTGGACAACATGCCAACCACATGGTTTCTTGCCACGGGGAAGGAGTTGTGTTTTCTGCATCACTTTCAAGCCTGGGCAGTGATTGGAGATAAGGTCTAGGTTCTGAAACTTGACAACCGAGGTTGGGAAGAGATGACGACCTAAGACCATGGCGGGTCCGATGTGCTCATTGAGCGTCCAGCTTTCTGTGTGGGGCCAGGTAATCCAGGCTCAGGCTGTGTCAAAAAGGGCAATAGTGCCCAGGTCAGCCTATATATTTGGGGTACAGTAGAATGGCGTGCAGGTTGATCCTCTTTTGGAGTTTCTGGGTAGCCCCAGAGGGCAATGTTTTTCTTCCTGAGGGCAGGAAGAGTGCTCCATTATAGTTCTGGTTTTCAAACTGGAGGCTTGTGGGCCAGTAGTCTGAGGAAGGAAATCTGAGAAAAAGCTAGGCTAAGGATTCTGGGTGAGGACAAGGCAGGAACAATCTACAGACCTGAATCGAGATCTCGTGCTTATGATGTCAGGGCGAGGATCAGAAGATTGCTCAGGTTGGTGTTTCTGTCCCTGATGGCCCTTCATGAAGGGGCAGGGGGGCCACGAGGCCGTGGGGGTTTTCCCACGATGTTAGTTGTGAGAAGCTCCAAACTGCAAAGATTCTTCTGCAGGACAATTGAGACCTGTTTGTTGGCTCCAGGGCAACGATTCTGAGCAGGGTTCTAAGGATGGATGGTTGGGTAGCCCACCTCGCATTCCAATTGTGTCCTAGCAACAAGACAGGTTAGATCTGCTGGATCTGGGGGAGCAACCCAGCAGGCTGAGTTGAAATGGACTCTCCTGTGGATGGGTCCTAATGTCTTTTTGTGTCTAAGGAGACCTTGGAATGTAGCGGTGGCACTGGTGTCCTGAAGGGTTTGTCCAAACAGAGGCTTTGACACAGCTCCAACGTGCAAGTTTCCCATATGTAGATGAGATGTTTTCTGATGGGTGAGTCAAGAAACAGCCATACACTGGTATTGAAATCCAGGCCTCTGAGGAGAGATGACTGGATACCACAGCAATGGATCCGTTTAGTGCCTAGGGGCCTGTTCGTTCCTTTTTACCTCTGGGGACATCAGTCTATGCGTCTGAGTGCAGGTAGGTGCTCAGATGAGCTCAGATTGCCTCTGTTTGTCCTGGGAAGCCACCACTATTGGGATGGCCTCCGGCAGTTTGGAGGTTTATCCTATTAGAAGGGTTGTGGCCATTGGAATGGGCACATACAATTCCCTTGGAGAGGGCAAGTACAGTCCTCAGGTTTGGCTCCAGGGGCCTGAGCCTGTAGGGTGTGTAGGCCAGAGCTGTTTGGACAGTTGTCTGAAAACACAAACGCGGCTTATGTTTCGGGTCATAGGTATGGCAGGACTGATCTACAGACCATGAGGAGAACTCTTCAGGATATGAAAAAAGGGCGAGTGTGAGGCTCGTGCTCAAGTTTTTGTCTCTGGATATCGTGTCACTCATGGTCGTGAAATTTCCGGGTGACTTCATGGGAAATGGACGAGTCTTACTCTCTGGGGTTTTGCCCCATCCCAAGATTTTTGGGTCATTCTGGGAATGGAAGAAGTCCGTTTTGTTGTTGTTGTTGATTTGCTTTGTTTTGTTTTTTAACCTCAGGTGTCTCACCAAATGAGGTATTCCAGAGTAGAGCCCTGGGGAGGGCCGACCGGACAACCAGAAATCTGGTTAAAAATTGTGGCCTAGGGACATGTCAAGCCCATTATGACATCTAATGGTCGAGCCACTGAGAGGACTTACTAGAGCACAGGACTCACGCTGAGGGTCACAATGCGTGTTTATGCCCTCTTCGCACTCAAGAATTGGCGGGGCCTCCGGGTGAATGCTGGTTTCTCCTACACTGAACGTTGGACAACATGCCAACCACAAGGTTTCTTGCCATGGGTAAGGACGAGTTCTGATTTCTGCATCACAGGCACCCCTGGGCAGTGGTTGGAGATAAGGTCTAGGTTCTGAAGCCTGAAAAACCGCAGTTGGGAAGAGATGATGACCTAAGGCCTTGGCGGTTCTGATGTGCTCAGTGTGCGGTCAGCTGTCTGGGTGTTGGTCAGGAGGTCCGAGCTCAGGTTGTGTCAGCCAGTGCATTAGTGCCCAGGTTAGACTATATACTTTGGGTACAGTCGAATGCCATGTAGATTTATCCTCATATAAGGTGCCTGGGCAGCTCATTAGGCCAAATTTTTTTTCTAGAGGGCAGGCAGAGTGCTGCATTGTGGGTCTGGAATTGCGAAACTTCCGGGCTTCGGGGCCTGGAGTGTGAGGACGGAAGTCTGAGAACACAAGCTAGACTTGGGTTTCAGGGCCAGGGCACGGCAGGTACACCTGTAGATCTGAACCTATATCTCATGCATCTGAAGTCAGGGTGAGGATCAGACATTGGCTCAGGTTGGAGTTTCTGTGCATGACGGCCCCTTCATGAAGGGAGCGGAATCTCGAGGCCATGGAGGTTTTCCCACGTTGGGAGTTGTGGGATGCCCCCTTCAAGGATTCCTTCTGCGGGACAATTGAGACTTGTTGGGCAGCTCCAGGACATCCCATATGGAATGACTCCAGGGCACCGTTCGAGGATGGATGCCTGGGAAGCCCGCCTCGCATTCCAATTGTCTCCTAGCAACAAGACAGTTTAGATCTGATGGCTCTGCGGGAGAAACCGGGGTGGCTGACTTGAAATGGACTTTCCTGAGGATGGGTCCTAATGTGTGTTTGTGTCCATGAGGGCCTTAAAATGGGGCGGTGGTACCGGGACCCTGAAGTATTCTCCTAAGCTTTTGACATAGCTCGATGCACAACGTTCCTTGTGGAGACGAGATTTGTTTTGATGGGTGCCACAGGAAAACCTCTATGCTGGTATTGGAATCCAGGCTTTTGAGGAGACATGCCTGTAATCCAAAGCAATGTATCCGATTATGGCCTAGGGTCCTGTCTGGTTCAATCTTCTTCTCAGGGGACATCCATCTATGGTATGAGTGGAGGTAGATGCTCAGCTAGCATCAGACCGCCCTTGTTTGTCCCGGGCGACCTGCACTATTGGGATGGCCTCAGGGATTTGTAGGGTTCTCCAAATTTTACTGTTTTGGACAATGGCATCGGCAGAATTCCCATGGATTGGGTAGGCACAGTCCTAATGTGTGACTCCAGGGGCCCCAGCCTGGAGGGTGTGTGGCCCAGGACTTTGAGGACAGACGTCTGAAAACACAAACTCAGCTTAGGTTTGGGGACGTAGGTATGGCAGGCCTGATCTATAAACCATGAGAAGAACTCTTCCGGATATGAAGAAAGAGCGAGTCTGAGGCGCTTGCTCAGGCTTTTGTCTCTGGATTTTGTATCAGAGATGGCTGTGGAATGTCGGGGAGGCCTCATGGGCCATGGACGAATCTTCCTCTCTGTGGATTTGGCCCGATCCCAATTGTTTTTCGTCAATCTGTGGAATGGGAGGACTCCTTTCAGGTTTGTTACCTCAGGTGTCCCGCCAAAGGAGGAATTCCAAAGAAGAGCCCTAAGGAAAAGTGAAGGGAGATCCCGAACTATGGGTAAAATTTGGGGCCTAGGGGCATGGCAAGCCCAATATGCTATCTCTTCATCCAGCATCTGAGAGGCCTTATTGAGGACTGGGATCAGGGTGAGGGTCACAATGTGTGGTTTTGACCAATGTGGCCGCAAACATGAGCGGGGCCTCATGGGCCACACTGGTTTCAACTACACTGAACGTTGGACAACATGCCAACCACATGGTTTCTTGCCACGGGGAAGGAGTTGTGTTTTCTGCATCACTTTCAAGCCTGGGCAGTGATTGGAGATAAGGTCTAGGTTCTGAAACTTGACAACCGAGGTTGGGAAGAGATGACGACCTAAGACCATGGCGGGTCCGATGTGCTCATTGAGCGTCCAGCTTTCTGTGTGGGGCCAGGTAATCCAGGCTCAGGCTGTGTCAAAAAGGGCAATAGTGCCCAGGTCAGCCTATATATTTGGGGTACAGTAGAATGGCGTGCAGGTTGATCCTCTTTTGGAGTTTCTGGGTAGCCCCAGAGGGCAATGTTTTTCTTCCTGAGGGCAGGAAGAGTGCTCCATTATAGTTCTGGTTTTCAAACTGGAGGCTTGTGGGCCAGTAGTCTGAGGAAGGAAATCTGAGAACAAGCTAGGCTAAGGATTCTGGGTGAGGACAAGGCAGGAACAATCTACAGACCTGAATCGAGATCTCGTGCTTATGATGTCAGGGCGAGGATCAGAAGATTGCTCAGGTTGGTGTTTCTGTCCCTGATGGCCCTTCATGAAGGGGCAGGGGGGCCACGAGGCCGTGGGGGTTTTCCCACGATGTTAGTTGTGAGAAGCTCCAAACTGCAAAGATTCTTCTGCAGGACAATTGAGACCTGTTTGTTGGCTCCAGGGCAACGATTCTGAGCAGGGTTCTAAGGATGGATGGTTGGGTAGCCCACCTCGCATTCCAATTGTGTCCTAGCAACAAGACAGGTTAGATCTGCTGGATCTGGGGGAGCAACCCAGCAGGCTGAGTTGAAATGGACTCTCCTGTGGATGGGTCCTAATGTCTTTTTGTGTCTAAGGAGACCTTGGAATGTAGCGGTGGCACTGGTGTCCTGAAGGGTTTGTCCAAACAGAGGCTTTGACACAGCTCCAACGTGCAAGTTTCCCATATGTAGATGAGATGTTTTCTGATGGGTGAGTCAAGAAACAGCCATACACTGGTATTGAAATCCAGGCCTCTGAGGAGAGATGACTGGATACCACAGCAATGGATCCGTTTAGTGCCTAGGGGCCTGTTCGTTCCTTTTTACCTCTGGGGACATCAGTCTATGCGTCTGAGTGCAGGTAGGTGCTCAGATGAGCTCAGATTGCCTCTGTTTGTCCTGGGAAGCCACCACTATTGGGATGGCCTCCGGCAGTTTGGAGGTTTATCCTATTAGAAGGGTTGTGGCCATTGGAATGGGCACATACAATTCCCTTGGAGAGGGCAAGTACAGTCCTCAGGTTTGGCTCCAGGGGCCTGAGCCTGTAGGGTGTGTAGGCCAGAGCTGTTTGGACAGTTGTCTGAAAACACAAACGCGGCTTATGTTTCGGGTCATAGGTATGGCAGGACTGATCTACAGACCATGAGGAGAACTCTTCAGGATATGAAAAAAGGGCGAGTGTGAGGCTCGTGCTCAAGTTTTTGTCTCTGGATATCGTGTCACTCATGGTCGTGAAATTTCCGGGTGACTTCATGGGAAATGGACGAGTCTTACTCTCTGGGGTTTTGCCCCATCCCAAGATTTTTGGGTCATTCTGGGAATGGAAGAAGTCCGTTTTGTTGTTGTTGTTGATTTGCTTTGTTTTGTTTTTTAACCTCAGGTGTCTCACCAAATGAGGTATTCCAGAGTAGAGCCCTGGGGAGGGCCGACCGGACAACCAGAAATCTGGTTAAAAATTGTGGCCTAGGGACATGTCAAGCCCATTATGACATCTAATGGTCGAGCCACTGAGAGGACTTACTAGAGCACAGGACTCACGCTGAGGGTCACAATGCGTGTTTATGCCCTCTTCGCACTCAAGAATTGGCGGGGCCTCCGGGTGAATGCTGGTTTCTCCTACACTGAACGTTGGACAACATGCCAACCACAAGGTTTCTTGCCATGGGTAAGGACGAGTTCTGATTTCTGCATCACAGGCACCCCTGGGCAGTGGTTGGAGATAAGGTCTAGGTTCTGAAGCCTGAAAAACCGCAGTTGGGAAGAGATGATGACCTAAGGCCTTGGCGGTTCTGATGTGCTCAGTGTGCGGTCAGCTGTCTGGGTGTTGGTCAGGAGGTCCGAGCTCAGGTTGTGTCAGCCAGTGCATTAGTGCCCAGGTTAGACTATATACTTTGGGTACAGTCGAATGCCATGTAGATTTATCCTCATATAAGGTGCCTGGGCAGCTCATTAGGCCAAATTTTTTTTCTAGAGGGCAGGCAGAGTGCTGCATTGTGGGTCTGGAATTGCGAAACTTCCGGGCTTCGGGGCCTGGAGTGTGAGGACGGAAGTCTGAGAACACAAGCTAGACTTGGGTTTCAGGGCCAGGGCACGGCAGGTACACCTGTAGATCTGAACCTATATCTCATGCATCTGAAGTCAGGGTGAGGATCAGACATTGGCTCAGGTTGGAGTTTCTGTGCATGACGGCCCCTTCATGAAGGGAGCGGAATCTCGAGGCCATGGAGGTTTTCCCACGTTGGGAGTTGTGGGATGCCCCCTTCAAGGATTCCTTCTGCGGGACAATTGAGACTTGTTGGGCAGCTCCAGGACATCCCATATGGAATGACTCCAGGGCACCGTTCGAGGATGGATGCCTGGGAAGCCCGCCTCGCATTCCAATTGTCTCCTAGCAACAAGACAGTTTAGATCTGATGGCTCTGCGGGAGAAACCGGGGTGGCTGACTTGAAATGGACTTTCCTGAGGATGGGTCCTAATGTGTGTTTGTGTCCATGAGGGCCTTAAAATGGGGCGGTGGTACCGGGACCCTGAAGTATTCTCCTAAGCTTTTGACATAGCTCGATGCACAACGTTCCTTGTGGAGACGAGATTTGTTTTGATGGGTGCCACAGGAAAACCTCTATGCTGGTATTGGAATCCAGGCTTTTGAGGAGACATGCCTGTAATCCAAAGCAATGTATCCGATTATGGCCTAGGGTCCTGTCTGGTTCAATCTTCTTCTCAGGGGACATCCATCTATGGTATGAGTGGAGGTAGATGCTCAGCTAGCATCAGACCGCCCTTGTTTGTCCCGGGCGACCTGCACTATTGGGATGGCCTCAGGGATTTGTAGGGTTCTCCAAATTTTACTGTTTTGGACAATGGCATCGGCAGAATTCCCATGGATTGGGTAGGCACAGTCCTAATGTGTGACTCCAGGGGCCCCAGCCTGGAGGGTGTGTGGCCCAGGACTTTGAGGACAGACGTCTGAAAACACAAACTCAGCTTAGGTTTGGGGACGTAGGTATGGCAGGCCTGATCTATAAACCATGAGAAGAACTCTTCCGGATATGAAGAAAGAGCGAGTCTGAGGCGCTTGCTCAGGCTTTTGTCTCTGGATTTTGTATCAGAGATGGCTGTGGAATGTCGGGGAGGCCTCATGGGCCATGGACGAATCTTCCTCTCTGTGGATTTGGCCCGATCCCAATTGTTTTTCGTCAATCTGTGGAATGGGAGGACTCCTTTCAGGTTTGTTACCTCAGGTGTCCCGCCAAAAGAGGAATTCCAAAGAAGAGCCCTAAGGAAAAGTGAAGGGAGATCCCGAACTATGGGTAAAATTTGGGGCCTAGGGGCATGGCAAGCCCAATATGCTATCTCTTCATCCAGCATCTGAGAGGCCTTATTGAGGACTGGGATCAGGGTGAGGGTCACAATGTGTGGTTTTGACCAATGTGGCCGCAAACATGAGCGGGGCCTCATGGGCCACACTGGTTTCAACTACACTGAACGTTGGACAACATGCCAACCACATGGTTTCTTGCCACGGGGAAGGAGTTGTGTTTTCTGCATCACTTTCAAGCCTGGGCAGTGATTGGAGATAAGGTCTAGGTTCTGAAACTTGACAACCGAGGTTGGGAAGAGATGACGACCTAAGACCATGGCGGGTCCGATGTGCTCATTGAGCGTCCAGCTTTCTGTGTGGGGCCAGGTAATCCAGGCTCAGGCTGTGTCAAAAAGGGCAATAGTGCCCAGGTCAGCCTATATATTTGGGGTACAGTAGAATGGCGTGCAGGTTGATCCTCTTTTGGAGTTTCTGGGTAGCCCCAGAGGGCAATGTTTTTCTTCCTGAGGGCAGGAAGAGTGCTCCATTATAGTTCTGGTTTTCAAACTGGAGGCTTGTGGGCCAGTAGTCTGAGGAAGGAAATCTGAGAAAAAGCTAGGCTAAGGATTCTGGGTGAGGACAAGGCAGGAACAATCTACAGACCTGAATCGAGATCTCGTGCTTATGATGTCAGGGCGAGGATCAGAAGATTGCTCAGGTTGGTGTTTCTGTCCCTGATGGCCCTTCATGAAGGGGCAGGGGGGCCACGAGGCCGTGGGGGTTTTCCCACGATGTTAGTTGTGAGAAGCTCCAAACTGCAAAGATTCTTCTGCAGGACAATTGAGACCTGTTTGTTGGCTCCAGGGCAACGATTCTGAGCAGGGTTCTAAGGATGGATGGCTGGGTAGCCCACCTCGCATTCCAATTGTGTCCTAGCAACAAGACAGGTTAGATCTGCTGGATCTGGGGGAGCAACCCAGCAGGCTGAGTTGAAATGGACTCTCCTGTGGATGGGTCCTAATGTCTTTTTGTGTCTAAGGAGACCTTGGAATGTAGCGGTGGCACTGGTGTCCTGAAGGGTTTGTCCAAACAGAGGCTTTGACACAGCTCCAACGTGCAAGTTTCCCATATGTAGATGAGATGTTTTCTGATGGGTGAGTCAAGAAACAGCCATACACTGGTATTGAAATCCAGGCCTCTGAGGAGAGATGACTGGATACCACAGCAATGGATCCGTTTAGTGCCTAGGGGCCTGTTCGTTCCTTTTTACCTCTGGGGACATCAGTCTATGCGTCTGAGTGCAGGTAGGTGCTCAGATGAGCTCAGATTGCCTCTGTTTGTCCTGGGAAGCCACCACTATTGGGATGGCCTCCGGCAGTTTGGAGGTTTATCCTATTAGAAGGGTTGTGGCCATTGGAATGGGCACATACAATTCCCTTGGAGAGGGCAAGTACAGTCCTCAGGTTTGGCTCCAGGGGCCTGAGCCTGTAGGGTGTGTAGGCCAGAGCTGTTTGGACAGTTGTCTGAAAACACAAACGCGGCTTATGTTTCGGGTCATAGGTATGGCAGGACTGATCTACAGACCATGAGGAGAACTCTTCAGGATATGAAAAAAGGGCGAGTGTGAGGCTCGTGCTCAAGTTTTTGTCTCTGGATATCGTGTCACTCATGGTCGTGAAATTTCCGGGTGACTTCATGGGAAATGGACGAGTCTTACTCTCTGGGGTTTTGCCCCATCCCAAGATTTTTGGGTCATTCTGGGAATGGAAGAAGTCCGTTTTGTTGTTGTTGTTGATTTGCTTTGTTTTGTTTTTTAACCTCAGGTGTCTCACCAAATGAGGTATTCCAGAGTAGAGCCCTGGGGAGGGCCGACCGGACAACCAGAAATCTGGTTAAAAATTGTGGCCTAGGGACATGTCAAGCCCATTATGACATCTAATGGTCGAGCCACTGAGAGGACTTACTAGAGCACAGGACTCACGCTGAGGGTCACAATGCGTGTTTATGCCCTCTTCGCACTCAAGAATTGGCGGGGCCTCCGGGTGAATGCTGGTTTCTCCTACACTGAACGTTGGACAACATGCCAACCACAAGGTTTCTTGCCATGGGTAAGGACGAGTTCTGATTTCTGCATCACAGGCACCCCTGGGCAGTGGTTGGAGATAAGGTCTAGGTTCTGAAGCCTGAAAAACCGCAGTTGGGAAGAGATGATGACCTAAGGCCTTGGCGGTTCTGATGTGCTCAGTGTGCGGTCAGCTGTCTGGGTGTTGGTCAGGAGGTCCGAGCTCAGGTTGTGTCAGCCAGTGCATTAGTGCCCAGGTTAGACTATATACTTTGGGTACAGTCGAATGCCATGTAGATTTATCCTCATATAAGGTGCCTGGGCAGCTCATTAGGCCAAATTTTTTTTCTAGAGGGCAGGCAGAGTGCTGCATTGTGGGTCTGGAATTGCGAAACTTCCGGGCTTCGGGGCCTGGAGTGTGAGGACGGAAGTCTGAGAACACAAGCTAGACTTGGGTTTCAGGGCCAGGGCACGGCAGGTACACCTGTAGATCTGAACCTATATCTCATGCATCTGAAGTCAGGGTGAGGATCAGACATTGGCTCAGGTTGGAGTTTCTGTGCATGACGGCCCCTTCATGAAGGGAGCGGAATCTCGAGGCCATGGAGGTTTTCCCACGTTGGGAGTTGTGGGATGCCCCCTTCAAGGATTCCTTCTGCGGGACAATTGAGACTTGTTGGGCAGCTCCAGGACATCCCATATGGAATGACTCCAGGGCACCGTTCGAGGATGGATGCCTGGGAAGCCCGCCTCGCATTCCAATTGTCTCCTAGCAACAAGACAGTTTAGATCTGATGGCTCTGCGGGAGAAACCGGGGTGGCTGACTTGAAATGGACTTTCCTGAGGATGGGTCCTAATGTGTGTTTGTGTCCATGAGGGCCTTAAAATGGGGCGGTGGTACCGGGACCCTGAAGTATTCTCCTAAGCTTTTGACATAGCTCGATGCACAACGTTCCTTGTGGAGACGAGATTTGTTTTGATGGGTGCCACAGGAAAACCTCTATGCTGGTATTGGAATCCAGGCTTTTGAGGAGACATGCCTGTAATCCAAAGCAATGTATCCGATTATGGCCTAGGGTCCTGTCTGGTTCAATCTTCTTCTCAGGGGACATCCATCTATGGTATGAGTGGAGGTAGATGCTCAGCTAGCATCAGACCGCCCTTGTTTGTCCCGGGCGACCTGCACTATTGGGATGGCCTCAGGGATTTGTAGGGTTCTCCAAATTTTACTGTTTTGGACAATGGCATCGGCAGAATTCCCATGGATTGGGTAGGCACAGTCCTAATGTGTGACTCCAGGGGCCCCAGCCTGGAGGGTGTGTGGCCCAGGACTTTGAGGACAGACGTCTGAAAACACAAACTCAGCTTAGGTTTGGGGACGTAGGTATGGCAGGCCTGATCTATAAACCATGAGAAGAACTCTTCCGGATATGAAGAAAGAGCGAGTCTGAGGCGCTTGCTCAGGCTTTTGTCTCTGGATTTTGTATCAGAGATGGCTGTGGAATGTCGGGGAGGCCTCATGGGCCATGGACGAATCTTCCTCTCTGTGGATTTGGCCCGATCCCAATTGTTTTTCGTCAATCTGTGGAATGGGAGGACTCCTTTCAGGTTTGTTACCTCAGGTGTCCCGCCAAAAGAGGAATTCCAAAGAAGAGCCCTAAGGAAAAGTGAAGGGAGATCCCGAACTATGGGTAAAATTTGGGGCCTAGGGGCATGGCAAGCCCAATATGCTATCTCTTCATCCAGCATCTGAGAGGCCTTATTGAGGACTGGGATCAGGGTGAGGGTCACAATGTGTGGTTTTGACCAATGTGGCCGCAAACATGAGCGGGGCCTCATGGGCCACACTGGTTTCAACTACACTGAACGTTGGACAACATGCCAACCACATGGTTTCTTGCCACGGGGAAGGAGTTGTGTTTTCTGCATCACTTTCAAGCCTGGGCAGTGATTGGAGATAAGGTCTAGGTTCTGAAACTTGACAACCGAGGTTGGGAAGAGATGACGACCTAAGACCATGGCGGGTCCGATGTGCTCATTGAGCGTCCAGCTTTCTGTGTGGGGCCAGGTAATCCAGGCTCAGGCTGTGTCAAAAAGGGCAATAGTGCCCAGGTCAGCCTATATATTTGGGGTACAGTAGAATGGCGTGCAGGTTGATCCTCTTTTGGAGTTTCTGGGTAGCCCCAGAGGGCAATGTTTTTCTTCCTGAGGGCAGGAAGAGTGCTCCATTATAGTTCTGGTTTTCAAACTGGAGGCTTGTGGGCCAGTAGTCTGAGGAAGGAAATCTGAGAAAAAGCTAGGCTAAGGATTCTGGGTGAGGACAAGGCAGGAACAATCTACAGACCTGAATCGAGATCTCGTGCTTATGATGTCAGGGCGAGGATCAGAAGATTGCTCAGGTTGGTGTTTCTGTCCCTGATGGCCCTTCATGAAGGGGCAGGGGGGCCACGAGGCCGTGGGGGTTTTCCCACGATGTTAGTTGTGAGAAGCTCCAAACTGCAAAGATTCTTCTGCAGGACAATTGAGACCTGTTTGTTGGCTCCAGGGCAACGATTCTGAGCAGGGTTCTAAGGATGGATGGCTGGGTAGCCCACCTCGCATTCCAATTGTGTCCTAGCAACAAGACAGGTTAGATCTGCTGGATCTGGGGGAGCAACCCAGCAGGCTGAGTTGAAATGGACTCTCCTGTGGATGGGTCCTAATGTCTTTTTGTGTCTAAGGAGACCTTGGAATGTAGCGGTGGCACTGGTGTCCTGAAGGGTTTGTCCAAACAGAGGCTTTGACACAGCTCCAACGTGCAAGTTTCCCATATGTAGATGAGATGTTTTCTGATGGGTGAGTCAAGAAACAGCCATACACTGGTATTGAAATCCAGGCCTCTGAGGAGAGATGACTGGATACCACAGCAATGGATCCGTTTAGTGCCTAGGGGCCTGTTCGTTCCTTTTTACCTCTGGGGACATCAGTCTATGCGTCTGAGTGCAGGTAGGTGCTCAGATGAGCTCAGATTGCCTCTGTTTGTCCTGGGAAGCCACCACTATTGGGATGGCCTCCGGCAGTTTGGAGGTTTATCCTATTAGAAGGGTTGTGGCCATTGGAATGGGCACATACAATTCCCTTGGAGAGGGCAAGTACAGTCCTCAGGTTTGGCTCCAGGGGCCTGAGCCTGTAGGGTGTGTAGGCCAGAGCTGTTTGGACAGTTGTCTGAAAACACAAACGCGGCTTATGTTTCGGGTCATAGGTATGGCAGGACTGATCTACAGACCATGAGGAGAACTCTTCAGGATATGAAAAAAGGGCGAGTGTGAGGCTCGTGCTCAAGTTTTTGTCTCTGGATATCGTGTCACTCATGGTCGTGAAATTTCCGGGTGACTTCATGGGAAATGGACGAGTCTTACTCTCTGGGGTTTTGCCCCATCCCAAGATTTTTGGGTCATTCTGGGAATGGAAGAAGTCCGTTTTGTTGTTGTTGTTGATTTGCTTTGTTTTGTTTTTTAACCTCAGGTGTCTCACCAAATGAGGTATTCCAGAGTAGAGCCCTGGGGAGGGCCGACCGGACAACCAGAAATCTGGTTAAAAATTGTGGCCTAGGGACATGTCAAGCCCATTATGACATCTAATGGTCGAGCCACTGAGAGGACTTACTAGAGCACAGGACTCACGCTGAGGGTCACAATGCGTGTTTATGCCCTCTTCGCACTCAAGAATTGGCGGGGCCTCCGGGTGAATGCTGGTTTCTCCTACACTGAACGTTGGACAACATGCCAACCACAAGGTTTCTTGCCATGGGTAAGGACGAGTTCTGATTTCTGCATCACAGGCACCCCTGGGCAGTGGTTGGAGATAAGGTCTAGGTTCTGAAGCCTGAAAAACCGCAGTTGGGAAGAGATGATGACCTAAGGCCTTGGTGGTTCTGATGTGCTCAGTGTGCGGTCAGCTGTCTGGGTGTTGGTCAGGAGGTCCGAGCTCAGGTTGTGTCAGCCAGTGCATTAGTGCCCAGGTTAGACTATATACTTTGGGTACAGTCGAATGCCATGTAGATTTATCCTCATATAAGGTGCCTGGGCAGCTCATTAGGCCAAATTTTTTTTCTAGAGGGCAGGCAGAGTGCTGCATTGTGGGTCTGGAATTGCGAAACTTCCGGGCTTCGGGGCCTGGAGTGTGAGGACGGAAGTCTGAGAACACAAGCTAGACTTGGGTTTCAGGGCCAGGGCACGGCAGGTACACCTGTAGATCTGAACCTATATCTCATGCATCTGAAGTCAGGGCGAGGATCAGACATTGGCTCAGGTTGGAGTTTCTGTGCATGACGGCCCCTTCATGAAGGGAGCGGAATCTCGAGGCCATGGAGGTTTTCCCACGTTGGGAGTTGTGGGATGCCCCCTTCAAGGATTCCTTCTGCGGGACAATTGAGACTTGTTGGGCAGCTCCAGGACATCCCATATGGAATGACTCCAGGGCACCGTTCGAGGATGGATGCCTGGGAAGCCCGCCTCGCATTCCAATTGTCTCCTAGCAACAAGACAGTTTAGATCTGATGGCTCTGCGGGAGAAACCGGGGTGGCTGACTTGAAATGGACTTTCCTGAGGATGGGTCCTAATGTGTGTTTGTGTCCATGAGGGCCTTAAAATGGGGCGGTGGCACCGGGACCCTGAAGTATTCTCCTAAGCTTTTGACATAGCTCGATGCACAACGTTCCTTGTGGAGACGAGATTTGTTTTGATGGGTGCCACAGGAAAACCTCTATGCTGGTATTGGAATCCAGGCTTTTGAGGAGACATGCCTGTAATCCAAAGCAATGTATCCGATTATGGCCTAGGGTCCTGTCTGGTACAATCTTCTTCTCAGGGGACATCCATTTATGGTATGAGTGGAGGTAGATGCTCAGCTAGCATCAGACCGCCCTTGTTTGTCCCGGGCGACCTGCACTATTGGGATGGCCTCAGGGATTTGTAGGGTTCTCCAAATTTTACTGTTTTGGACAATGGCATCGGCAGAATTCCCATGGATTGGGTAGGCACAGTCCTAATGTGTGACTCCAGGGGCCCCAGCCTGGAGGGTGTGTGGCCCAGGACTTTGAGGACAGAAGTCTGAAAACACAAACTCAGCTTAGGTTTGGGGACGTAGGTATGGCAGGCCTGATCTATAAACCATGAGAAGAACTCTTCCGGATATGAAGAAAGAGCGAGTCTGAGGCGCTTGCTCAGACTTTTGTCTCTGGATTTTGTATCAGAAATGCCCGTGGAATGTCGGGGAGGCCTCATGGGCCATGGACGAATCTTCCTCTCTGTGGATTTGGCCCGATCCCAATTGTTTTTCGTCAATCTGTGGAATGGGAGGACTCCTTTCAGGTTTGTTACCTCAGGTGTCCCGCCAAAAGAGGAATTCCAAAGAAGAGCCCTGGGGAAAAGTGAAGGGAGAACCCGAACTATGGGTAAAATTTGGGGCCTAGGGGCATGGCAAGCCCAATATGCTATCTCTTCATCCAGCCACTGAGAGGCCTTATTGAGGACTGGGATCAGGGTGAGGGTCACAATGTGTGGTTTTGACCAATGTGGCCCGCCAACATGAGCGGGGCCTCATGGGCCACACTGGTTTCAACTACACTGAACGTTGGACAACATGCCAACCACATGGTTTCTTGCCACGGGGAAGGAGTTGTTTTTTCTGCATCACTTTCAAGCCTGGGCAGTGATTGGAGATAAGGTCTAGGTTCTGAAACTTGACAACCGAGGTTGGGAAGAGATGACGACCTAAGACCATGGCGGGTCCGATGTGCTCAGTGAGCGGCCAGCTTTCTGTGTGGGGCCAGGTAATCCAGGCTCAGGCTGTGTCAAAAAGGGCAATAGTGCCCAGGTCAGCCTATATATTTGGGGTACAGTAGAATGGCGTGCAGGTTGATCCTCTTTTGGAGTTTCTGGGTAGCCCCAGAGGGCAATATTTTTCTTCCTGATGGCAGGAAGAGTGCTGCATTATAGTTCTGGTTTTCAAACTGGAGGCTTGTGGGCCAGTAGTCTGAGGAAGGAAATCTGAGAACAAGCTAGGCTTAGGTTTCTGGGTGAGGACAAGGCAGGAACAATCTACAGACCTGAATTGAGATCTCGTGCTTATGATGTCAGGGCGAGGATCAGAAGATCGCTCAGGTTGGTGTTTCTGTCCCTGATGGCTCTTCATGAAGAGGCGGGGGGGTCATGAGGCCGTGGGGGTTTTCCCACGATGTTAGTTGTGAGAAGCTCCAAACTGCAAAGATTCTTCTGCAGGACAATTGAGACCTGTTTGTTGGCTCCAGGGCAACGATTCCGAGCAGGGTTCTAAGGATGGATGGCTGGGTAGCCCACCTCGCATTCCAATTGTGTCCTAGCAACAAGACAGATTAGATCTGCTGGATCTGGGGAAGCAACCCAGGAGGCTGAGTTGAAATGGACTCTCCTGTGGATGGATCCTAATATGTTTTTGTGTCTATGCAGATCTTGGAATGAAGCGGTGACACTGGGACCCTGAAGGGTTTTTCCAAACAGAGGCTTTGACACAGCTCCACCGTGCAAGTTTCCCATATGTAGATGAGATTTGTTCTGAGGATGAGTCAGGAAACAGCCATATGCTGGTATTGAAATCCAGGCCTCTGAGGAGAGATGACTGGATAGCACAACAATGAATCCAATAGTGCCTAGGGGCCTGTTCGTACCTTTTTACCTCTGGGGACATCAGCCTATGCATCTGAGTGCATGTAGGTGTCAGATGGGCTCAGATTGTTCCTGTTTCTCCTGGAGAGCCACCACTATTGGGATGGCCTCAGGGAGTTTGGAGGTTTATCTTATTAGTAGGTTGTGGCCATTGGAATGGGCACATACAATTCCCTTGGAGAGGGCAAGTACAGTCCTCAGGTTTGGCTCCAGGGGCCTGAGCCTGTAGGGTGTGTAGGCCAGAGCTGTTTGGACAGTTGTCTGAAAACACAAACGCGGCTTATGTTTCGGGTAATAGGTATGGCAGGATTGATCTACAGACCATGAGGAGAACTCTTCGGGATATGAAAAAAGGGCGAGTGTCAGGCTCTTGCTCAAGTTTTTGTCTCTGGATATCGTGTCACTCATGGTCATGAAATTTCCGGTTGACTTCATGGGAAATGGACGAGTCTTACTCTCTGGGGGTTTGTCCCCATCACAAGATTTTGGGGTCATTCTGTGGGATGGAAGAAGTCCGTTTTGTTGTTGTTGTGATTTGCCTTGTTTTGTTTTTTAAAAATCCCACCATTTGAGGGATTCCAGAGTAGAGCCCTGGGGGGGGGGCCGACTGTACAACCAGAAATCTGGTTACAAATTTGGGCCTAGGGACATGTAAAGCCCATTATGACATCTAATGGTCGAGTGACTGAGAGGACTTACTAGAGGACAGGACTCACACATGAGGGTCACAATGCGAGTTTATGACCACTTCGCAAACAAGAATGGGCGGGGCCTCATGGTGAATCCTGGTTTCTCCTACACTGAACGTTGGACAACCTGCCAACGATAAGATTTCTTGCCATGGGTAAGGAAGAGTTCTGATTTCTGCATCACAGTCACTCTTGGGCAGTGATTGGAGATAAGGTCTAGATTCTGAAGCCTGAAAACGGAGGTAGGGAAGAGATGATAACCTAAGGCCATGGCGGGTCTGATGTGCTCAGTGTGCGGTCAACTGTCTGGGTGTTGGTCAGGAGGTCCGGGCTCAGGTTGTGTCAGACAGTGCATTAGTGCCACTGTAGACTATATAATTTGGGTAAAGTCGAGTGCCATGTAGATTTATCCTCATATAAGGTGCCTGGGCAGCTCATTAGGCCAAATTTTTTTTCTAGAGGGCAGGCAGAGTGCTTCATTGTCGGTCCGGAATTGCCAAACTTGAGGGCTTCGTGTCCAGGAGTGTGAGGACGGAAGTCTGAGAACACAAGCTAGACTTGTGTATCAGGGCGAGGACACGGCAGGGACCACTGTAGATCTGAACCAATATCTCATGCATCTGAAGTCAGGGCGAGGATCAGACGTTGGCTCACATTGGAGTTTATGTGCATGACGGCCCCTTCATGAAGGGAGCGGAATCTCGAGGCCATGGAGGTTTTCCCACGTTGGGTGTTGTGGGATGCCCCCTTCAAGGATACCTTCTGCGGGACAATTGAGACCTGTTGGGCAGCTTCAGGACATCCCATATGGAATGACTCCAGGGCACCATTCGAGGATGGATGACTGGGAAGCAGGCCTCGCATTCCAATTTTCTCCTAGCAACAAGACAGTTTAGATCTGATGACTCTGCGTGAGCAACAGGAGTGACTGACTTGAAATGGACTTTCCTGAGGATGCGTCCTAATGTGTGTGTGTGTCCATGAGGGCCTTAAAATGGGGCGGTGGCACCGGGACCCTGAAGTATTCTCCTAAGCTTTTGACATAGCTCGATGCAAAAGTCTCCTTGTGGAGACGAGATTTGTTCTGATGGGTGCCTCAGAAAAACACCTATGCTGGTATTGGAATCCAGGCTTTTGAGGAGACATGCTTGTAAACCAAAGCAATGTATCCGATTATGGCCTAGGGTCCTGTCTGGTTCAATCTGCTTCTCAGGGGACATCCATCTATGGTATGAGTGGAGGTAGATGCTCAGCTGGTATCAGACCGCCCTTGTTTGTCCCGGGCGACCTGCACTATTGGGATGGCCTCAGGGATTTGGAGGGTTCTCCTAATTTTACGGTTTTGGACCATGGAATGGGCAGAATTCCCATGGATTGGGTAGACACAGTCCTAATGTGTGACACCTGGGGCCCCAGCCTGGAAGGTGTGTGGCCCAGGACTTTGGGGACAGAAGTGTGAAAACACAAACTCAGCTTAGCTTTGGGGAGGTAGGTATAGCAGGCCCGATCTATAAACCATGAGAAGAACTCTTTCGGATATAAAGAAAGAGCGAGTCTCAGGCACTTGCTCAGGCTTTTGTCTCTGGATTTTGTATCAGAGATGGCCGTGGAATGTCGGGGAGGCCTCATGGGCCATGGACGAATCTTCCTCTCTGTGGATTTGGCCCGATCCCAATTGTTTTTCGTCAATCTGTGGAATGGGAGGACTCCTTTCAGGTTTGTTACCTCAGGTGTCCCGCCAAAAGAGGAATTCCAAAGATGAGCCCTGGGGAAAAGTGAAGGGAGATCCCGAACTATGGGTAAAATTTGGGGCCTAGGGGCATGGCAAGCCGAATATGCTGACTCTTCATCCAGCCACTGAGAGGCCTTACCTGAGGCCTGGGATCAGGCTGAGGGACACAATGTGTGTTTGTGACCAATGTGGCCCATAAACATGGGCGGGGCCTCATGGGCCACACTGGTTTCAACTACACTGAACTTTGGAAAAACATGCCAACCACTAGGTTTCTTGCCAAGGCGAAGGAGAAGTTCTGATTCTTGTATCACGTTCACTCCTGAGCAGTGAGTGGAGATAAGGTCTAGGTTCTGAAGGTGAAAACTGAGGTTGTGTAGAGTTGATGGCCTAAATCCATTGTGGGTGTGATATGCTCTGTTTATGGCCAGCTGTCTGGGTGTTGGACTGGAGGTCTCCCCTCAGGCTGTTTCAGACAGGGCTTTAGTGCACAGGCTAGACAGTATAATTGGGGTATGGTCGAGTGGCATGCAGGTTGTTACTCATTTGGCGTTTCTGGTTAGGCCTATAGGGCAACATTTTTCTTCTGGAGGGCAGGCAGAGTGCTGCATTGTGTCTCCAGAATTGCCAAACTGGAGGGGTGTGGCCAGGATTGTGAGGAAGGAAGTCTGAAAACACGAGTTTTGGGACCAAGAGCATGGCAGGTCCACTCTGCAGAGGCTGAATCGAGATCTCCTGCAGGTGAGGTCAGGGCGATTATCAGATGTTGCCTCAAGCTGGAGTTTGTGTCCATGACGGCCCTTACATGAAGGGGGTGGGGGCGTCATGAGGCCAGGGAGGTTTCCCTACGCTGGGAGTTGTGAGCTGCTCCAAACTTCAAAGTTTCCTTCTTCAGGATAGTCGAGTACTATTGGATGGTCCCTTGATGCCCCATACAGAAAGACTCGAGAGCAGGGGCCTAAGCATGGATGCCGAGAAACGCCAACTCACCTTCCCATTGCCTGGTGGAGACAAGGCACGCTCAATCTGCGGGCTCTTGGGTGAGCTACCCAGAAGGCTGAGTTTAAATGGACTCTCCTGAGGATGAGTCATAATGTGGGTTGGTGGCCATGGAGACCTTGGAATGTGGCAGTAGCTAAGGGACTCTGCAGGATTCTCCAAACCGAAGGGCTTGACACAACTCCAACAAGGAAGCTTCCCATGTGGAGATGAGAGGTCTTCTGTCTGGTGCCTCAGGAAAGCCCCGTATGCTTGTCTTCGAACCCAGGCCTCTGAGGAGTGATACCTGGACACCAAAGCAAGAGTTCATAATAGGGCCTAGGGGCCTGTCTGGTTCAATCTTCTGTCTCTGCGGATATCTGTCTATGTGTCTGCATGGAGGTAGTAGTTGCTCATCTTGTGTCATAATGCCTGTATTTGTCCAGTGCGGCTTGTGGTAGTGGGATGTCCTTGGGGACCTTGAGGTTTCTACTATTTTGTAGAGTTGTGGCCAATGGAATGGGCAGTTTCTTAGGAGAGAGCAGGCACAGTTCTGTGGTGTGGCTCCAGAGACCCCAGCCTGGAGTCTGTGTGGGCCATGGCTGTGCAGACAGACATCCAAAAACCCTAACTCAGCTCAGGTTTGGGGCCGAGGTTACGGCAGGCCTGATCTACAGTCCATGAGGGGAGCTCCTCTGGATATGAAAGAAGGGTGAGAGGGAGGCAGTCGCTCAGGCTTTTGTCTCTGGATGTTTTGTCCACAATGGCCGTTTAATGTAGGCGTTGCCTCATGGGTCGTAGAAGTCTCCCTCTCTGGTAGTTTGTCCAGCCCCCAAGAGTTTGAGGTCATTCTGTGGGAAGGGAAGTGTCCTGTTTTCTGCTTCATGTGTCCCACCAGTAGAGGGATTCTAGAGCATAGCAGTGGGTACTGACAACTGGAATACTCGCCCTCTGGTTAAGCCTGGGGGCCTATGGATATGACAAGCCCCATATGCAGGATCTTGGTCCAGCCACTGAGAGGCGTTACTTTAATACGGGACTCATGCTGCAGGTCACAATGTATGTCTGTGCCCTAGGCGGCCCTCAAGCACTGGCATGGCCTTTCGTTCAATGCAGGTTATCCCACATTGCTGAAGCCTGAAAACCGAGGTTGGGAAGAGATGACGACCTACAGCCATAGCGGGTCGTATGTGTCCAGGTTAGGGCCAGCTGTCTGGGTGTCGTTTGGGATGTCTTCTCTCAGGCTGTGCCAGACAGGGCATTAGTATACAGGGTAGGCTATATAATTGCTTTACAATCGAGTGGCATGCATTAGAAAATCATTTGGGGTTTCTTATTAGCAGCATAGGGCAAAATTTTTCTTCTGGAGGGCAGGCAGAGTGCTGCATTGTGGCATCGGAATTCCCAAACTGGAGGGCTTGTGGGCCAGGAGAGTGAGGACGGAAGTCTGAGAACACAAGCTAGGCTTAGGTTTCGGGGCAAGGACATGGCAGGCACACTCTGCAGAGCTGAATTGAGGTCTCATGCGTCTGAAGTCAGGTCGAGGATCAGACTTTGGCTCAGGTTTGAGTTTCTGTCCATGTTGGTCTCTTCATGAAGGGGGGATATTATCAGCCCATGGGGGTTTTCCCACTATTGGAGTAGTGAGATGCTCCAAACCACAAGGATTCCTTCTGTGGGACAATTAAGATTTGTTGGATGGCTCCAGGACGTCTTATAAGGTATTTTTCCAGAACAGGGTTCTAAGTATGGATGCCTGGGCAGCCAGCCTCACATTCCAATTGTCTCCTAGCAACAAGAAACGTTTGATCTGCTGGCTTGGGGTAGCAACAGAGGGGGCTGAGTTGAAATGGACTTTCCTGAGGATGGTCATAATGTTGGTTTGAGTCCATGGAGACCTTGGTATGGGGCAGTGGCACCAGGGCCCTGAAGGATTCTCCTAACCAGAGGTTATGACAAAGCTCCAATGAGCAAGTTTTCCATGGGGAGACGAGATTTGTTCTTATTGGTGCCTCAGGAAACCACCATATGCTGGTATTGGAAACGAGGCCTCTGAGGAGAGATGCCTGGAAACCAAAGCAATGGATCTGATTAGGGCCTAGGGGCCTGTCCGGTTCAATATTCTTCTCTGGGGCATCTGTTGTCTGAGTGGAGGTAGTTGCTCAGCTGGTTTGTGATCACCCCTGTTTGTCCTGGGCGGCCTACACTATTGGGATGGCCTCAGTGACTTTGGAGGTTTTTCCTCATTTGCAAGGTTGTGGCCAATGGAATGGGAAGAATTCCCTTGAAAGGGAAGCACAGTCCTGAGGTGTGGCTCCAGGGACCCAAGTGTGGAGCGTGTGTGGTCCAGGGCTATTTGGACAAAAGTCTGAAAACACAAACTCCACTTAGGTTGTGGGATGAAGGTATGGCCGGCCCGATCTATAGACCGTGAGGAGAACACTTCGGGATATGAACAAAGGGCGAATGTGAGGTGCTGGCTCATGCTTTTTTTTTTTTTTTTCTGGAATTGTGTCACCGATTGCCATGGAATGTCGGGGTGTCCTCATGGGCCATTGATGAGGCTCCCTTTCTGGGGATTTGACCCGATCCCAAGAGTTTGGGGTCATTCTGTGGGAAGGGAGGAGGCCTTTCTTGTTTTTTTGTTTATTTTTTTATTATTATTATTTTTTTTTTACCTAAGGTGGACCACCAAAAGAGGGATTCAAGAGCAGAGTCCTGGCGAGGGGCGACTGGACAACCAGACCTCTGGTTAACATTGGGACCTAAGAACATGGCAAGCCCCATATGTGGGCTCTTGGTCCAGACACTGAGAGGCCTTCCTTGAGGATAGGTCTCACACTGAGTTTCACAATGTGTTTTTGTGCCCAAGGAGCCCTTCATTCAGGGCGTGGCCTAATGTACCATGCTGGTTTCTCCTACACTGAACGTTGCACAATATGGCAACCACAAGTTTTCTGGCCATGGGGAAGAAGGAGTTCTAATTTCTGCCACACTTTCACTCCTGGACTGTGATTGGATTTAAGGTCTAGGTTCTGAAGCCTGAAAACTGAGGTTGGGAAGAGATGAAGCCCTAAGGCCATGGTGTGTCTGATGTGCTCAGTGTTCGGCCAGCTGTTGAGTGTGGGTTGGGAGGTGCAGGCTCAGGCTGTGGCAGACAGGGAATTAGTGCCCAGGCTAGACTGTATCATTGGGATGCAGTCGAGTTTCGTGCAGGATGGTACTCATTTGTGGTTACTGGGTAGCCCCAGAGGGCAACGTTTTTCTTCTGGAGGGAAGACACAGTGCCACATAGTGGCTCCAGAATTCCCAAACTGGAAGGCTTGTGGGCCAGGAGTGTGAGGAAAAAATTCTGAGAACACAAGCCAGACTTAGATTTCGGGGTGAGGGGACGGCAGGCACCCTCTGCAGAGATGATTCGAGATCCCGTATGCCTGAAGACAGAGCTAGGATCAGAGGTTGGCTTACGTCGGAGTTTCTGTCCATGACGGCACCTTCATGAAGGGGACGGTGTCATGAGGACATGGAGGTTTTCCCACGATGGGAATTGTGAGATGCTCCAAACCGCAATGATTCCTTCTGTGGGACAGTCGAGACCTGTTGGATGGCTCCAGGACATCCCAAAAGGAAGTTATTCAGAGCAGGGTTCTAAGGATGGATGCCTGGGCAGCCTGCCTCCCATTCCAGGTGTCTCATAGAGCCAAGGCAAGTTCGATCTGTTGGATCTAGGGGAGCAACCGAGGCGGGTGTTTTGAAATGGGTGAGTTGAGGATGGGTCATAATGTGCATTTGTGTCCATGTAGACCTTGGAATGGGGTGCTTGGTCTTATGCTGTCACCTCATCCAAACCATGGTTTTCAGATATCTGAACCTAGACATTATATCAATTCTCCACACAGCTGGGTATAGCAAGCACAAAACAGAACTCCTCCTTCCCCATGGCTGTCAAGGTTGCTCTTGGCATGGAGTCACACCTTCAGGGTGGGAGAAACCTTCATGGCCCCTGATGCCACGCCCAAACTTGAGTGCTGCTTGGGCAAAAATTCACACTGTGACCCTCAGCATGAGCCTCATGTCAAAGAAAGGCCTGTCAGGGCCTGGACCAAGAGCCCACATATGGGGCTTGCCAAGCCTCTATGCACCCCATCGTCACCACGGTTTGAATTTTCCAGTCGCCCCGCCCGTACCTGGAGCTCTGCTCTGGAATCCCTTTCTTGGAGAGACCCATGAGCCAGACAACACGACTCCACCCTTCCCACCAAATGACCCCAAACTCTTGGGAGCTGGGACAAATCCCCAGAGAGGGATACTCGTCCACAGTACCTGAGGCCACCGCTCCAATCCACGGCTATCCCGGACACAACATCCAGAGACAAAAGCCTGAAGGAACGCCTCCCACTCGCCCTTGTTTCAGAGGCCCAGGAGCTCCCTCTCGGGCTGTACATCCGGCCTGCCATACACTAGGCGCCACTCATAAGCTGAGTTTGTGTATTCAGACTTCTGTGCCCACAGCCTGGGCCCACACAACATCCAGGCTAGGGCCTCTGGACCAAACAGCGAAAGATTGTGCCTGCCCTCTCCAAGGAAAGTGTGCCCAATCCATTGACCACAACCCTACAGGTTAGGGAAAAGCTCCAAGGTCCCTGAGGCCATCAATAGTATAAGCCACCCTGGACTAAGAGGGGCTCTCTGACAGCAGCGGAGCAACTATCTCCACTCAGACTCTCAGACAGTGTCCCCAGAGACAGAAGGTTGAAATGGACCGGCCCCCAGGCCCTAATCTGAACCTTAGCTTTGGTTTCCATGTTTCCGTTCTCAGAGGACTGTTTTCGTAGACCAGCACATGGGGCTTTTCTGAGGCACCAAACCAAACCTCTCTCATCTCCACATGGGCAGCTTTCTTACTGGGATGTATCAAACACTTCAGGTAGGAGAGTTCCGCAGCGCCACTGAACAACCAGCACAAACCAAGGTCTCCATGGACCCAAACGCACATTATGACGCATCCTCAGGAGAGGCCATTTCATCTCAGCCCCCTGGGTCGCGTGTTCCAGAGGCAGCAGATCAAACATATCTTGTCGCTAATAGCCAATGGGAATGCGAGGCATGCAGTACAGGGATCCATCCTTCGAACCCTGCTCTCCAGTCCTTCCATATGGTATGTCCTGGAGCCATGTAACAGGACTCGAATGTCCCGCAGAAGGAAACCTTGTGGTTTGGTGCAACCTCCAAACTCAACGTGGGAAAACTTCCTTGGCCTCATGAGGCCCCCACTTCATGAAGGTGCCATCATGGACACATACTCCAGCCTCAGCCAACGTCTGATCCTCAGCCTGACTTCAGATGCAGGAGATTTTGATTCAGCCTCTGAAGAGTGGGCCTGCTCTGCCCTTGGCTCCTTCCTCACACTAGCTTGTGTTTTCAGACTTCCGTCCTTACACTCCTGGCCCACAAGCCCTCCCTACTGGGAATTCTGGGGCCACAATGAAGCACTGTGCCTGCCTCCCAGGAGAAAAACATTGTCTATGGCGCTGCCCAGAAACCCCAAATGAGGATCAAACTGCTTGGCCCTCGGCAACACCCCAATTGCATAGGCTACCTTAAACAGTGATGCTCTGTCGCAAATAGCCTGAGCCCAGACCTTCCAACAGACACCGACACAGCTGGCTGCACACCCAGCACTTTGGACCCGTCACTGCCTTAGGCCACCATCCATTCCCAACCTGGGTTTTCAGTCATCGGAACCTAGACCTTATCTCCAATCCCTGCACAGGGGGGAACCTGATGCACAAGTCAGAACCCCTTCTTCCCCATGGCAAGAAACCTTGCTGCTGGCAGTGAGTCAAACCTTCAGTGTAGGAGAAAACGGCATGGCCCATGAGGCCACGCCCAAGCGTGAGGGCCGCCTTGGGCACAAACACACATTGTGACGCTCAGCGTGAGTACCTTATTCAAGTAACGCCTCTCAGTGACTGGACCAAGAGCCCGCATATGTGGCTTGCCATGCCCATAGGCACCCAGGACTAACTAGATGGTGTGTATTCCAGTTGAGGGAACCCACTGCTGTGCTCTAGATTCCCTCTCCTGGGGTGTCCCCTGTGGCAGAAAACAGTACTCTTCATTCCCACAGAATAAACACAAACACTTGGGAGCTTGGACAATCCCCCGAGCGGAAGGCTCTTCCTCGACCTCTGAGACAACCCCTACCCTGACCGGACACTGTAAACGCAACACCCAGAGACAAAATCCTGAGTGACTGCCTCCCACTTGCCCTACTTTGATTTCCAGAGGATCTCCCCTCACGGACTAGAGATCAGGCCTGCCATTACATTGGCCCCTAGCTGAGCCAAGTTTGCTTTTTCAGACATCTGTCCCCAGGGCCCTGGCAAACACAGCCTCTAGGCTGGGTCCTCTGGAGCCATACCACAGGACCGTGCCTGCTCTCTCCTGGGAAACTGTGTCCATTCCTTTGGCCACACACCTCCAGAATATGAGAAACCTCAAGGCCTCCGAGGACATCCCACTACTGGGAGCCTCACTGGACTCACAGGGGCTTTCGGACACAAGCTGAGCAGCTACATCCATGAATGCATGCACACAGATGTCAACAGAGATAGAAGGTTGAGCCGGACAAGCCTATAGGCCGTAGTCTCAACTCTTGCTTTGGTTTCCAGGTGTCACTCCTCAGAGGCTTCGTTCGAAGAACAGGGTATGGGGCTTTCCTGAGCCACAAAACAGAACTCCTCTCGTCTCCACATGGGAAGTTTCATTGTTGGAGCCGTGTCAAACACCTCATGTTGGAGAATCCTGCAGAGTCCCTGAGCCACCTCCACATTCCAAGGTCTCCCAGGCCACCAAGCCACAGTAGGACTCATCTTCAGGAGAGTCCATTTCAACTCTCCCCTCTGGGTAGCTCACCCAGGAGCCTGCAGATTGAGCCTGCCTTGTCCTGACTAAAGAGTGGGAATATGAGGTGGCGTTCCCAGGCATCCATGCTTAGACACCTGCTCTCGAGTCTTTCCATATGGGGCCTCTTGGAACCATCCAATAGGACTCGACTGTCGTGCAGAAGGTAACCTTCAGTTTTGGAGCAGTTCACAAATCCCATCGTAAGCAAAACTTTCTGGCCTCATGAAGCCCCCACACCCTTCAGGAAGAGGCCATGCTGGACAAGAACTCTAGCCTGAGGCACGTCTCATAGTTGACATGACCTCAGTGCAGGAGATCTCGATTCAGCCTCTGCAGAGTGGGCCTGCCGTGCCCTCGGTCCCAAACCTCACGCTAGCTTGTGTTTTCCGACTTCCTTCCTCACACTCCTGGCAAACAAGCCCTCCGGACTAGGAACTCCAGAACCACAACCCAGCCCAGTGTCTGCCCAACGGAAGAAAAACGTTTCCCTGTGGGGCTCTCCAGAAAACCCAGATGAGGATCAACCTGCTCGGGCCTCGACGGTACCCGAACTGGATAGGCTACTCTGGGCACTCATGCTCTGCCTGACACAGCCTGAAGTCAGACGTCCAGACAGACAAGGAGACAGCTGGCCGCACACCCAGCACTTCGGACACGCCATGGTCTTATGCCGTCACCTCATCCTAACCTTGGTTTTCAGATATCTGAACCTAGACATTATATCAATTATCCACACAGCTGGGTATAGCAAGCACAAAACAGAACTCCTCCTTCCCCATGGCTGTCAAGCTTGCTCTTGGCATGGAGTCACACCTTCAGGGTGGGAGAAACCTTCATGGCCCCTGATGCCACGCCCAAACTTGAGTGCTGCTTGGGCAAAAATTCACACTGTGACCCTCAGCATGAGCCTCATGTCAAAGAAAGGCCTGTCAGGGCCTGGACCAAGAGCCCACATATGGGGCTTGCCAAGCCCCTATGCACCCCATCCTCACCACGGTTTGAATTTTCCAGTCGCCCCGCCCGTACCTGGAGCTCTGCTCTGGAATCCCTTTCTTGGAGAGACCCATGAGCCAGACAACACGACTCCACCCTTCCCACCAAATGACCCCAAACTCTTGGGAGCTGGGACAAATCCCCAGAGAGGGATACTCGTCCACAGTACCTGAGGCCACCGCTCCAATCCACGGCTATCCCGGACACAACATCCAGAGACAAAGCCTGAAGGAATGCCTCCCACTCGCCCTTGTTTCAGAGGCCCAGGAGCTCCCTCTCGGGCTGTACATCCGGCCTGCCATACACTAGGCGCCACTCTTAAGCTGAGTTTGTGTATTCAGACTTCTGTGCCCACAGCCTGGGCCCACACAACATCCAGGCTAGGGCCTCTGGACCAAACAGCGAAAGATTGTGCCTGCCCTTTCCAAGGAAAGTGTGCCCAATCCATTGACCACAACCCTAAAGGTTAGGGAAAAGCTCCAAAGTCCCTGAGGCCATCAATAGTATAAGCCACCCTGGACTAAGAGGGGCTCTCTGACACCAGCGGAGCAACTATCTCCACTTAGACTCTCAGACAGTGTCCCCAGAGACAGAAGGTTGAAATGGACAGGCCCCCAGGCCCTAATCTGAACCTTAGCTTTGGTTTCCATGTTTCCGTTCTCAGAGGACTGTTTTCGTAGACCAGCACATGGGGCTTTTCTGAGGCACCAAACCAAACCTCTCTCATCTCCACATAGGCAGCTTTCTTACTGGGATGTATCAAACACTTCAGGTAGGAGAGTTCCGCAGCGCCACTGAACAACCAGCACATTCCAAGGTCTCCATGGACCCAAACGCACATTATGACGGATCCTCAGGAGAGGCCATTTCATCTCAGCCCCCTGGGTCGCGTGTTCCAGAGGCAGCAGATCAAACATATCTTGTCGCTAATAGCCAATGGGAATGCGAGGCATGCAGTACAGGGATCCATCCTTCGAACCCTGCTCTCCAGTCCTTCCTATGGTATGTCCTGGAGCCATGTAACAGGACTCGAATGTCCCGCAGAAGGAAACCTTGTGGTTTGGGGCAACCTCCAATCTCAACGTGGGAAAACTTCCTTGGCCTCATGAGGCCCCCACTTCATGAAGGTGCCATCATGGACACATACTCCAGCCTCAGCCAACGTCTGATCCTCAGCCTGACTTCAGATTCAGGAGATTTTGATTCAGCCTCTGAAGAGTGGGCCTGCTCTGACCTTGGCTCCAATCCTCACACTAGCTTGTGTTTTCAGACTTCCGTCCTCACACTCCTGGCCCACAAGCCCTCCCTACTGGGAATTCTGGGGCCACAATGAAGCACTGTGCCTGCCTCCCAGGAGAAAAACATTGTCTATGGCGCTGCCCAGAAACCCAATATGAGGATCAAACTGCTTGGCCCTCGGCAACACCCCAATTGCAAAGGCTACCTTAAACAGTGATGCTCTGTCGCAAATAGCCTGAGCCCAGACCTTCCAACAGACACCGACACAGCTGGCTGCACACCCAGCACTTTGGACCCGTCACTGCCTTAGGCCACCATCCATTCCCAACCTGGGTTTTCAGTCATCGGAACCTAGACCTTATCTCCAATCCCTGCACAGGGGGGAACCTGATGCACAAGTCAGAACCCCTCCTTCCCCATGGCAAGAAACCTTGCTGCTGGCAGTGAGTCAAACCTTCAGTGTAGGAGAAAACGGCATGGCCCATGAGGTCACGCCCAAGCGTGAGGGCCGCCTTGGGCAAAAACACACATTGTGACCCTCAGCGTGAGTACTTTATTTAAGTAACGCCTCTCAGTGACTGGACCAAGAGCCCGCATATGTGGCTTGCCATGCCCATAGGCACCCAGGACTAACTAGATGGTGTGTATTCCAGTTGAGCTAACCCACTGCTGTGCTCTAGATTCCCTCTCCTGGGGTGTCCCCTGTGGCAGAAAACAGTACTCTTCATTCCCACAGAATGAACACAAACACTTGGGAGCTTGGACAATCCCCCGAGAAATAGGCTCTTCCTCGGCCTCTGAGACAACCCCTACCCTGACCGGACACTGTAAACGCAACACCCAGAGACAAAATCCTGAGTGACTGCCTCCCACTTGCCCTACTTTGATTTCCAGAGGATCTCCCCTCACGGACTAGAGATCAGGCCTGCCATTACATTGGCCCCTAGCTGAGCCAAGTTTGCTTTTTCAGACATCTGTCCCCAGGGCCCTGGCAAACACAGCCTCTAGGCTGGGTCCTCTGGAGCCATACCACAGGACCGTGCCTGCTCTCTCCTGGGAAACTGTGTCCATTCCTTTGGCCACACACCTCCAGAATATGAGAAACCTCAAGGCCTCCGAGGACATCCCACTACTGGGAGCCTCACTGGACTCACAGGGTCATTAGGACACAAGCTGAGCAGCTACATCCATGAATGCATGCACACAGATGTCAACAGAGATAGAAGGTTGAGCCGGACAAGCCTATAGGCCGTAGTCTCAACTCTTGCTTTGGTTTCCAGGTGTCACTCCTCAGAGGCTTCGTTCGAAGAACAGGGTATGGGGCTTTCCTGAGGCACAAAACAGAACTCCTCTCGTCTCCACATGGGAAGTTTCATTGTTGGAGCCGTGTCAAACACCTCATGTTGGAGAATCCTGCAGAGTCCCTGAGCCACCTCCACATTCCAAGGTCTCCCAGGCCACCAAGCCACAGTAGGACTCATCTTCAGGATAGTCCATTTCAACTCTCCCCTCTGGGTAGCTCACCCAGGAGCCTGCAGATTGAGCCTGCCTTGTCCTGACTAAAGAGTGGGAATATGAGGTGGCGTTCCCAGGCATCCATGCTTAGACACCTGCTCTCGAGTCTTTCCATATGGGGCCTCTTGGAACCATCCAATAGGACTCGACTGTCGTGCAGAAGGTAACCTTCAGTTTTGGAGCAGTTCACAAATCCCATCGTAAGCAAAACTTTCTGGCCTCATGAAGCCCCCACACCCTTCAGGAAGAGGCCATGCTGGACAAGAACTCTAGCCTGAGGCACGTCTCATAGTTGACATGACCTCAGTGCAGGAGATCTCGATTCAGCCTCTGCAGAGTGGGCCTGCCGTGCCCTCGGTCCCAAACCCCACGTAGCTTGTGTTTTCCGACTTCCTTCCTCACACTCCTGGCAAACAAGCCCTCCGGACTAGGAACTCCAGAACCACAACCCAGCCCAGTGTCTGCCCAACGGAAGAAAAACGTTTCCCTGTGGGGCTCTCCAGCAAACCCAAATGAGGATCAACCTGCTCGGGCCTCGACGGTACCCGAACTGGATAGGCTCCTCTGGGCACTCATGCTCTGCCTGACACAGCCTGAAGTCAGACGTCCAGACCGACAAGGAGACAGCTGCCCGCACACCCAGCACTTCGGACACGCCATGGTCTTATGCCGTCACCTCATCCTAACCATGGTTTTCAGATATCTGAACCTAGACATTATATCAATTCTCCACACAGCTGGGTATAGCAAGCACAAAACAGAACTCCTCCTTCCCCATGGCTGTCAAGGTTGCTCTTGGCATGGAGTCACACCTTCAGGGTGGGAGAAACCTTCATGGCCCCTGATGCCACGCCCAAACTTGAGTGCTGCTTGGGCAAAAATTCACACTGTGACCCTCAGCATGAGCCTCATGTCAAAGAAAGGCCTGTCAGGGCCTGGACCAAGAGCCCACATATGGGGCTTGCCAAGCCCCTATGCACCCCATCCTCACCACGGTTTGAATTTTCCAGTCGCCCCGCCCGTACCTGGAGCTCTGCTCTGGAATCCCTTTCTTGGAGAGACCCATGAGCCAGACAACACGACTCCACCCTTCCCACAAAATGACCCCAAACTCTTGGGAGCTGGGACAAATCCCCAGAGATGGATACTCGTCCACCGTACCTGAGGCCACCGCTCCAATCCACGGCTATCCCGGACACAACATCCAGAGACAAAAGCCTGAAGGAACGCCTCCCACTTGCCCTTGTTTCAGAGGCCCAGGAGCTCCCTCTCGGGCTGTACATCCGGCCTGCCATACACTAGGCGCCACTCATAAGCTGAGTTTGTGTATTCAGACTTCTGTGCCCACAGCCTGGGCCCACACAACATCCAGGCTAGGGCCTCTGGACCAAACAGCGAAAGATTGTGCCTGCCCTCTCCAAGGAAAGTGTGCCCAATCCATTGACCACAACCCTACAGGTTAGGGAAAAGCTCCAAGGTCCCTGAGGCCATCAATAGTATAAGCCACCCTGGACTAAGAGGGGCTCTCTGACAGCAGCGGAGCAACTATCTCCACTTAGACTCTCAGACAGTGTCCCCAGAGACAGAAGGTTGAAATGGACCGGCCCCCAGGCCCTAATCTGAACCTTAGCTTTGGTTTCCATGTTTCCGTTCTCAGAGGACTGTTTTCGTAGACCAGCACATGGGGCTTTTCTGAGGCACCAAACCAAACCTCTCTCATCTCCACATGGGCAGATTTCTTACTGGGATGTATCAAACACTTCAGGTAGGAGAGTTCCGCAGCGCCACTGAACAACCAGCACATTCCAAGGTCTCCATGGACCCAAACGCACATTATGACGCATCCTCAGGAGAGGCCATTTCATCTCAGCCCCCTGGGTCGCGTGTTCCAGAGGCAGCAGTTCAAACATATCTTGTCGCTATTAGCCAATGGGAATGCGAGGCATGCAGTACAGGGATCCATCCTTAGAATCCTGCTCTGAAGTCCTTCCATATGGTATGTCCTGGAGCCATGCAACAGGACGCGAATGTCCCGCAGAAGGAAACCTTGTGGTTTGGGGCAACCTCCAATCTCAACGTGGGAAAACTTCCTTGGCCTCATGAGGCCCCCACTTCATGAAGGTGCCATCATGGACACATACTCCAGCCTCAGCCAACGTCTGATCCTCAGCCTGACTTCAGATTCAGGAGATTTTGATTCAGCCTCTGAAGAGTGGGCCTGCTCTGACCTTGGCTCCAATCCTCACACTAGCTTGTGTTTTCAGACTTCCCTCCTCACACTCCTGGCCCACAAGCCCTCCCTACTGGGAATTCTGGGGCCACAATGAAGCACTGTGCCTGCCTCCCAGGAGAAAAACATTGTCTATGGCGCTGCCCAGAAACCCCAAATGAGGATCAAACTGCTTGGCCCTCGGCAACACCCCAATTGCATAGGCTACCTTAAACAGTGATGCTCTGTCGCAAATAGCCTGAGCCCAGACCTTCCAACAGACACCGACACAGCTGGCTGCACACCCAGCACATTGGACCCGCCACTGCCTTAGGCCACCATCCATTCCCAACCTGGGTTTTCAGTCATCGGAACCTAGACCTTATCTCCAATCCCTGCACAGGGGGGAACCTGATGCACAAGTCAGAACCCCTCCTTCCCCATGGCAAGAAACCTTGCTGCTGGCAGTGACTCAAACCTTCAGTGTAGGAGAAAACGGCATGGCCCATGAGGCCACGCCCAAGCGTGAGGGCCGCCTTGGGCACAAACACACATTGTGACCCTCAGCGTGAGTACCTTATTCAAGTAACGCCTCTTAGTGACTGGACCAAGAGCCCGCATATGTGGCTTGCCATGCCCATAGGCACCCAGGACTAACTCGATGGTGTGTATTCCAGTTGAGGGAACCCACTGCTGTGCTCTAGAGTCCCTCTCCTGGGGGGTCCCCTGTGGCAGAAAACAGTACTCTTCATTCCCACAGAATGAACACAAACACTTGGGAGCTTGGACAATCCCCCGAGAGGAAGGCTCTTCCTCGTCCTCTGAGACAACCCCTACCCTGACCGGACACTGTAAACGCAACACCCAGAGACAAAATCCTGAGTGACTGCCTCCCACTTGCCCTACTTTGATTTCCAGAGGATCTCCCCTCACGGACTAGAGATCAGGCCTGCCATTACATTGGCCCCTAGCTGAGCCAAGTTTGCTTTTTCAGACATCTGTCCCCACAGCCCTGGCAAACACAGCCTCTAGGCTGGGTCCTCTGGAGCCATACCACAGGACCGTGCCTGCTCTCTCCTGGGAAACTGTGTCCATTCCTTTGGCCACACACCTCCAGAATATGAGAAACCTCAAGGCCTCCGAGGACATCCCACTACTGGGAGCCTCACTGGACTCACAGGGGCATTCGGACACAAGCTGAGCAGTTACATACATGAATGCATGCACACAGATGTCAACAGAGACAGAAGGTTGAGCCGGACAGGCCTATAGGCCGTAGTCTCAACTCTTGCTTTGGTTTCCAGGTGTCACTCCTCAGAGGCTTTGGTTCGAAGAACAGGGTATGGGGCTTTCCTGAGGCACAAACAGAACTCCTCTCGTCTCCACATGGGAAGTTTCCTTGTTGGAGCCGTGTCAAACATCTCATGTTGGAGAATCCTGCAGAGTCCCTGAGCCACCTCCACATTCCAAGGTCTCCCAGGCCACCAAGCCACAGTAGGACTCATCTTCAGGAGAGACCATTTCAACTATCCCCTCTGGGTAGCTCACCCAGGAGCCCACAGATTGAGCCTGCCTTGTCCTGACTAAAGAGTGGGTATATGAGGTGGCGTTCCCAGGCATCCAGCTTAGACACCTGCTCTCGAGTCTTTCCATATGGGGCCTCTTGGAACCATCCAATAGGACTCGACTGTCGTGCAGAAGGTAACCTTCAGTTTTGGAGCAAATCACATCGTAGGCAAAACGTTCTGGCCTCATGAAGCCCCCACACCCTTCAGGAAGAGGCCATGCTGGACAAGAACTCTAGCCTGAGGCACGTCCCATAGTTGACATGACCTCAGTGCAGGAGATCTCGATTCAGCCTCTGCAGAGTGGGCCTGCCGTGCCCTCGGTCCCAAACCTCACGCTGGCTTGTGTTTTCAGACTTCCTTCCTCACACTCCTGGCAAACAAGCCCTCCGGACTAGGAACTCCAGAACCAAAACCCAGCCCAGTGTCTGCCCTACGGAAGAAAAACGTTTCCCTGTGGGGCTCTCCAGAAAACCCAGATGAGGATCAACCTGCTCGGGCCTCGACGGTACCCGAACTGGATAGGCTGCTCTGGGCACTCATGCTCTGCCTGACACAGCCTGAAGCCAGACGTCTAGACAGACAAGGAGACAGCTGGCCGCTCACTCAGCACTTCGGACACGCCATGGTCTTATGCCGTCACCTCATCCTAACCTTGGTTTTCAGATATCTGAACCTAGACATTATATCAATTCTCCACACAGCTGGGTATAGCAAGCACAAAACAGAACTCCTCCTTCCCCATGGCTGTCTAGCTTGCTCTTGGCATGGAGTCACACCTTCAGGGTGGGAGAAATCTTCATGACCCCTGATGCCACGCCCAAACTTGAGTGCTGCTTGGGCACAAATTCACACTGTGACCCTCAGCATAAGCCCCATGTCAAAGAAAGGCCTGTCAGGGCCTGGACCAAGAGCCCACATATGGGGCTTGCCAAGCCCCTTTGCACCCAATCCTCACCACGGTTTGAATTTTCCAGTCGCCCCGCCCGTACCTGGAGCTCTGCTCTGGAATCCCTTTCTTGGAGAGACCCATGAGCCAGACAACACGACTCCACCCTTCCCACAAAATGACCCCAAACTCTTGGGAGCTGGGACAAATCCCCAGAGAGGGATACTCGTCCACCGTACCTGAGGCCACCGCTCCAATCCACGGCTATCCCGGACACAACATCCAGAGACAAAAGCCTGAAGGAACGCCTCCCACTCGCGCTTGTTTCAGAGGCCCAGGAGCTCCCACTCGGGCTGTACATCCGGCCTGCCATACCCTAGGCGCCACTCATAAGCTGAGTTTGTGTATTCAGACTTCTGTGCCCACAGCCTGGGCCCACACAACATCCAGGCTAGGGCCTCTGGAACAACAGCGAAAGATTGTGCCTGCCTTCTCCAAGGAAAGTGGGCCCAATCCATTGACCACAACCCTACAGGTTAGGGAAAAGCTCCAAGGTCCCTGAGGCTATCAATAGTATAAGCCACCCTGGACTAAGAGGGGCTCTCTGACACCAGCGGAGCAACTATCTCCACTTAGACTCTCAGACAGTGTCCCCAGAGACAGAAGGTTGAAGTGGACCGGCCCCCAGGCCCTAATCTGAACCTTAGCTTTGGTTTCCATGTTTCCGTTCTCAGAGGACTGTTTTCGTAGACCAGCACATGGGGCTTTTCTGAGGCACCAAACCAAACCTCTCTCATCTCCACATGGGCAGCTTTCTTACTGGGATGTATCAAACACTTCAGGTAGGAGAGTTCCGCAGCGCCACTGAACAACCAGCACATTCCAAGGTCTCCATGGACCCAAACGCACATTATGACGCATCCTCAGGAGAGGCCATTTCATCTCAGCCCCCTGGGTCGCGTGTTCCAGAGGCAGCAGATCAAACATATCTTGTCGCTAATAGCCAATGGGAATGCGAGGCATGCAGTACAGGGATCCATCCTTCGAACCCTGCTCTGAAGTCCTTCCATATGGTATGTCCTGGAGCCATGCAACAGGACGCGAATGTCCCGCAGAAGGAAACCTTGTGGTTTGGGGCAACCTCCAAACTCAGCGTGGGAAAACTTCCTTGGCCTCATGAGGCCCCCACTTCATGAAGGTGCCATCATGGACACATACTCCAGCCTCAGCCAACGTCTGATCCTCAGCCTGACTTCATATGCAGGAGATTTTGATTCAGCCTCTGCAGAGTGGGCCTGCTCTGCCCTTGGCTCCAATCCTCACACTAGCTTGTGTTTTCAGACTTCCGTCCTCACACTCCTGGCCCACAAGCCCTCCCTACTGGGAATTCTGGGGCCACAATGAAGCACTGTGCCTGCCTCCCAGGAGAAAAACATTGTCTATGGCGCTGCCCAGAAACCCCAAATGAGGATAAAACTGCTTGGCCCTCGGCAACACCCCAATTGCATAGGCTACCTTAAACAGTGATGCTCTGTCGCAAATAGCCTGAGCCCAGACCTTCCAACAGACACCGACACAGCTGGCTGCACAGCCAGCACATTGGAACCGCCACTGCCTTAGGCCACCATCCATTCCCAACCTGGGTTTTTAGTTATCGGAACCTAGACCTTATCTCCAATCCCTGCACAGGGGGGAACCTGATGTACAAGTCAGAACCCCTCCTTCCCCCTGGCAAGAAACCTTGCTGCTGGCAGTGAGTCAAACCTTCAGTGTAGGAGAAAACGGCATGGCCCATGAGGCCACGCCCAAGCGTGAGGGCCGCCTTGGGCACAAACACACATTGTGACCCTCAGCGTGAGTACCTTATTCAAGTAACGCCTCTCAGTGACTGGACCAAGAGCCCGCATATGTGGCTTGCCATGTCTATAGGCACCCAGGACTAACTAGATGGTGTGTATTCCAGTTGAGGGAACCACTGCTGTGCTCTAGAGTCCCTCTCCTGGGGGGTCCCCTGTGGCAGAAAACAGTACTCTTCATTCCCACAGAATGAACACAAACACTTGGGAGCTTGGACAATCCCCCGAGAGGAAGGCTCTTCCTCGGCCTCTGAGACAACCCCTACCCTGACCAGACACTGTAAATGCAACACCCAGAGACAAAATCCTGAGTGACTGCCTCCCACTTGCCCTACTTTGATTTCCAGAGGATCTCCCCTCACGGACTAGAGATCAGGCCTGCCATTACATTGGCCCTTAGCTGAGCCAAGTTTGCTTTTTCAGACATCTGTCCCCACAGCCCTGGCAAACACAGCCTCTTGGTTGGGTCCTCTGGAGCCATACCACAGGACCGTGCCTGCTCTCTCCTGGGAAACTGTGTCCATTCCTTTGGCCACACACCTCCAGAATATGAGAAACCTCAAGGCCTCCGAGGACATCCCACTACTGGGAGCCTCACTGGACTCACAGGGGCATTCGGACACAAGCTGAGCAGCTACATCCATGAATGCATGCACACAGATGTCAACAGAGATAGAAGGTTGAGCCGGACAGGCCTTTAGGCCGTAGTCTCAACTCTTGCTTTGGTTTCCAGGTGTCACTCCTCAGAGGCTTTGGTTCGAAGAACAGGGTATGGGGCTTTCCTGAGGCACGGAACAGAACTCCTCTCGTCTCCACATGGGAAGTTTCCTTGTTGGAGCCGTGTCAAACACCTCATGTTGGAGAATCCTGCAGAGTCCCTGAGCCACCTCCACATTCCAAGGTCTCCCAGGCCACCAAGCCACAGTAGGACTCATCTTCAGGAGAGTCCATTTCAACTCTCCCCTCTGGGTAGCTCACCCAGGAGCCGCAGATTGAGCCTGCCTTGTCCTGACTAAAGAGTGGGAATATGAGGTGGCGTTCCCAGGCATCCATGCTTAGACACCTGCTCTCGAGTCTTTCCATATGGGGCCTCTTGGAACCATCCAATAGGACTCGACTGTCGTGCTCCTTCAGTTTTGGAGCAGTTCACAAATCCCATCGTAGCCAAAACTTTCTGGCCTCATGAAGCCCCCACACCCTTCAGGAAGAGGCCATGCTGGACAAGAACTCTAGCCTGAGGCACGTCTCATAGTTGACATGACCTCAGTGCAGGAGATCTCGATTCAGCCTCTGCAGAGTGGGCCTGCCGTGCCCTCGGTCCCAATCCTCACGCTAGCTTGTGTTTTCAGACTTCCTTCCTCACACTCCTGGCAAACAAGCCCTCCGGACTAGGAACTCCAGAACCAAAACCCAGCCCAGTGTCTGCCCAACGGAAGAAAAACGTTTCCCTGTGGGGCTCTCCAGAAAACCCAGATGAGGATCAACCTGCTCGGGCCTCGACGGTACCCGAACTGGATAGGCTGCTCTGGGCACTCATGCTCTGCCTTACACAGCCTGAAGCCAGACGTCCAGACAGACAAGGAGACAGCTGGCCGCACACCCAGCACTTCGGACACGCCATGGTCTTATGCAGTCACCTCATCCTAACCTTGGTTTTCAGATATCTGAACCTAGACATTATATCAATTCTCCAAACAGCTGGGTATAGCAAGCACAAAACAGAACTCCTCCTTCCCCATGGCTGTCAAGCTTGCTCTTGGCATGGAGTCACACCTTCAGGGTGGGAGAAACCTTCATGGCCCCTGATGCCACGCCCAAACTTGAGTGCTGCTTGGGCACAAATTCACACTGTGACCCTCAGCATGAGCCCCATGTCAAAGAAAGGCCTGTGAGGGCCTAGAGCAAGAGCCTCCATATGGGGCTTGCCAAGCCCCTATGCACCCAATCCTCACCAGGGTTTGAGTTTTCCAGTCGCCCCGCCTGCACCTGGGGCTCTGCTCTTGAATCCCTTTCTTGGAGAGACCCATGAGCCAGACAACACGACTCCACCCTTCCCACAAAATGACCCCAAACTCTTGGGAGCTGGGACAAATCCCAAGAGAGGGATACCCCTCCACAGTCCCTAAGGCCACCGCTCCAATCCACGGCTATCCCGGACACAACATCCAGAGACAAAAGCCTGAAGGAATGCCTCCCACTCGCCCTTTTTTCAGAGGCCCCGGAGCTTCCTCTCGGGCTGTACATCAGGCCTGCTATACCCTAGGTGCCACTCTTAAGCTGAGTTTGTGTTTTCAGACTTCTGTGCCCACAGCCTGGACACACACAACCTCCAGGCGAGGGCCTCTGGAGCCACAGCGAAAAATTGTGCCTGCCCTCTCCAAGGAAAGTGCCCAATCCATTGACCACAACCCTAGAGGTTTAGGGAAAAGCTCCAAGCCCCTGAGGCCATCAATAGTGGAGGCCACCCTGGACTAAGAGGGGCTCTCTGACACCAGCGGAGCAACTATCTCCACTTAGACTCTCAGACAGAGTCCCCAGAGACAGAAGGTTGAAATGGACAGGCCCCCAGGCCCTAATCTGAACCTTACCTTTGGTTTCCATGTGTCCGTGTTCAGAGGACTGTTTTCGTAGACCAGCACACGGGGCTTTTCGAGGCACCAAACCAAACCTCTCTCGTCTCCACATGGGGAGCTTTCTTACTGGGGATGTATCAAACCCTTCAGGTAGGAGAGTTCCGCAGGGCCACTGAACAACCAGCACATTCCAAGGTCTCCATGCACCCCAAACGCACATTATGACGCATCCTCAGGAGAGGCTTTTTCAACACAGCCCCCTGGGTAGCCTGCCCCAGAGGCAGCAGATCAAACATATCTTGTTGCTTATGGCCAAGGGGAATGCGAGGCATGCTGTACAGTGATCCAACCTTCGAACCCTGCTCTCCAGTACTTCCGTATGGTATGTCCTGGAGCCATGTAACAGGACTCGATTGTCCCGCAGAAGGAAATCTTGTGGTTTGGGGCAACCTCCAAACTCAGCGTGGGAAAACTTCCTTGGCCTCATGAGGCCCCTGCTTCATGAAGGTGCCATCATGGACACATACTCCAGTCTCAGCCAACGTCTGATCCTCAGCCTGACTTCAGATGCAGGAGATTTTGATTCAGCCTCTGCAGAGTGGCCCTGCTCTGCCCTTGGCTCCAATCCTCACACTAGCTTGTGTTTTCAGACTTCCGTCCTCACACTCCTGGCCCACAAACCCTCCCTACTGGGAATTCTGGGGCCACAATGAAGCACTCTGCCTGCCTCCCAGGAGAAAAACATTGTCTATGGTGCTGCACAGAAACCCCAAATGAGGATCAAACTGCTTTGCCCTCGGCAACACCCCAATTGCATAGGCTACCTTAAACACTGATGCTCTGTCGCAAAAGCCTGAGCCCAGACCTTCCAACAGACACCGACACAGCTGGCTGCACACCCAGCACATTGGACCCGCCACTGCCTTAGGCCACCATCCATTCCCAACCTGGGTTTTCAGTCATCGGAACCTAGACCTTATCTCCAATCCCTGCACAGGGGGGAACCTGATGCATAAGTCAGAACCCCTCCTTCCCCATGGCAAGAAACCTTGCTGCTGGCCGTGAGTCAAACCTTCAGTGTAGGAGAAAACGGCAAACCTGCTGGGCCTCATGAAGCCCCCCATATCCTTCAGGGAGAGGCCATCATGGTCAAAAACTCTATCTTGAAGCACATCTCATAGTAGACATGACCGCAATGCAGGAGATCTTGATTCAGCCTCTGCAGAGTGGCTTGCCGTGCCCTCGGTTCCAAACCTCACGCTAGCTTGTGTTTTCAGACTTCCTTCCTCACACTCCTGGCAAACAATCCCTCCAGAGTAGGAATTGCAGAACCACAAGCTTGCCCAGTTACTGCCCACCGGTAGAAAACGTTTCCTTGTGGGGCTTTCCATAAAACCGAGATGAGGATCAACCTGCTCTTGCCTCGACGGCACTCAGATTTGATAGGCTGCTCTGGGCACTAATGCTCTGCCTTTCACAGCCTGATGCCAGACGTCCAGACAGGCAAGGAGACAGCTGGCCACACACCTAGCACTTCTGACACGCCATGGTCTTATGCCGTTATCTCTTCCTAACCTTGGTTTTCCGATATCTAAACCCAGATATTATATCAATTCCCCACACAGTTGGGCATCTGAAGCACAAATCAGAACTCCTTCTTCCCCATGGCTGTAAGGCTTGCTCTTGGCATGGAGTCACACCTTCAGGGTGGGAGAAACCTTCATTTCCCCTGAAACCACGCCCAAACTTGAGTGCTGCCTTGGGCAGAAATTCACTCTGTGACCCTCAGCATGAGGCCAATATCAAAGAAAGGCCTGTCAGGGCCTTGACCAAGAGCCCTCATATGGTGCGTGCCAAGCCCCTATACACCCAATCCTCACCAGTGTTTGAGTTTTCCAGTCTCCCCCCTGTTCCTGGGGCTCTGCTCTGGAATCACTTTCTTGGAGAGACACATGAGCCAGACAACAGGACTCCACCCTTCCCACAAAATGACCCCGAACTCCTGTTAGCTGGGACAAATCCCCAGAGAGGTTACTTGTCCACAGTCACTGAGGCCACCCCCTACAATCCACGGCTATCCTGGACGCATCCAGAGACAAAAGCCTGAAGGAATCTCGCCCTTGATTCACAAGCCAAGGAGCTCACTCTTTATCTGTACATCCGGCCTGCCATACCCTCGGCGCCACTCATAAGCTGAGTTTTTGTTTTCAGACTTATGTGCCCACAGCCTGGACCCACACACCCTCCAGGCTAGGGCATCTGGAGCCACAGTGAAAGATTGTGCCTGCCATCTCCAAGGAAAGTGTGCCCAATCCATTGACCACAACCCTACAGGTTAGGGAAAAGTTCCAAGGCCCCTGAGGCCATCCTGATAGTGTAGGCTGCCCTGGACTAAAAGGGGCACTCTGACACCAGCTCTGCCATTATCACCACTTAGACTTTCAGACAGTGTCCCCAGAGACAGAAGATTGAAATGGACAGGCCCTTAGGCCCTAATAAGAACCTTAGCTTTAGTTTTCATGTGTCTGTCCTCAGAGGACTGGTTTTTATACCAGCATATTAGGTTTTTCTGAGGCTCCAAACCAAACCTCTCTCGTCTCCACATGGAGTGCTTTCTTACTGGATCTGTATCAAACCCTTCTGGTCGGAGAATTCCGCAGGGCCACAGTACAACCATCACATTCCAAGGTCTCCATGGACAGAAACCCACATTATGACGCATCCTCAGGAGAGGCCATTTCAACTCAGCCCACTGGTTAGCTTGCCCCAGAGCCAGCAAAGCAAACATATCTTGTCGTTAGTGGCCAAAGGGAATGCGAGGCATGTTGTTCAGGGATCCATCCTTTGAACCCTCCTCTTCAGTCCTTCTGTATGGTATGTACTGGAGCCATTCAACAGGACTCGACTGTCTCGCAGAAGGAAACCTTGTGGTTTGTGGCAACCTCCAAACTCAGCGTGGGAAAACTTCGTTGGCCTCATGAGGCACCTGCTTCATGAAGGTGCCATCAAGGGCACAATCCAACCTCAGCCAATGTCTGATCCTCAGCCTGACTTCAGATGCATGAGATATCCTTTCAGTCTTTGCAGAGTGGGCCTGCTCCCCACCTCACCCTATGTTTTGTTTTCAGACTCTACCCTAGCACTCCTGGCCCAAAAGCCCTCATGATTGGGAATTCTGGTTCCAGAACGAAGCACTCTGCCTGCCCCCCAAAGAAAAACATTGTCTATGGCATTGCTCAGAAACCCCAAATGAAAATCAACCTGCTCAGCCCTCGGCAACACCCCAATTGCATAGGCTACCCTAAACACTATGCTCTGTCTTACATAGCCTGAGCCCAGACCTTGTGGGAGACATTGAGACAGTTGGCTTCACACCCAGCACATCGAACCTGCCATGGGTTAGGCCATTTCATCCCTTCCCATTGACCTGGGTGTCTTCCTGGAGGTATATTCTGAGGCTGTGTCAGACTATGCATTTTTTCTGGAGCTTCCTATGGAATTGGGGTGGTATTAGGGGCCTTGCAATTTTCTCTTAATCTGGTGGGTTGGGAAACTGAGACAGGCTGACATTCCTTGGGAGAGCTGGCCCAGTGCTGTTGTGTGTTCCTGGAGGCCCCATCCTGGAGGGCATATGGGTCAGGACTCTGGGTCCAAAGTCTTCAGACACAAACTCGGGTAAGAGTTAAGCTCGAGGTGATGGCAGACCCAATCTGCAGACCCTGAGCGAAGCATCTCCAGATATGAAATTCGGACGGCTGTGAGGCAGGAGCACAGTCTTTTCTGTCTGACTTGTTTGTCTATGATGGCCACGAAATGAAGGGGTGGCCTCATGGGTCCATGTGAGATTCTACCTCTCTGGGAATTCTGCTCGGCACCCAAGAGTTTGGTGTATTTCCGGGGGATGGGAGGAGCGCAGTTTTCTGAGTCAGGGATCCCGTCCAAACAGCCATTCCAGAGATGGGTCCTGGGTTCTGGAGCCTGGATCACCGCAACAAGGCTTAGGATTTGGGCCTAAGGTCCTGCTCTATGTTTTCCTGGTACAGCTCCCGAGTGTTCTTGTTGGAAATGGGTCTCATTCTGAGGGTCACAATGCCTGTTTTTGCCCAGATGCCCATGCTGAGTGGGTGTGACCTCATGGGCTATGCACTTGGCTCCCACTCTGAGGGTTGGACTGCCATCTCAACATTCAGTTTTCCTGCCATGGGGAAGGAGGTGTACTTTTTTATGCTTCAGGTTCCCCCATGGGCAGGAATTTGAGCTAAGTTCTGGGACAGGTGCCTGAATACCCAGTTCATTTTGAGATGAGGTCCTCGGGCCAAGGCAGGACCCACCTGCAGAAAATGAGGCCTGCTTTCTGGGTGGCTGTCAGGAGCTCGGGCTCGACCTGTGTCAGACAGAACATTCGTGGAGAGTTCGGCCTATGATATTGGGGTGCTTTTGAGAGCTGTGCAACTGGATCCTCATGGGGGATTTTTGCACAGACCCTTTCTTCACTTCTTCTATCTGGTGAGCAGGCAGATGGCTGCATTACGGCTTCAGAATATCCAAGTTGGAGGGTTTGCAGGCGAGGAGTGTGAGGACAGAAGTATGAAAACATAAGCTATGGTTACGCTCAGTGCCGAGCACATGTCTATTCCAATGTACAGCAGTTGTTTCGAGATCTTCAGCACCTGGGCGAGGGGAAGATGTCTGCTCACGCTGGAGTTTGTATCCATGATGGCCAACAAATGGTGGGGAGGCCTCAAGAATTCTTGGAGGTTTTTCCAAGCTGGAGCTTGTGAGCTGCTCCAAACATCAAGGTGTCCTACTAAGGGACAGCAGAAGTCTTCTTACAGGGCTCCAGGGTCCCCCATATGGAAGATTCGATAGCAATGCTCTCTGAATGGAGGCCTGGGAAGCCAATCTCTTGTTACCATTGCAGCTGAGGAACAGGGTAAGCTTGAACCAATGACACTGATTCCAAGTTCCAAGTGATTTGCGTTGATGGAAGTTCTCAGTCTAACAGGTTCCAATGCTGCTTGATGTCCAGGGAGACCTTAGAATGTGGTGGTGGCTCTCTGACCATTGAGGATTCTCTATCCTTAGGATTAGACCCAGTACCCAGGAGCCAGGTTTCCTTCTTGGGACAGGAGGTGTGCTCTTGTATGGCTCACGGACCACAGGTTGGACCATATGCTTGAATTTCCAGAACAGCCCTCTAGGGAGAGAGACCTCAAAACATAAGCTAGGGTTCTGATGAGGTTTTAGGGCCATGGAAGTTTCAATCTTCGGACTAAGTGCCATTGGCCTGCATGTCATCCTGGAGGTAGGTGCTGAGGCTGTGTCAGGCTGTGCACTTTTTCCAGAGTGGCCTATGATATTGGGGTGCAGTCAGGGGCCTTGCAGTTTTCTCCTAATCTGGACATTTTGGGAAACTAAGATGGGCAGGGTTTCCTCAGGAGAGCAGGGCCAGTGATGTCATGTGTTTCTCGAGGCCCCATCCTGGAGGTCATGTGTGTCAGGACTTTGGGACCAAAGACTTTAGACACAACCTCGGATAAGAGATAGGAGTGAGGTGTTAGCAGTCCGAATCTGAAGACCCTGAGGGAAGCTCCTCGGGAATTGAAATTCAGGTGGCTGGGAGGGAGCAGCACAGGCTTTTCTGTCTGGATTGTGTGTCTAGGATGGCCACTAAATGGAGGGGTGACCTCATGTGTCCATGGGATATTCTTCCACTCTGGTGATTCTGCTTGGCACCCAAGAGTTTGATTTCTTTCTGGGGAAGAGGAAAAGACTGTATTCCATCTCTGGGATCCTGTCCAAACAGGGATTCCAGAGATGGTTTCTGGGTCCAGACACTGGGAAAACTTAACCAAAGCTTCGATTTGGGTTCCTGGTCCAGATCCCAAGGTGGATCTTTGGAAAGGGGTCTCATTCTGAGGGTCACAATGCCTGTTTGTGCCCAGCTGCCCATCCTGTGTAGGCGTGGTCTCATGGACGATGCACCTGGTTCCCACTCAGGGTTGTACAGCCATCTCAACATTCAGTTTTCTGGCCATGGGGAAGGAGGAGCACTCTTTTGTGCTTCCGAGTCCCCTATGGGCAGGAATTTGAGCTAAGTCTGGGACAGGTACCTGAATATCCAGGTTGCTTCAAGATGATGGCCTCGGGCCAAGGTTGGACCCACCTGGAGGATATGGGGCCCACTATCTGGGTGGCTGACAGGAGGTCGGGGATCAGGCGGTGTCAGACAGACAATTTATGCAGAGGTCGGTCTATTATATTGGGGTGCCATTGAGGGCCGTGCAGGAGGATCCTCATGTGGGTTTCTGCGAAGACCCATAGGGCACTTCTTCTTTGTGGTGGGCAGGCAGAAAGCTGCACTGTGGCTTCAGAATTCCCAATATGGAGGGCTTGTAGGCGAGGAGTGTGAAGACAGAAGTCTGAAAACACAAGCCAGGGATAAGCTCAGTGCCGACCACAGGACCATTCCATTGTGCAGTGGTTGTTTCGAGATTTCCAGCACCTGAGTATGGGCGAGGTTCAGATGTCTGCTCACGCTGGGTTTGCATCCATGATGGTCAACGAATTGTGGGGTGGCCTCAAGAATTCTTGGAGATTTTCCCAAGCAGGACCTTGTGAGCTGCTCCAAACAGCAAGGTGTCCTACTGTGGGACAGGGGAAGTCCACTTACAAGGCTCCAGGGTCCCCCATATAGAAAGATTCGACAGCAGAGGTCTCTGAATGGGGGCGTGGGAAGTCTTCCTTGCATGACCATTGCAGCTGAGGAACATTGCAGGCTTGATCTGCTGGTTTTTGTTCAAATTTCCAAGTGATCTAAGTTGACGGATGTTCTCAGTCTAATGAGTCACAATGCTGCTTGGTGTCCAGGGAGACCTTAGAATGTGGTGGTGAGGGTGCCTGGGTGGCTCAATGGGCTAAGCCGCTGCCTTCGGCTCAGGTCATGATCTCAGGGTCCTGGGATTGAGTCCCGCATCGGGCTCTCTGCTCAGCAGGGAGCCTGCTTCTTCCTCTCTCTCTCTCTGCCTTCCTCTATGCCTACTTGTGATCTCTCTCTGTCAAATAAATAAATAAAATCTATATAAAAAAAAAGAATGTGGTTGTGGGTCTGTGGCCATGCAGGATTCTCCTACTGAGGGTTAGACCCAGTTCCCAGGAGCCAGGTTCCCTTCTCGGGACAGGAGGGGTTCTCTTGTATGGCTCAGGGACCACATGTCGGATCATATGTTGGATTTCAAGACCAGGCCTCTGGGCACAGAGGCCTGAATATCTAGGCTAGGGTTCTTATGAGGTTGTAGGGGCATGTCATCCTCAACCTTCGGACTTAGGGACTTTGACCTGTGAGTCTTCCTGGAGGTAGATGCTCAGGCTGTGTCAGACTGTGCATTTTTTCCAGAGTGGCCTATGAAATTGGGGTGGGCTCAGGGGCCTTGCAGTCTTTTCCTAATCTGGAGGGTTTGTGCAACTGAGACGGCAGAATTTCATCCAGAGATCAGGCCCAGTGATGTAGTGTGGTTCTGTCAGCCCCATCCTGCAGGGAATGTGGTTAAGGGCTCTGGGACCAAAGTCTTCAGACACAAAATTGTGTATCAATTAGGAGGGAGGTGATGGCAGCCCCGATCTGCAGACGCTGAGGGCAGCTCCTCAGGATTTGAAATTCGTATGGCTGGGAGGCAGGAGCAAAGGCTTTTCTGTCTGGATTGTGTCTAGGATGGCCTTGGAATGGTGGGGTGTCCTCATGTGTCCATGGAATATTCTACCTCTCTGGGGATTCTGCCCAGCACCCAAGAGTTTGGTGTCTCACTGCGAAGGAGAGAGCGTGGTTTACTGTTTCACGGTTCCCGTCAACACAGGGATTCCAGAGATGGGTTATAGGTCCCTGTGCCTGGATAACCCTACAAAGGCATAGTATTTGGGCCTAGAGGCTTGACTGCCTGGCTCTGTGGGGCTTTGGTTCAGCTCCCATGGAGACTTGTTGGAAATGGGTCTCAGGGTAAGGGTCACAATGCCTGTTTGTGCCCAGATGCCCATCCTGAGTGGGCATTGGCTCTTGTTCCATGCACCTGGATCCCAATATGAGGGTTGGACCACCATATCAACATTTAATTTTCCTTCTATGAGGAAGGAGGAGTACTCTTTTGTGCTTCAGATTCCCCCATGCACAGTAATTTGAGCTATGTTCTGGGACTGGTACGTGAATAACCAGGTTGGTTTGAGATGAAGGACTCAGGTCAAGGCAGGTCACACCTGCCAGATATGGGTCCCGCTATCTAGGTGGCTACCAGGAGGTCGGGGCTCGAGCTGTGTCAGACAAAGCATTAGTTCACAAGGTGGCCTATGATATTGTGGTGCTATAGAGGGCTGTGCTGGTGGAACCTTATATGGAGTTTCACGCAGACCCATAGGGCACCTCTTTTTTCTGGTGGACAGGCAGAAGGCTGCATTGTGGCTCCCAAATTCCCAATATGGGGGACTTGAAGGCGAGGAGTGTGAGAACAGAAGGCAGAAAACACAATCTATGCTTAATCTCAGTGCCGAGAACATGGCCGTTCCAATGTGCAGTGGTTTTTTTCGAGATCTCCAGCATCTGAGTACAGGCGAGGGTCAGATGTCTGCTCATGATAGAGTTTGTATCTATCGTGGCCAACAAATGAAATATCCAGCACCTGAGTAAAGGTGGATTTCAGATGTTTACGCACACTGGAGTTTGAGTCTCTGATAACCGAATGGAGGAGTGGCATCAAGAGGCTGATGCATGTGAGATGCTCCAAACAGCAAGGTTGTTTTTTCTACTGGACAGTTAGAGTCTGGTATGTTTTCTGCAGGGCCTCCCATGTGAAAAGTATGGGTAGCAGAGCCCTTCCACATGGATGCCTGGAAAGCACACCTCCATTGACCAATGCAGCTGAGGAACATGCAGGTTCTTTACGGTGCTTCTGGGGCGAAGCACCAAGGTCTTGAGTTGACATGGAATCTCTTGAAGATGGGTTACAATGCTGGTTTTTTTTTACCAGGTAGATCTTAGAATGTGTTGGTGGCTAAGGTGCCTGCAGGATTCTCCTACCCTGAGGGTTTAACACAGGTCGAAGAGCACGGTTACCTTCTGGGGACAGGAGATGTAGTGTTTTGTGGCTCAGGGACCACATGCCGCATCATAAGTTCCTATTCAAGAACAGGCCTCTGAAGACAGATGCCCGACAACCTAATCTAGGGTTCCAATGTGTCCCAGGGGCATGAGAGGTTCAATCTTCAGACTTAGGACAGTTGACTTGGGTGTCTGCCAGAATGTAGGTGATCAGGGAGTTTCAGACTGTGCACTTATGTCCAGAGTAACCTCCAATATTGGGGTGGCCACAGGGGCCTTGAATGTTTCAACCAACTCTGGAGGGTTTGGTTAACTGACATGCACAATTTCCATGGGGATGGCAAGCACAGTCCTGTGGTGTGGCTCCAGAGACTCCACCCTGGAGGGCATGTGAGCCATGGTTCTGGGAGGGAAGTCTGCAAACACAAACTTGGGTTAGGTTTAGTGGCTAGGTTATCACAGGGCAATGTGTAGACCTGGAAGGCTACTCGTCAGGAACAGTAACTGGAATGACCCGAAGGCGGAAGCACAGGCTTTTATATCTGGATTGTGTGTCTAGGGTGACGTCAGAATGTAGCTGTGGCCTCATGGGTCCATGGGAGATTTTTCCTCTAATGATACAGGCGGCTCCCAATATTTTGATGACTTTTTGGTATGGGAAGACTGCTATTTTCGATCTTAGGTGTGCCCCAAAACAGAGATTCCAGAGATGGGCTCTGGGTCTAGGCGCCTGGAAAATCCCTTGGTTGGGATTTGGACTTATGGGCAGACCAGGCCTGCAATGCAGGATCTTGGTGGTGCAACTGAGAGGGCTTGTTTGGAAACATGCTCAGGCTGAGCATTACAATGCCTGTTTGTGCCCAGGGTGGCCCTCAGGAGTGGGCGTGGTCCCATTGTCCATTTTCTGGCTCCCACACTGAGGGATGGACACACATTCCAATGGCCAGGTTTCCAGCCATGGGAAAGGAGGAAATATCTATTGTGCTTCATGTTCCCCCATAGGCAGGGATTACAGCAAAGGTCTGGGGACAGATGCCTGAATACCAAGGATGCATAGAGATGACAGATTTGGACCATGGCCATTCTCACATGCTGGATATGGGCCCCGCTCTCTGGGTGGCTGACACGAGGTCTGGGCTCAGGCTGTGTCAAACACAGCACTAGTGGCCAGAGAAGTCTATATATTGGGGTTCTCTCCAGGGCCGAGTAAATTGATCCTCATGTAGGGTTTCTGGCGAGACTCAGGAAGCACTTCTTTCTGTGGGGCAGGCAGAATGCTGCCTTATGGATCCAGAATTCCCTATCAAGAGGGTTTGGGGACAAATAGGGTGAGAATGCAATTGTAAACACCAGCTATGCTTAAATTGAGTGCCAAGCGGAAGTCAGTTTCAATGTGCAGCAGCTTATACGAGATATCCAGCACCTGAGTAAGGGCAGATGTCAGATATTTGCTCACACTGGAGTTTGTGTCTAGGATGACGACTAATGGAGGGGTGGCTTCAGGAGGCAATGGAGGATTACCCACGCTTAAGATTGTGAGATGCTCCAAACAACAAGGTTTCCTTCTAATGGACAGGAGGAGTCTGTTTTTTTTTCCTCCAGGGTCCCTCAAGTGGAAGTTTGCGTAGCAGAGCCCTCCCGCATGGATGACTGGAAAGCACACGTCCAATGACCATTGCAGCTGAGGAACATGACAGGTTCGTTTTGGTGGTTCTGGTGCCAAGTACCAAGGCCTTGAGTTGACTTGGAATCTCTTACAGATGTGTCCCAAAACTGGTTTGTTACAAGGGAGGTCTTAGAATGTATTGGTGGCTATGGGCCACGCTGAGGGTTTGGCACAGGTCGATGTGCACAGTTTCCATCTTGGGAGAGGAGATGTTCTGTTTTGTGGCTCAGGGTACATATGTTGTATCCTGACTTGGTATTCAAGAACAGGCCTCTGAGGATTGATGCTGGCAACCTAATCTAGAGATCCAATGATGTCCTTGGTGCCCATCAGGTTCAATTTTCTTACTAAGGACCATTGATATGGTTGTCTGACTGGATGTAGGTGATCAGGGTGTTTCAGACTGTGCATTTGCATCCAGAGCCACTTCCACTATTGGGGTGGGCTCAGGGGCCTTGCAGGTTTCTCCTAACTTGGAGGCTTTGGGGAACTGTGATGGGCACAGTTTCCTTGGGGATGGCAGGCCCAGTCCTGTGGTAAGGCTTCAGAGACCATCTCCTTGAGGATATGAGAGCCATGGTTTTGGGAGGGAAGTCTGCAAACACAAATTTGGGTCAGGGATAGTGGCAAGGTGATCGCAGGTCCAATGCATAGACCTAGAAGGCATCACGTCAGGAACTGTAATTAGGGTGACTGAAAGCTGGTAGCACAGGCTTTTCTATCTGGATTGTGTGTCCAGGATGGGCTCTGAATGTAGACGTGGTCTCATGGTTCAATGGGAGACTTTTCCTCTCTAAGGATCCTGGTGGATCTCCATAGATTGGTGGTTTTTCAGAGAAGAAAAGAGTTCTCTTTTCCATCTTAGGGGTGCTCCAAAACAGGGAATAATGCTGTTTTCCAACTTAGGCTTATGCCAAAACAGGGATTCCAGAGACGGGCTCTGGGTCTGGGTGCCCGGATATCCCACCAAGTGTTAGGATTTGGGCCTAGGGGCATTCCAGGCCTGCAATGCAGGATCCTAATGGTGTAACAGAGAGGGCTTGTTTGAAAGCATGCTCAGGCTGAGGGTCATCATGCCTCTTTGTGCCCAGGGGGGCCCTCAGGAGAGGGCGTAGTCTCATTGGCCATATAGCTGGATCCCAATTTGAGGGTTGGACACCCATTGCAACAGCCAGGCTTCCTGCAATGGAAAGAGGAGTTCTCTATTGTGCTTCAGGTTCCCCCATTGGCAGGGTTACAGGAAAGGTCTGTGGAAAGTTGCCTTAATACCAAGGATGTGTACAGATGACAGGCTAAGAATTCCCAGGTAACAAAACAGCATTGTTACCCATATTCATGACATTCCATGTAGAAATAAGCCCTTAGTACTTCGCCCCAGAGCCACCAGAATGAACTTGCCATGTTCCTAAGCTGCAATGGTCAGTGGAGGTGTGGTTTCCAGGCAACCATACGGGGGTGCTCTGCTACACAAACTTTGCAATTGGCGGGGACCCTTGAGACAAAAAAACAGAATGCCCCTGTCCGGTAGAAGGAAACCTTCTGTTTGGAGCATCTCACAAGCCCCAGCGTGGGAAATCCTCCATTTCCTCTTGAAGCCACCACTCCATTTGTCAGTCATGATAGACACAAACTCCAGCATGAGCAAACATCTGACATCCGCCCTTACTCAGTTGCTGGATTTCAATTCGATCGCTGCACACTGGAACTGCCTTTAGTTTGACTGAATTAAGCCATAGCTTGGGTTTACAATTCCATCTTCAGCCTACTGGTCCACAATCCCTATTGTGAGGGAATTCTGGAGCTACAACACAATATTCTGCCTTCCCCATAGAAAGAAAAAGGGCCTGGAGAGTCTGCCCAGAAACTCCATATGATGGTCAATCTTTTCGGTGCTAGACGGAACCCTGATTCATAGGCTGCCCTGGGCACTAGTGCTGTGTCTGACATAGCCGGAGCCAGGACCTAGTGTCAGCCACTGAGAGATCAGGGCCCATATACAGCATGTGAGACCAGCTATGGCCCAAGTCTGTCTTCTCTTCTATTCTTGGTATTCAGGCATCTGTACCCACACCTTTGCTGAAATCCTTGCCATTGGGGAAACCTGTAGCACAAAAGAGAACTCCTCCTTCCCCATGGAAGGTATTCTGACAGTTGGGATAGTTGCTCAACCCTCAAAGTGGAAGGCAGCTCCATGGCCAAGGAGACCATGTGCACTCATGATGGCTTACCCGGGCACAAGCAGGCATTGTGACCTCAGCCTGAGCATGCTTTCAACCAAACGCTCTCAATTGCATCTCTGGGACCCCGAATTGCAGGCCTAGTACACACCTAGGCCCAAATCCTAACCCTGGTGGGATTTTACAGGGGCCCAGACACAGAGCCCATCTCTGGAATCCCTATTTTGGGGGACCCTTAAGATGGAAAACAGCACTCTTCCCTTCCCCGAGATAGTCACCAAACTCTTGGTAGCCACCAGGATCCTTGAGTGGAAAAATCTGCCATAGACCCATGAGAACACACCTGCATTCCGAGGCCATCCTGGACATACAATCCAGATACATATCATGTGCTATCACCTTTGAGTCATCGGATTTACAGTTCCTGACGAGCTGCCTTCCAGGTCTATGCATTGGGCCTGCAATCACCTTGCCATTAACCTAAACTGAGTTTGTGTTTGCAGACTTCCTTCCTAAAACCATGGCTCACATGACCTCCAGGTTCTGGCATCTGAAGCCACACCACAAGACTCTGCATGAGATCCTCAAGGAAACTGTGCCCATCACTTTTGCCCGATACCTTTAGATTAGGAGAAACCTGCAAGGCCCCTGAGCGCAGCCAAATAATGGAGGCCGCTCTGGGCACAAATGCACAGTCTGAGACACCCTGATCCCCTCCATACAGGCAGACACCCAAGTCAATGCTCCTGAGTCAGAAGATTGAACCTGACATGCCCCGAGGACTTCATTGGCACACTAGATTAGGTTTACAGGTATCTGTCATCAGAGGCCTGCTCTGGAATATCAACTTATGATAAAATATATAGTCCCTGAGCCACAGAACAGAATATGTCCTCCCCAAAAAGGAAGCCATGCTCCTGGAATTGTGTCATACCCTTAGGGTATTTGGATCCTGAATGGCCCCTTAGCAACCAGCACATTCTATGATATTCCTGGTAACAAACCATCATTGTGCCCCATCTTCATGAGACTCCATGTCAACTCAAGGTCTCGATATATTGCCCCAGAGCCACCAGAATGCACCTGCCATGTTCCTCAGGTGCAATGGTCAATAGAGGGGTGATTTCCAGGCATCCCTGTGGGGTTCTCTGCTACAAAACTTTCCACATGGAGAAACCAGAGAAAACAAACCAGACTTCTCCTGTCCGGTAGAAAGAAACTTTGCTATTTGGAGCATCTCACAAGCCCCAGCATGGGAAATCCTCCATGGCCTCTTGACGCCACCCTTCCATTTGTGGGTAATCACAGACACAAACTCCAGTGTGAGCAAACATCTGACATCCACCCTTACTCAGGTGCTGGATATTCGAAACGGCAGCTGCACACTGGAACTGCCTTTTGCTTTTCACTGAACTTAACCATAGCTTTGTATTACTATTCTATCCTCACCACACTGGTCCACAATATCTCTTGATAGGGAATTCTGGAGCCACAACGCAGTATTCTGCCTTCCACATAGAAAGAAGAAGGACCTGTTGAGTCTGCCCAGAAACCTCACATGAGGATCAATCTACTCAGACCACGAGGCAACCCTGATTAATAGATTTCCCTGACCACTAGTGCTGTGTCTGACAGAGTCTAAGCCCCGACCTGGTGTCAGCCACCCAGAGTTGAGGGCCCATATATAGCATGAGAGATCGGCCATGGCCCTGGGCCATCATCTGTACCCATCCTTGGTATCCAGTCATCTGTCCCCCAAACTTTGCTGGAATTCCTGCCAATGGCGAAACTGAAACACAATAGAGAACACCTCCTTCCCCATGGCAGGAATATTGGCTGTTGGGATGGTTGTCCAACCCTCAGCGTGGGAGCCCGCTGCATGGCCAAGGAGACCATGCCCACTCCTGAGGGCCGACATGGGCACAGGCAGGCATGGTGATCCTCAGCCTGAGCATGTTTTCAAACAAACACTCTCAGTTGCTCCTCCAGTACCAGCATTGCAGGCCTGGTATGCCCCTAGGCCCAAATCCTAACCCTTGGTGGGATTTTCCAGGTGCCCAGACCCAGAGTCCGTCTCAGAATCCCTGTTTGGGGCACCATTAAGATGGAAAACAGCACTCTTCCCTTCCCTGAGAAAGGCACCAAACTATTGGGAGCCGCCAGGATCCTTAGAGAGAAAAAATCTCCCATGGACCCATGAAAACAAACCTGCATTCTGAGGCCATCCTGTCCACACAATCCAGAGAGAAAAGTCTTTGCTACCGCCTTCGAGTCATCCTATTTACATTTCCTGACGAGCTGCCCTCCATGTCTATGCATTGGGCCTGTGATCATCTCGACACTAACCCTAACCCCAGTTTGTGTTTGCCGACTTCTCTCCCAAAACCATGGCTTACATGCCCACCAGGATGTGGTCCCTCAAGCCACATCACAGGAAAGTTCCTGCCATCCCCAAGAAAACTGTGCCCATCAGGTTGTCCAAACCCTCCAGATTAGGAGAAACCTGCCAGGCCCCTGAACCCACCCCAATATTGGAGGTTGCTCTGGATGCAAACGTGCAGTCTGAAACACCCTGAGCACCTCCATCGAGGCAGAAAGCCAAGTCAATGGTTCTGAGTCAGATGATTGAACCTGACATGCCCCTAGGACTTCACTGGAACCCTAGATTGGGTCTTCAGACATCTGTTCTCAGAGTCCTGTTCTGGAATACCAAGTTATGATACAACATGTGGTCCCTGATTCCCACAACAGAACATCTCCTGTCTCCAGAAGGAAAATGTGCTCTTGGATCTATGTCCAACTTTCAGGGTAGATGGATCCTGCATGACCCATTAGCCCCAGCACCTTCTATGATCTCCCTGGTAACAAACCAGCATTGTGACCCAACTTCCTGAGACTTGATGCCAACTCAAGGTGTTGGTACTTTGCCCAAGAGCCATGAAACGAATCTGCCATGTTCCTCAGGTACAAAGGTCAATGGACGTGTGCTTTCTAGGCATCCAAGAGGTAGTTCTCTGCTACACAAAAATTCCACATAGGGAACCCTAGAGCAAACAAATAAGACTGCTCCTGTCAGGTTGAAGGAAACCTTGGTTGTTTGGAGCATCTCACAAGCCCCAGCCTGGGAAGTCCTCCACATTCTCTTGATGCCAACCCTCCATTTGTTAGTCATCATAGACACAAATTCCAGCATGAGCAAACATCTGACATCTGCTCTTACTCAGGTGCTGGATATTCGAATCAGTCACGCACACTGGAAATACCTTTCACTTGACACTGTATTCTTGCATAGTTTGGGTTTACAATTCCATCCTCACCCTACTGGACTGCAAGTCCTCTTGAGAGGGAATTAGGGAGACAAAACGCAACATTCTGCCTTCCCCATAGAAAGAAGAAGGGCCTGGTGAGTCTGCCCAGAAACTCCCCATGAAGATCAATCTACTTGGCCCTCGAGGGAACCCCGATTTATACTTTGCGCTGGCCACTAGCGCAGTGTCTGAGAGAGCCTGAGCCCCAACCTCGTGCCAGCCACCCAGAGTGTGGGGCCCTTATCCAGCATGTGGGACTGGCCATGGCCCAGTCATCTCTACCCATCCTTGGTATTCTGGCAACTATCCCAGATCTTTGCTGGAATCCCTACCAGTGGGGGAACCTGAAGCACAATTGAGAACTCCTCCTTCCCCATGGCAGGAAGCCTGGCTGTTGCTATGGGTGCCCAACCCTCAGAATTAGAACCAGGTGCATGGCCAATGAGACAACGCCCAATCATAAGGGCCGCCTGGGCCAAAGCAGGCATTGTGTCCCTCAACCTTAGCATGCATTCAAACAAATGCTCTCAGTTGTTTCTGCAGGGTCCCGCATCGCAGGCATGGTATGCCCTTAGGACCAAATCCTAACACTTCGTGGGATTTTCCATGCCAACATAACCAGAGCCCGTCTCTGGAATCTCTGTTTTGAAGCACCCCTATGATGGAAAACAGCACTCTTCCCTCCCCTGAGAAAACTATTAGGAGCTGCCAGGATGCGTAGAGAGGAAAAATCTCCCAGGGCTCCATAAGACCACACCTTCATTCCGAGGCCATCCGGGACACACAATCCAGATACAAGGGACTGTGCTACCACCTTCGAATCACCTGGTTTACAGTTCCAGACGAGCTGCCCTACAGACCTACGCATTGGGCCTGTGATCACCTCGCCATTAACCCTACCCCAAGTTTGTGTTTGCAGACTTCTTTCCCAAAACCATGGCTCACATGCCCTCTATGATGGGTCTCTGTAGCCACACCACAGGAAAGATCCTGCTATCCCCAATGAAACTGTGTCCATCACAGTTGCCCAAACCCTCCAGATTAGGAGAAACCTGCAAGTCCCCTAAGCCCAGTCCAATATTGGATGCCACTCTGGACACAAATGCACAGTGTGCAACACCCTGATCACCTCCATCCAGGAAGACACCCAAGTCAATGGTCCTGAGTCAGAAGATTGGTCCCTGAACACCACAATAGAATATCTCCTGTCCCCAGATGGAATTCGTGCTCTTCAACTTGTGTCAAGGGTCGGGGTATATGAATTATGCACAGCCCCTTAGCCCCCAGCACATTCTAAGATCTCTCTGGTAACAAACAAACAGCATTGTGATCCATCTTCATGAGATTCCATGTCACTTCAAGTCCTTGGTAATTCGCCCCAGAGCCACCAGAATGAACCTGCCATGTTCCTCACCTGATATGGTCAGTGGAGGTGTGCTTTCCAGGCATCCATGTGGGAGTGCTCTTCTACTTATTCTTTCCACATGTGGGACCCTGGAGCAAACAAACCAGACTGCCACTGACCAGTAGAAGGGAACCCTCTGTTTGGAGCATCTCAGAAGCACCAGCAGGAGAAATCCTCCATGGCCCTTGACACAACCCCTCCATTTGTCAGTCATCATAGACAAAAACTCCAGCATGAGAAAACATCTGAAATCTGCCGTTATTTAGATTCTGCATTTTCTTTTCCACCACTGCACACTGGAACTGCGTTTCACTTGACACTGAATTTAACAATAGCTTGGGTTTAGAATTCCATCCTCAGCCTCCTGGTCTGCAAGCCCTCTAGAGAGGGAATTTGGAGCCACAAGGCAACATTCTGCATTCCCACTAGAAAGAAATAGGGCCTAGTGAATCTTCCCAGAAACTCCACATGAGGATCAATCTACTTGGCACTCGATGGAACCTTGATTTATAGGCTGTCCTGGGCACTAGTACTAGTACTAGTACTAGTACTGTGTCTGACAGAGCCTGAGCCAAGACCTAGTTTCAGGCACCCAGAGATATGAGCCCATATCCAGCATGTGAGATTGGCCAGGGCCCAAGTCCATCATCTCTACCCATCCTTGGTATTCAGGCACCTGTCCCCAGACCTTTTATGTAATCCCTACCAATGGGGTAACCTAAAGCACAATAGAGAACTCCTCCTTCCCCATGGTAGGAATCCTGGCTGTTGATATGGGTGTCCAAACCTCAAAGTGGGAGCCAGCTGCATGGCCAAGGAGACAATGCCCACTCATGAGGGCTGCCCTGGGCACAAGTAGCCATTGTAACCCTCAGCTTGATGAAGCCTTCAAAAAAATGCTCTTAGTTGCACCTCCAGGATCCTGCATTGCAGGCCTGATATGCCCTTAAGCCCAAATCCTAACACATCGTGGGATGTTCCATGTGCACATACCCAGAGCCCGTCACTGGAATCCCTGTTTTGAGGCACCCCTAAGATGGAAAACAGCACTCTTCACTTCCCTGAGAAAGCCACCAAACTAATGGGATCCCCCAGGATCCTTGAGAAGAAGAATCTCCCATGGTCCCATGAGTCCACACCTGTATTCCGAGGCCAGCGTGGATATGCTATCCAGATACAAGAGACTGTGCTACTGGCTTTGAGTCACCTGATTTACAGTTCCTGACGTGCTGCCCTCCAGATCTTTGAATTGGAGCTGTGAACACCTCTCCATTAACCTTATCCCGAGTTTGTGTTTGCAGATCTCTCTCTAAAAACCATTGCTCACATGTCCTCCAGGATGGGGCCCCTAGAGTCACACCACAAGACTGTGCTTGCTATCCCCAAGGAAACTGGGCCCATCACAGTTGCCCAAACCCTCCTGATTAGGAGAAACCTGGAAGGCTCCTGAGCACATCCCAATATTGGAGGCTGCTCTGGATGCAAATGCACAGTCTGAAACACCCTGATCACCTCCATCCAGGCAGACACCCAAATCAATGGTCCTGAGTCAGATAATTGAACCTGACATGGCCCTAGGACCTCATTGGAAGAGGGATTAACTTTTCAGGCACTTGTCCTCAGAGGCCTCTTCTGGAATACCAACTTATGATACAAATTATGACCCCTGAGCCCCAGGGTGGGAAATCCTCCATGGCCTCTTGACGCCACCTCTCCATTTGTTGGTCATCATAGACACAAACTCCAGCCTGAGCAAACATCTGACATCCGCCCATATTCAGGCGCTGATATTGGAATCAGCTGCTGCACACTGGAACTGCCTTTCGCTTTGCAATGAATTTAAGCCTAGCTTCAGACTACAATTTCATCCTCAACCTACTGGTCTGCCATATCTCTTGATAGGGAATTCTGGAGCCACAACGCAACATTCTGCCTTCTTCATAGATAGAAGGACCTGGTGAGTCTGCCCATAAACTGCACATGAAGATCAATATACTCAGCCCAGGAGGGAACCCCTATTTATAGATTGCCCTAGCCACTAGTGCTGTGTCTGACAGAGCCTGAGCCCCTACCTCGTGTCAGCAACCCAGAGGGTGGGGCCCACATTAACCATGTGAGACCAGCCATGGCCCAGGGCTGTCATTACTACCCATCCTTGGTATTCAGGCATCTGTCCCCTAGATCTTAGCTGGAATCCCTACCAATGGGGGGACCTGAAGCACAATAGAGAATTCATCCTTCGCCATGGCAGGAATCCTGGCTTTTGGATGGGTGTCCAACCCTAGGAATGGGAACTGGCTGCATGGCTGAGTAGACATCGCCCAATCCTGATGGCCTCCGGGGCACAAGCAGGCATTGGGACCCTCAGCTTGACCATACTTTCAAACAAACGCTCTCAGTTGCACCTCCAGGATCCCGCATTACAGGCCTGGTATGGCCCTAGGCCTAAATATTAACCCTTGGTGGGATTTTCCAAGCACTTAGACCCAGAGCTCATCTCTGGAATGCCTGTTTTGGGGCACGCCTAAGCTGGAAAACAGTACTCACCCCTCCCGGAGAAATCCAACAAACTATTGAGAACCGCCAGGATCCTTGAGAGGAGAAATCTCCCATGGACCCTTGAGACAACACCTGCAATAAAGGCCATTCTGGAAATTAAATCCAGATACAATTACCTGTGCTACCACCTTTGAGTTACGTGATTTACAGTTCCAGACTTGCTGCCCTCCTGGTCTATGGATTGGGACTATGATCACCTTGCCACTAACCCTAACCTAAGTTTGTGTTTGCAGACTTCTCTCTCAAAATCATGGCGCACATGTCCTCCAGGATGGGGTCTCTGGAGTCACACCACAGGACAGTTCCTGCAATCCCCAAGGAAACTGCCCATCACAGTTGTCCAAAAACCCCATATAAGGAGAAACCTGCAAGGAACCTGAGCCAACCCTAGTATTGGATGCCACTCTGGACACAAATGCACAGTCTGAAACACCCTCATCACCTGCATCCAGTCAGACACCAGAGTCAATGATCCTGAGTCAGAAGATTGAATGACATTCCCCTAGGGCCTCATTCAAACACTTTATTAGGTTTTCAGGCTTCTGTCCTCAGAGAAATGTTCTGGATTACCAATTTATGATACAACATATGGCCGCTGAGCCCCACAACAGAATATCTCCTGCCCTCAGAAGCAATCCGGGCTCTTGGGCCTGCGTCAAATCCTCAGGCTAGATGAATCCTGCATGGCCCATTAACCACCAGCACATTCTAAGATCTCCCTGGTAACAAACCAACATTTTGACCCATCTTCATGAGGTTCCATGTCCAATCCAGTCTTTATTTCTTCGCCTCAAAGCCACCAGATGCCATGTTCCTTCGCTGTCATGGTCAATGAAGGTGTGCTTTCCAGTCACCCATGTGGGAGATCTATGTTATCCGATCTTTCGACATGGGGAACCATGGAGGAAACAAATCAGACTGCCCCTGTCTGGTAGAAGGAAACCTTGCTGTTTGGAGCATCTCAAAAACACCAGATTGGGAAATCCTCCATAACCTCTTGACGCCACCCCTCCATTTTTGTGTCATCATAGACACAAACTCCAGCATGAGCAAATATCTGACATCCACCCTCACTCAAGTGCTGAATATGGGATTCAAACATTGCACACTGGAAATTTCTTTCGCTTGATACAGAATGTAACCATAGCTTAGGTTTACAATTCCATCCTCAGCCTCCTGGTCCACAAGCCCTCTTTATAGTGAATTCTAGAGCCACAAAGCAGCATTCTGCCTTCCCCTTACAAACAAGAAGGGCCTGGTGAGTCTGCCCAGAAACCATACATGAGGATCAATCTGCTCGGCACTTGAGGGAACCCCAATTTATAGGCTGCCCTGGGCACTAGTGCTGTGTCTGACAGAGCCTGAGCCAAGACCTAGTGTCAGCCACCCAGTGATCGGGGCCCATATCCACAATTTGATACTGGCCATGGCCCATGTCCATCATCTTTACCCATCCTTGGTGTTCAGGCCTCTGTCCCCAGACCTTTGCTGGAATCCCCGCTAATGGGGGAACCTGAAGCACTATAGAGAACTCCTCTTTCCCCATGGCAGGATTCTGTCTGTTGGGATGGTTTTCCAACCCTCAAAGTGGGAGCCAGCTGCATGGCCAATGTGACCACGCCCACTCATGAGGGCCACCTGGGCATAAGCAAGTATTGTGACCCTCAGCCTGAGAATGATTTCAAACAAGCCCTCTCAGTTGCACCTCCAGGATCCTGCATGCAGGCCTGGTAAGCCACTAGGCCCAAATCCTAACACTTGGTGGGATTTTCCAGGGGACCAAAGCCAGAGTCGGTCTCTGGAATCCATATTTTGGGGCACCCCTAACATGAAAAAAAGCACTCTTCCCTTCCCCGAAAAAGCCACCAACTATTGGGAGCCACCAGGATCCTTAGAGAGGAAAAATCTCCCATGGACCCATGAGGCCACAACTGCATTCTGAGGCCATCCTGCACACAATACAGAGAAAAAAGCCTGTGATTCTGCCTTTGAGTCACCCGATTAACAGTTCCTGAAGAGCTGCCATCCATGTCTATGCATTGGGCCTGTGATAACCTTGCCACTAACCCTAACCCAAGTTTGTGTTTTCAGACTTCCCTCCCAAAACCATGGCTCACATGCCCTCCAGTTTGTGATAACTGGAGCCACACCACGGGATTGTACCTGTCTTCCCAAAGGAAACTGTGATTGTCACTATTAAACAAACCCTCTAGATTAGGAGAAACCTGCAAGGCCCCTAAGCCCAGCCCAATATTGGAGGCCACTCTGGACGCAAATGCACAGTCTGACACACCATATCACCTACATCCAGGCTGATATCCAAGTCAATGGTCCTCAGACAGAAGATTGAACCTGACATGCTCCTAGGATTCACTGGAACACTAGAATAGGTTTTCAGGTATCTGTACTCAGAAGGCTGTTCTGAATATCAATGTATGATACAATATGGTCACTGAGCCACACAAAAGAACATCTCCTGTCCTTAGAAGAAAGCTGTGCTCTGGACCTGTGTCAAACACTCTGGGTAGATGAATCCTTCAAGGCCCCCTGACAACCAGCACATTCTATGATCTCCCTGACAACATACCAGCATTGTGACCCATCTTCATGAGACTCCATGACAACTCCAGCCCTTGGTACTTCGGCCCAGAGCCACCAGAATGAAACTGCCATGTTCCTCTGCTGCCATGGTCAATGTAGGTGTACTTTCCAGGCATCCAGCGGGAGTGCTCTGATACCAACTTTCCACATGGGGAACCCTGGAGGAAACAAACCAGACTCCCCTGTACGGTAAAAGGAATCTTTGCTGTATGGAGTATCTCAAGCCTGAGGGTGGGTAATCCTCCATGGCCTCTTGAGGCCACCCATCCATTTGTTGGTCATCATAGACACTAACTCCAGCGTGAGCAATCAACTGACATCTGCACTTACTCAATGCTGGATATTTGAATCAGCTGCTACACACTGGAATTGCCTTATGCTTGGCACTGAATTTAAAAGTAGCTTGGCGGGACGCCTGGGTGGCTCAGTTGGTTAAACAGCTGCCTTCGGCTCAGGTCATGATCCCAGCGTCCTGGGATCGAGTCCCACATCAGGCTCCTTGCTCCGCAGGGAGCCTGCTTCTCCGTCTGACTCTGCCTTCCACTCTGTCTGCCTGTGCTTGCTCTCGCTCGCTCTCTGACAAATAAAAAAAATCTTGAAAAAAAAAAGTAGCTTGGGTTTGCAATTCCATCCTCACCCTGGTGTTCAGTAAGCTCTCTTGATAGGGAATTCTGACGCCACAACACAGCATTCTGCCTTCCCCATAGCAAGAAAAAACAGCCTGGAGAGACTGCCCAGAAACCCTACATGAGGATAAATCTACTCGACCCTCGAGTGAACCCCATTTATAGGTTTACCTGGCCACTAGCGCTGAGTCTGACAGAACCTCGTCTCTGACCTCGTGTCAGGACCCAGAGACTGGGCTCCAACTCCAGAATGTGAGACCAGCCATGTCCCAGGGCTGTCATCTCTACCCATTCTTGATTCAGGCATCTGTCCCCAGACATTTGCTGAAATCCCTGCCAATGGGGGAACCAGAAGCACAATAGGGAAATCCTCCTTCCCCATGGCAGGAATGATGGCTCTTGGGATGGGTTTCCAGACCTCAGAGTGGTAGCCAGCTGAATGGCCAATGATAACCCGCCCACTCATGAGGGCCGCCCTGGACACAAGCAGGCATTGTGACCCCCAACATGAGCATGCTTTCAAACAAACACTCTCAGTTGCATTCCAGAATCCAAATTTGCAGGCCTGATATGCCCCTAAGCACAAATCATAACACCTGGTGGGATTTTTCAGGGGCCCAGAAACACAGCCTGTCTCTGGAATCCCTGTTTTGGGACACCCCTAAGATGGAAAATAGCACTCTCCCCTTCGCCAAGAAAGCCACCATAGTATAGGGAGCCGCTAGGATCCTTGAGAGGAAAAATCTCCCATGGATCCATGAGACCACACCTGCATTCCGAGGCCATCCTGGACACAAAAGCCAGATACACAAGCCTGTGCTACCACCTTCAAGGCAACTAATTTATAGTTCCAGACGAGCTGCCCTCCAGGTCTATGCATTGGGCCTGCGATCACCTCACCGCTAACCTTAACCCGAGTTTGTGCTTACAGACTTCTATCCCGAAACCATGGCTCATATTTCCTCCAGGATGGGGTCTCTGGAGCCACACCAAAGGACTGTGCCTGCCATCCCCAAGGAAAATGTGTCCGTCACATTTGCCTAAAACTTCGAGATAAGGAGAAACCTGCAAGGCCCCTGAGCCCACCCCAATACTGGAGGCCCCTCTGGACACAAATGTGCAGTCTGAAATACGCTGATCACCTGAATCCAGGCAGATACCCAAGTCAGTGTTTCTCAGTCAGAAGATTGAACCTGACATGCTCCTATGACCTCATTGTAACCCCTGATTAGGTTTTCAGGCATCTGTAATCAGAGACCTGTTCTGGAGTACCAACTTAAGATACAACATATGGTCCCTGATCCCCACAATAGAACATCTCCTTTCTCTAGATGGAAGCCGTGCTCTTGAAACTGTGTCAAACCCTCAGGGTAGATGAATCCTACTTGGCCCGTAGCCACCAGCAGATTCTAAGATCTCACTGGTAACAAGCCAGCATTGTGAGCCATCTTCATGAGATTCCATGTCAACTACAGGCCTTGGTACTTCACCCCAGAGCCTTCAGAAAGAACCTGTCATGTTCCTCAGCTGCAATGTTCAGTGGAAGTGTGCTTTCCAGGCATCCATGTGGGAGTGCTCTGCTACCCAAACTTTCCACATGGGGGACTCTCGAGCAAACAAATCTGACTGCCCTGTCCTGTAGAAGGAAACCTGGCTGTTTGGAGCATCTCACAAGCTCAAGTGTGGGAAATCCTCTATGACCTCTTTTCAACTCCTCTCCATTTGTCGGTCATTATAGACACAAACTCCAGCTTGAGCAAACATCTGACGTCTGTGCTTACTCAGGTGCTGGATATTCGAATCAGCCGCTGCACACTGGAAATGCCATTCGCTTGTCACTGAATTTATTCATAGCTTGGGTTTACAATTCCATCCTCACCTTACTGGTCCACAAGCCCTCATGATAGGGAATTCTGCAGCCACAACACAGCATTCTGCCTTCCCAATAGAAAGAAGAAGGGCCTGGTGAGTCTGCCCAGAAACTCCACATTATGATCAATCTACTTGTCCCTTGAGGGAACCCTGAATTATAGACAGCCCTGGCCCCTAGTGTTGTGTCTGACAGAGCCTAAGCCCCGACCTCGTGTCAGCCACCTAGAAGGCGGGGCCCATATCCCGCATGTTAGACTGGCCACGGAACAGAGCCGTCATCTTTACCCATCCTTGGTATTCAGGCATGTGTCCCCAGACCTTTCCTGGAATCCCTACCAATGAGGGAACCTGAATCACAATAGAGAAATCCTCATTCCCCATGGCAGAATTCCTGTAAGTTCGGAAGGGTGTCCAACACTCAGAGTGTTAGCCTACTGAATGGCCATTGAGACCACCCCCATTCCTGAGGGCCACCCTATGCAAAAGCTTGCATAGTGACCCTCAACCTGAGCATGCTTTCAAACAAACGCTCTCAGTTGTATCTCCAGGACTTGCATTGGAGGCCTGGTAAGCCCCTATGCCCAAATCATAACCCTTGGTGGGTATTTCCAGGTGCCCAGAGCCAGAGCACTTCTCTGCAATCCCTGTTATGGGACACCCTTAATATGGAAAACAGAACTCTTTCCTCTCTGAGAAAGCCACCACATTATAAGGAGCTGCCAGGATACTTGAGAGGAAATATCACCCATGGACACCTGAGACCACACCTGCATTCTTAGTCCATCGTGGATACACAATCCAGATAAAAAAGCCTGTGCTACCTCCTTTGAGGCATGCGATTTACATTTCACACGGAGCTTCCCTCCAGGAGTATGCATTGGGCCTACAATCACTTCGCCACTAAACCTAACCCGCATTTGTGTTTGCAGACTTCCCTCCGAAAACCATGGCTCTCATGCCCTCCAGCATGGGGTCTTTGGAGCCACACCACAGGACTGTGCCCACCATTGCCAAGGAAACTGTGCCCATCAAATTGCCCTATCTTTCCAGATTAGGAGAAACCTGCAAGGCCCCTGAGCCCACCCCAATACTGGTTGCCACTCTGTACACAAATGCACAGTCTGGAACACCCTGATCACCTACATCTAGGCAGACTTTGAAGTCAATGATACTGAGTCAGAGGATTGAACCTGACATTCCGTTAGGATTTTATTGGAACCCTAGATTAAATTTTCAGGCATCTATCCTCAGAGGCCTGTTCTGCAATATCAAATTATGATACATTTGGTCCGTTAGCCCCACATCAGAACATCTCTGGTCCGAGAAGGAAACCGTGCCCTTTGACCAGTGTCAAACCCTCAGGGTAGATGAATCCTACATGGTCCCTTAGCCACCAGCACACTGTAAGGTCTCCATGGTAACAAACCTGCATTATGACCCATCTTCATGAGACTTCATGTCAACTCCAGGCCTTGGTAATTCGCCCAAGAGCCACCAGAACGAATTGGCCATGTTTCTCAGCTGCAATTTTAATGGAGGTGTGCTTTTCAGGCATCCACGTGGGAGTGCTCTGCTACCCAAACTTTCCACATGGGGGACCCTGGAGCAAATAAACCAGTCTCCCCCTGTGTGGTAGAAGGAAACTTTGCTGTTTGAAGCATGTCACAAGCCCCAGCATGTGAAATCCTCCATGGCCTCTTACGCCACCCCTCCATTCATCGGTCATCATAGACATAAACTCCAGCATGAGGAAATGTCTGACTTTCACCTTTACTCAGGTGCTGGATATCTGGAATCAGACACTGCACAATGGAACTGCCTTTTGCTTGGCACTGAATTGAACCTTAGCTTGAGTTTACAATTCCATCCTCACCCTACTGGTCCCCAAGCCCGCTTGATAGGGAATTCTGGGGCCACAACGCAGCTTTTTGCCTTCCCCTTAGAAAGAAGAAGGGCATGGTGATTCTGCCCAGAAACTCTGCATGAGGATCAATCTGCTCAGCCCTTGAGGGATCCCTGATTCATACTCAGCCCTGACCACTAGTTCTGTTTCTGACAGAGCCTGAGTGCTCAATTCATGTCAGCTACTCAGAGAGTCAGGCATGTGAGACTGGCCATGTCTCAGGTCCCTCATCTCTACCCATCCTTGGTATTCAGGCATCTGTCCCCAGACATTTGCTAGAATACCTGCTAATGGGGGAACCTGAGGCACAATAGAGAATTCTTCCTTTTCCATGGCAGGAATCCTGGTAGTTGGGATGGGTGTCCTACATTAAAGTGGTAGCCAGCTGCATGGCCAAGGAGACAACTCCCACTCATAAGGGCTGCCCTAATCACATCAGGCATTGTGACACTCAGACTAGCATGCTTTCAAACAAACGCTCTCAGTTGTACCTCCAAGTCACACATTGTAGGCCTGGTACTCCCCTAGGCCCAAATCCTAATCCTGGTGGGATTTTCCAAGCACCCAGACTCACAGCCCTTCTCTGGAATCCCTTTTTGGGGAACATATAAGATTGAAAACAGCACTCTTCCATTCAAACGAGAAAGCCACCATACTATTGGGAGCTTCCAGGATCTGTAGAGAGGAAAATACTCTCATGGAAACATTAGAACACACCTGCATTCCAAGGCTATCATGGACACACAATCCAGATACAAAAGCCAGTGCTAGTGCCTTCGAGGTACGTGATTTACAGTTCCTGACGATCTGCCCTCCAGGTCTATGCATTGGGCCTATGATCACCTCGCAACTCAACCTAATCCGAGTTTGTGATTGCAGACTTCTCTCCCAAAACCATGGCTTACATGCCCTCCACGATGGAGTCTCTGGAGCCACACCACAGGACTGTGCCTGCCACCTCCAAGGAAACCGTGCCCACAAATTTGCCTAAACCTTCAAGATTAGGAGAAACCTGCAAGGCCCCAGAGCCCACCCCAATATTGGAGGCCACTCTGTACACAAAGGCACAGTCAGAAACACCCTGGTTGCCTACATATAGGCAGATACCGAAGTCAATGGTCCTGAGTCTGATGATTCAACCTGAAATTCCCCTTGGACTTCATTGGAACCCTAGATGAAGTTTTTAGGCATCTGTCCTCAGAAGCCTGTTCTGGAATACCAACTTATGATACAACATTTGGTCCGTGAGCCCCACAACAGAACATCTCCGATACCCAGAAAGAAACCGTGTTCTTCGACCGGTGTCAAACCATCAGGATAGACTAATCATACATTGCCCCTTAGCCACCAGCACATAGTAAGATTTCCGTGGTAACAAAACTGCATTGTGACCCAACTTCATTAGAATCCAGGCCTTGGTACTTTGCCCTAGAGCAACCAGAAAGAACCTGCCATGTTCCTTAGGTGCAATGGTTAATGTAGGTGTGCTTTCCAGTATCCACATGCGAGTACTATGCTACCCAAACTTTGCACATGGGGGAACCTGGTGTAAACAAACCAGACCTCCCCTGTCCAGTAGAAGGAAACCTTATGTTTGGATCAACTCACAGGCCTCAGCGTGTAAACTGCTCCATGGCCTCTTGATGCCACCACTCCATTGGTCGGTCATCATAGACACAAACTCCAGTCTAAGCAAACATCTGACATGCACCCTTATCCCAGTGCTGGATGTCTTGAATAAACCACTGCACATTGGAACTGCCTTCCACTTGGCACTGAATTGAACCATAGCTTGTGTTTACAATTCCATCCTCACCTGACTGGTCCCTAAGCCCTCTTGATAGGGAAATCTGGGGCCACAATGCAGCATTCTGCCTTCCCCATCGAATGAAGAAATGCCTGGTGAGTCTGCCCTGAAAACCCACATGAGGATCAATCAGGTCGGCCCTCGAGTCAACACCGATTTATAGGCTGCCATGGCCACTAGTGCCGTGTCTGACAGAGCCTGAGCTCGACTGAGTTTCAGCCACTAGAGAGCAGGCCCCATATCTAGCATTTGGGATTGCCATGGCCCAAGTATGTCATCTCTACCCATCCTTGATATTCAGGCACCTGTCCCCAGACCTTGGCAGGGATCCCTGCCAATTAGGGAACTTGAAGCACAATAGAGAACTCTTCTTTCCCCATGGCAATAAACCTGGCTTTTGGGATGGGTGTTCTACCCTCAAAGGGGGAGCCAGTTACAACATCAATGACACCACACACACTCCTGAGGACTACCCTTGGCACAAACAGGCATTGTGACCCTCACCCTGAGCATGCTTTCAAAAAATCCCTCTCAGATTCACCACAATGATCCCTCATTTCAGGCCTGGTATGCCTGTAGGTTCAAATCATAAAACTTGGTGGGATTTTCGAGGTGCCCAGACCCAGAGACCATCTCTGGAATTTTTGTTTTGGTGCACCCTTCAGATGGAAAACAGCACTCATCCCTTCCCCAAAAATGTCACCAAATTATGAGGAGCCACCAGGATCCATAGAGAGGCAATGTCTCCCATGGACCCATGAGAACACACCTGCATTCCGAGGCCATCCTGGACACACAATCCGGAGAGAAAAGCCTGTGCTACTGCCTTCCATTCACCCTAATTACAGTTCCAGATGAGCTGCTCTCAAGGTATATGCATTGGGCCTGTGATCACCTCGCCACTCACCCTAATTCGAATTTGTGTTTGCAGACTTATCTACCAAAACCATGGCACACATGCCCTCCAGGATGGGGTCTCCGGATCCACACTGCAGGACTGTCCCTGCCATCCACAAGGAAACTGTTTCCATCACAGTTGCCCAAACTGTCTAGATTAGGAGAAACCTACAAGGCCTCTGGGCCTACCCCAATTTCGGCGGCCGCTCTGAACACAAATGCACAGTCTGAAATACCCTGATCTCCTACATCCAGGAACACAGCCAAGTCAATGGTCCTGAGTCAGAATAATAAACCTAACATGCCCCTAGGACGTCATTGGAACCATTGATTCGGTTTTCAGACATGTGTCCTCAGAGGCCTGTTCTAGAATGCGAACTTATGATACAACATGTGGTGGCTGGGCCACACAACAGAACATCTCCTGTCCCCAGAAGGAAACCGTGCCCTACAATCTGTGCAAAATCCCAGAGTAGTAGATTCCTGCACAACTACTAAGCCACCAGCACATTCTAAGATCTACCTGGTAACAAACCAGCTGTGTGGCCCATCTGCAAGAGATTCCATGTCAAATCAAGGACTTGGTACTTTGCTACAGAGACACCAGAATAAAGCTGCCATGTTCTTCAGTTGCAATGGTCAATGAAGTTGAACATTCCAGGCATCCATGCGGTAGAGCTCTGCTACCCAAACTTTCCACATGGGGGACCCTGGAGCAAATAAACCACACTCCACCTGTCCAGTAGAATGAAACCTTGCTATTTGGAGCAGCTCATGAGTCTCAACGTGAAAATCCCTACATGGCTTCTTGACGCCACCCCTCCATTTGTCAGTCATCATAGACACAAACTCCAGTGTGAGCAAATATCTGACGTCCTCCCTTACTAAGGTGCTGGATATCTCGAAAAAGCTGCTGGACACAGGAACTGCCTTCCGCTTGGCAGTGAATTGAACTGTAGCTTGTGTTTACAATTCCTTCCTCACCCGACTGGTCCCCAAGCCTTCTTGATAGCGAATTATGGAGACACAACACAGCATTCTGCCTTCCCGATAGAAACAAGTGCCTGGTGAGTCTGGCCAGAAACCCCACATGAGGATCAATCTGCTCGGCCCTATATCGGAAGGACCCTGATTTATAGGTTGCCCTGGCCACTAGTGCTGTGTCTGACAGAGCCTGAGCCCAGACCTAGTGTCAGTCACCAGAGTTTGAGCCCCACATCTAGTATTTGGGAATGCCATGGCTCAAGTATTTCATCTCTACCCATCCTTGGTATTCAGGCACCTGTCCCCAGACCTTTGCTGGAATCCCTGATAATGGGGCATCCTGAAGCACAATAGAGAACTCCTCCTTCTTCATATCAGGAAACTTGGCTGTTAGGATGGGTGTTCAACCCTGAAAGGGGGAGTCATTTACAAGTCCAGTGAGACCACACAAACTCCTCAGGGATGCCCTGGAGGCAAACAGGCCTTGTGACCCTCAGCCTGAGCATGCTTTCAAACAATCCTTCTCTGTTGCACCACCATGAACCCGCATTGCAGGCCTAATATGCCCCTAAGCCCAAATCCTAGCACTTGTTGTGATGTCCCAGATGCCATGAACCAGAGCCCGTCTCTAGAATCCCTGTTTTGGGGCACCCATAAGGTGGAAAACATCACTCTCCCCTTCCCCGAAAAAGCCACCAAACTATGGAGAGCCACCAGGATCCATAGAGAGGAAAAGACTCCCATGGACCCATGAGACCACACCTGCATTCCAAGGCCATCCTGGACACACAATCCAGAGAGAAAAGCCTGTGCTACTGCCTTCCAGTCTCCCTAATTATAGTTCATGACGAGCTTCCCTCCAGGTCTACGCATTGGGCCTGTGATCACCTCGCCACTCACCCTAATTTGTATTTGTGTTTGCAGACTTCTCTCCCAAAACCATGGCTCACATGCCCACCGGAATGTGATCTCTGGAGCCACACCACAGAACTCTGCCTGCCAACCCCAAGGACACTGTGCATATCAGATTTGCCCAAACCTTCCAGATTAGGAGAAACCTTTGTGGCCCCTGAGCCCACACCAATATTGCCGGCCACTCGGGATGGAAATGCACAGTCTGAAACACCCTTATCACCTACATCCAGGGAAATAGCCAAGTCAATGATCGTGAGATAGACGATTGAACCTAAAATGCCAGTAGGCTCTCAATGGAACCCCATTAGGTTTTCAGGCATCTGTCCTCAGGGGCCTGTTCTGAAATACCAATCTATGACACATCATGTGGTCTCTGAGCCACACGACAGAACATCCCCTGTCCCCAGAAGAATACCATGCTCTTCGACCTGTGCCAAACCCTCAGGGTAGGAGAATCCTGCATGGCACCTTAGCAACCAGCACATTCTAAGTTCTCCCTGGTAACAAACAAGCATTGTGACCCATCTGCAAGAGATCCCATGTCAACTCAAGGCCTTGGCACTTTGTCCCAGAGCCACCAGAACGAATCTGCCATGTTCCTCAGCTGCAATTGTCAATGGAGGTGTGCTTTCCTGGCATCCATGCCGGAGAGCTCTTCTTCACAAACTTTCCACATGGGGAAACCTAGAGTAAACAAACCAGACTTCACCTACTCTGTACAAAGAAATGTTACTTTTTGCAGCAGTTCACAGGCCTCAGCATGTGAACTCCTCCATGGCCTCTTTATACCACCCCTCCACTTGTCGGTCATCATAGAAAAAAACTCTAGTGTGAGCAAGCATCTGACATCCACCCTTATTCCAGTGCTGGATGTCTCGAGTAAACTGCTACAAATTGGAACTGCCTTCTGCTTGGCACTGAATTGAACCATAGCTTTTGTTTACAATTCCACCCAAAACTGACTGGTCCCCAAGCTCTCGTGATTGGGAAATCTGGAGCCACAACACAGCATTCTGCCTTCCCTATTGAATGAACAAATGCCTGGGAATCTTCCCAAGAAACTCCACATGAGGATCAATCTGCTCCGTCCTCGAATCTACTCTGATATAAAGGCTGCCATGGCCACTAGCGCTGTGTCTGACAGAGCCTGAGCCCCGACCGAGTTTTAGGCCTCATATCTAGCATTTGGGATTGCTATGGCCCAAGTACGTCATCTCCACCCATCCTTGGTATTCAGGCACCTATCTTGAGACCTTGCTGGAAACCCTGCCAATGGGGCAACCTGAAGCACAGAGGAACCTGACGGAAGAGAACTCATCCTTCCTCATGGCAGGACATTTGGCTGTTGGGTTGGGTGTCCAACTCTCTAAGAGGGAGCCAGATATATGACCAATGAGACCACTCCCACTCCTGAGGGCCGCCATAGGAGCAAACAGGCATTGTGAGACTCAGCCTGAGCAAGCTTTCAAACAATCCCTCTCAGTTGCACCATCATGATCCCGCATTGCAGGCCTCATACACCCCTAGGTGCAAATCCTAACCCTTGGTGGGAAGTCCCAGATGCCCAGAAAAAGAGCCTGTATCTGGAATCCCTGTTTTGGGGCACCCATAAGATGGAAAACAACACTCTTCCCTTCCCCAAAAAAGCCACCAAACTATGAACTGCACAGATCCATAGAGAGGAAAAGTTTCCCATGGACCCATGAGACTATACCTGCATTCCGAGGCCATCCTGGACACACAATATAGAGAGAAAAGACGGTGCTACTGCCTTCCAGTCACCCTAATTACAACTCCTGACAAGCTGCACTCCAGGTCTACTCATTGGGCCTGTGATCACCTTTCCACTAACCATAACCCACATTTGTGTTTGCAGACTTCTCTCCCAAAACCATGGCTCATATGCCCTCCAGGACAGGGTCTCTGGATCCACAACACATGACTAGGCCTGCCATCCCCAAGGAAACTGTGCCCGTCAAACCTGCCCAAACCTTCCAGTTTAGGAGAAACATGCAAGAGCCCTGAGCCCAACCCAATATTGTCGGCAGCACTGGACACAAATGCCAGTCTGAAACGCCCTGATCACCTACATCCAAGCAGACAGCCATTTCAATGTTCCTGGGTCAGAAGATTGTACCTGACATGCTCCTAGGACGTCATTGGAACACTAGATTAGGTTTTCAGGCATCTGTCCTCAGGGTCCTGTTCTGAAATACCAACTTAGGATACAACATGTGGTCCCTGAGCCACACAATAGAATATCTCCTGTCCCCAGTAGGAAACCATGCCCTTCGACCTGTGCCAAACCCTCAAGATTGGAGAATCCTGCACAGCACCTTAGACACCAGCACAAACTCTAGTTTGTGCGTTGACCCATACCACAAGCTTTCCATCTGCTGGACAGTCGAGTCCTGTTGAATGGCTCCAGGATGTCCCATACGGAAAGACTGGAGAGCAGGATTCGAAGGATGGATGCCTGTACAGCATACCTCACATTCCCATTGGCTCTTTGTGACAAGACATGTTTGAACTACTGGCTCTGGGGCGAGCTAACTAGGGGGCTGAATTGAAATGGACTCTCCTGCGGATGGGTCATAATGTGGGTTTGTGTGCATGGAGACCTTGGAATATGTTGGCAGCTCAGGGGCCATGAAGTATTCGCCTAACCGAAGGGTGTAATATTGCTCCAATTAAAAAGAGATCCCTATGAGGAGATGAGACAGGTTCTCTTTGGTGCCTCAGAAAAGCCCCAGATACTGGTCTTCAAACCAGTTCTCTGTGTAGAGACACCTGGAAACCAAAGCTAGGGTTCAGATTAGAGCCTAGATGCTTGTCCGTTTCAATCTTCTGTCTCTGGGGACACTGTCTGAGTATCTAAGTGGAGATAGTTGCTCAGCTGGTGTCAGAGTGCCCCTCTTAGTCCATGGCCGAGGCATGGCCTTGGAGACCTTACTGGATTCTCCTAATCTCTAGGGTTGTGGCCAATGGATTGGGTACAGTTTTCTTGGAGAGGACTGGCACAGTCCTTCAGTGTGTCTCCATAGGCCCTAGCCTGGAGGGTGTGTGGGTCCGGGCTGTGGGCACAGAAGTCTGAAAACACAAACTCGGCTTGGGTGCAGAGCCGAGAGCATTGCAGGATGGACCCACAGACCGTGAGAGGAGATCCTCAGCTTATGAAAGAAGGGCAAATGGGAGGCAGTCACGCAAGCTTTTGTCTTTGGATGTTTTGTCTCCCATAGCCGTGGAATGTAGGGGTGACCTCAGGGGCTATGGAAGAGTCTCCCTCTCTGAGGAGTTGGTCCAGCTCTTAAGATTTTGGGGACATTTTGTGGGAAGGGTGGAGTCCTGCTGTCTGGCTCAGGTGTTCTTCCAGGAGAGGGACTCCAGATCACAGTCCTGGGTTCGAGCAAATGGAATACTCGAGCTCTTGTGAAGATTGGGATCATAGGGGCTTGGCAAGCCCCATATGCGGGCTCTTAGTCCAGGCCCTGAGAGACCTTACTTCGACATGGGGCCCATGCTGATGGTCCCAATGCGAGCTTGTACCCAAGGAGGCACTCAAGTTTAGGCTTGGCCTCAGGGGCCATGAAGGTTTCTCCTACACTGAAGGTATGACTCCATGCCAACAGCAAGCTTTCCAGCCATGGGGAAGGAGAAGATCTGATTTGTGCTTCAGTTACCCACGTTTGCCAGGATTTGATATAATATCTAGGGTCAGATGTCTGAAAACCCAGGTTGGGAAGAGATGACAGCATAAGGCCATGGCCTGTCTGATGTGCTTAGTGTGCAGCCAGCTGTTTCCTTGTCTGTCGGGACGTCAGGCTGTGTCAGACAGAGCATTACTGACCAGGGTAGCTTTTCCAGTTAGGGTGCGGTCGAGGCCAGAGCAGGTTGGTTCTCATTTGTGGTTTCTGGAGAGCCCCATAGGGCAACGTTTTTCTTCTGGTGGGCAGGCAGAAAACTGTGTTGTGGTTCTGGAATTCCCAGTCTGGAGGGCTTGTTTGCCAGGAGTGTGAAGAGGGAAGTCTGAAAACACAAGCTAGCATTAGGTTTGGGGCATGGCAGGCCCACTCTGCAGAGACTGAATCAAGATCTCCTGCATCTGAGGTCAGGGCGAGTATCAGACGTTGCCTCAGGTTGGAGTTTGTGTCCATTATGGCCCCTTCCTGAAGGGGGTGGGGGCGTCATGAGGCCAGGGAGGTTTCCCAACGCTGGGAGTTATGAGCTGCCCCAAACATCAAGGTTTCCTCTGTAGGACAGTCGAGTACTATGAGATGGTTCTAGGATGACCCCTACAGAAAGACTCGAGAGAAGGGGTCTAAGCATGAATGTCTGCAAATGCCACCTCACATTCCCACTGGCTGCTTGGGGCAAGGCAGGCTCAATCTGTAGGCTCTTGGGCGGGTTTCTCAGAGGGCTGAGTTGAAATGGACTCTCCTGAGGATGAGTCATACTGTGGGTTGGTGGCCATGGAGACCTTGGAATGTGGCGGTGGCTCAGGGACTCTGCAGGTTTCTCCAAACCGAAGGGTTTGACACAGCTCCAACAATGAAGCTTCCCATGTGGAGACGATAGTTGTTCTGTTTGGTGTCTCAGGAAAGCCCCAGATGCTGGTCTTCAAACCCAGGCCTCTGAGGAGTGACACCTGGAAACCAAAGCAAGAGTTCAGATTAGGGCCCAGGGGCCTGTCTGGTTCAATCTACTGTCTCTGCCGACATCTGTCTGTGTTTCTGCATGGAGGTAGTTGCTCAGCTAGTGTCAGGATGCCTTTGTCCAGAGAGGCTTATAGTAGTGGGATGTCCTCGGGGGCCTTGAGGTTTCTCCTATTCTGTGGGGTTATGGGCAATGGAATGGGCATAGTCTCCTTGGAGAGAGCAGGACAGTCCTGTGGTGTGGCTCCAGAGGCCCCAGCCTGGCGGCTGTGTGGGCCAGGGCCGTGTGGGCCAGGGACAGACATCCAAAAACACAAACTCGGCTGAGGTTTGGGGCTGAGGTTATGGCAGGAGTGATCTACAGTCCGTGAGGGGAGCTCATTGTGATTAGAAAGTAAGGCGAGTGAGAGGCGGTTGTTCAAGCTTATGTCTCTGGATGTTGTATTCATGATGGTCATTTAATGTAAGCATGGTCTCATGGGCCATGGAAGTCTCCCTCTCTGGTGATTTGTCCGGCTCCCAAGAGATTGGGGTCATTTTGTGGGAAGGGAGGAGTCCTGTTTTCTGCCTCATGTGTTCCCACAATAGAGGGATTCTAGAGCAGAGCACTGGGTACATACAACTGGAATACCCACCCTCTGGTTAGGCCTGGGGTCCTATGGGCATGGCAAGCCCATATGCAGATTCTTGGTCCAGCCACTGAGAGACGTTACTTGAATAGTGGACTCATGCTGAGGGTCACAATGTGTGTTTGTGCCCAAGGTGGTCCTCAATATTGGGCGGGACTTCATTGAGCTTGCAGGTTTCTCCTACACTGAACCTTGGACATGCCAACCTCAGGGTTTCTTGCCATGGGGAAGGAGGAGTTTTGATTTCTGCATCACGTTCACCTCTGGGCACTAATTGGAGATAAGGTCTAGGTTCTGAAGCCTGAAAACCGAGGTTTGGAAGAGATGACGACCTAAGGCCATGGCGGGTCCGATGTGTTCAGTTTGGGGCCAGCTTTCTAGGTGTCGTTCAGGAGGTCTGCACTCAGGCTGTGCCAGACAGGGTATTCGTGCCCAGATACGCTGTATAATTGGGGTACAGTTGAGTGGCATGCAGAAGATAATTATTTGGGGTTTCTCCGTAGCCCCATAGGGCAAAGTCTTTCTTCTGGAGGGCAGGCAGAGTGCTGCATTCTGGCTCCGGAACTGCCAAACTGGAGTCCTTGGGGCCAGGAATGCAAGGATGTAAGTCTGAGAACTGAAGCTTTGCTTTGGTTTCAGGGCGAGGACATGGCAGGCACACTCTGCAGAGCTGAATTGAGATTTCATGCATCTGAGGTCAGGGCGAGGTTCATATGTTGGCTCAGGTTGGAGTTTCTGTCCATGATGGCCCCTTCATGAAGGGGGGTCATCACACCGCCATTGGTGTTTTCCCATGATGGCAGTAGTGAGATGCTCCAAACCACAAGGATTTTCTGCGGGTCAGTTGAAACCTGTTGGATGGCTCCAGGGCATTCCATATGGAACAATTGCAGAGCAGGGTTCTAAGGATGGATGCCTGGGCATCCGGCCTTGAATTCCAATTGTCTCCTAGCGAAACGGCACGTTTGATTGCTGCCTATGATGTAGCAGCCGAGGGGGCTGAGTTGAAATGCATTCTCCTGAGGATCGGTCATAATGTGGGATTGTGTCCATGGAGACCTTGGAATGGGGCAGTGGCACCAGGGCTCTGAAGGATGCTCCTAACCAGAGGTTTTGACACAGCTCCAAGAAGCATTTTTCCCATGGGGAAACAAGATTTGTTCTCATTGGTGCTTCAGTAACCCCCAATATGCTGGTATTGGAAACCAGAACTCTGAGGAGAGATGCCTGGAAACCAAGGCAATGGATCTGATTAGGGCCTGGGGCCTGTCTGGTTTAATCTTCTTCTCTCGGTTCATCTGTCTATGGGATTGAGTGGAGGTAGTTCCTCAGCTGGTGTCAGATTGCCCCTATTTGTCCTGGGCAGTCTACACTATTGGGATGGCCACTTTGACTTTGGAGGTTTCTCCTAATTTGCAAGTTTGTGGCCAATGAAATGGGCAGAATTCCTTTGGGGAGGGAAGGCACAATCCTGAGGTGTGGCTCTAGGGGTTCAAGCATGGAGGGTGTGTGGGTCAGAGCTGTGGGGACAGAAGTCTGAAAACAGAAACTCGTCTTAGGTTTGGGGACATAGGTATGGGAGGCCCGATCTACAGACCTTGAGCAGAACTCTTCAGGATATGAACAAAGAGTGAGTGTGAGGCACTTGCTCAGGCTTCTGACTCTGGATTTTGTGTCACTGATGGCCGTGGAATGTAGGGGCGTCCTCATGGACCATGGGTGAGACTTCCTCTATGGGGATTTATATGATCCCAATATTTTGGGGTCATTCCGTGGGATGGGAGGAGTCCATTCTGGGTTTTTTTGTTTTGTTTTGTTTTGTTTTTGTACCTCAGGTGTGCCACTAAAGAGGGATTCCAGAGCAGAACCCTGGGAAGGGGCGACTGGACAACCCGAACTCTGTATAAGATTGGGGGCCTAAGGGCATGGCAATCCCCATATGGGGTACCTTGGTCCAGCCACTGAGAGGTCTTACTTGAGTACAGTGCTCACACTGAGGGTCACAATGCATGTTTGTGCCCAATGTAGGCATCAAGCATGGGCGGGGACTCATGGGCCATGCTTGATTCTCCTACACTGAACTTTGGACAACATACGAACCACAAGGTTTCTTTCCATGGGGAAGGAGGAATTCTGATTTCTGCATCATGTTCACCCCTGGGCAGTGACTGGAGATAAGATCTAAGTTCTGAATCCAGAAAATCGAGGTTGAGATGAGATGATAACCTAAGGTCATGGAGGGTCCGATGTGCTCAGTGTGCGGTCAGCTTTCTGGGTGTTGTTCAGGAGGTATGGATTCAGGCTGTGTCAGACAGTGCATTAGTGCCCAGGTTAGACTGTATAATTTGGGTACAGTTGAGTTCCATGTAGGTTCATCCTCATTTATTGTGTCAGGGAATCTCACTGGGGCACGCAGAGTGCAGCATTGTGGGTCCAGAATTGCCAAACTTAAGGGCGTCGGGACCAGGAGTGTGAGGACGTAAGTCTGAGATCATAAGCTAGACTTAAGTTTCAGGGCGAGGGCACGGCAGGCACCCTCTGCAGATCCGAATCAAAATCTCATTCATCTGAAGTCAGGACGAGGATCAGACTTAGGCGCAGGTTGGAGTTTCTGTCCATGATGGCCCCTTCATCAAAGGGGTGGAATCTCGAGGCCATGGAGGTTTTCCCACGTTGGGAGTTGTGGGATGCTCCAAACTGCAAGGATTCCTTCTGCGGGAAAATTGAGAACTGTTGGATGGCTCCAGGACATCCCATATGGAATGACTCCAGAGCCGGGTTCTAAGGATGGATGCCTGAGCAGACTGCCTCTTACACCAATTGTCTCCCTGCCACAAGACAGGTACGATCTGATGGCTATGCAGGAGCAATCGTGGGAGCTGAGTTGAAATGGTCTCTCCTGAAGATGGGTCTTAATGTGTGTTTGTGTCCATGAGTACGTTGGAATGGGGTGGTGGCCCCAGGGCTCTAAAGGATTCTAACCGGAGATTTTGAAACAACTCGAAAGAGCAAGTTTTCCATGTGGAGACAAGATTTGTTCTAATTGGTGCCTCAGGAAACCCACATATGCTGGTATTAGAACCAGGCTTCTGAGGACAGATACATAGAAACCACAGCAATGCATCCAATTAGGTCCTAGGAGCCTCTCTGGTTCAATCTTCTTCTCTGTCGACATCTGTCTATTTTATGAAATGGAGGTAGTTGCTCAGCTGGTGTCAGACCGCTCCTGTTTGTCCGGGCAGCCTACACTATAGGGATGGCCTCGGGGACTTTGGAGGTTTCTCCTAAATTGTATGATTATGGACAATGGCATGGGCAGAATTCCTGTGGAGTGGGCAGGCACAGACCTGATGTGTGGCTCCAAGAGCCCAGCCTTGAGGGTGTGTGGGCAAGGACTGTGGGGACAGATGTCTTAAAACACAAACTCAGCTTAGGTTTGGGGACGTAGGTATGGCAGGCCCGATTTACAGACTATGAGGAGAACTTTTTGGGATCTGAATAAAGGGTGAAAGTGTGACACTTGTCAGGCTTTTGCCCCTGGATTTTGTGTCAATGATGGCCGTGGAATGTCGAGGAGTCCTCATGGGCCATGGAAGAGTGTTTCTCTCTGTGGATTTGGCCAGATCCCAATTGTTTTGGGTTAATCTGTGGGATTCAGTTTTGTTAACTAAGGTGTCCCACCAAAAGAGGGATTCCAGAGCAGAGCCCTGGACAACAAGAAATCTAACTAAAAATACGGGCCTAGGGGCATGGCAAGCCCAATATGCCTTCTAATGGTCCAGCCACTGAGAGGCCTTCATTGAGGACAGAACTCATGCTGAGGGTCACAATGCGTGTTTATGCCCTCGTGGTACTCAAGCATGGGTGGGGACTCATGGTGCATGCTTGTTTCTCCTACACTGAATGATAGTCAAGATGTCAACCACATGAGTTCTTGCCATGGGGAAGTATTAATTCTGATTTCTGCATGTCATTCACCCCTGGGTAGTGATTGGACATAAGGTCCAGGTTGTGAAGTCTGAAAACCGAGGTTGGGAAGAGATGACAACCTAAGGCCATGTCGGGTCCGATATGCTCAGCGTGGAGCCAGCTGTCTGGGTGTTGGTCGGGAGGTCCAAGCTTGGGCTGTGTCAGACAGGGCCTTAGTGCCCAGGGTAGATTGTATAATTGGGGTACAACTGAGTGCCGTGCAGGTTGATCTTTATTTGAAATTTCTGGGTAGCCCCAAGGGCAATGTTTTTCTTCTGGAGGACAGGCAGAGTGCTGCATTGTGGCTCCGGAATTTCCAAAGTGGATGCCTTGTGGTCGGGGAGTGTGAGGACGGAAGTCTGAGAACACATGTTAGGCGTAGGTTCTGGGCGAGGGCACGGCAGGCACCCTCTGCAGATCTGAATCGGGATATCATGAATCTGAAGTCAGGGCGAGGTTCAAACCTAGGCTTAGGTTTGAATTTCTGTCCATTCTGGCCACTTTATGAAGGGGACAGCATCTCCAGTCCATGGATGTTTACCCACGATGGGAGTTGTGAGATGCTCCAAACAACAAGGATTCCTTCTGATCAACAATTGAGACCTTTTGTATCACTCCAGTACATACCATACAGAATGACACCAGAGCAGGGATCTTAGGATGGATGCATGGGAAGCCCGCCTCACATTGCAGTTGTCTCCTAGCAAATAGACAGGTTTGATATGCTGGCTCTGTCAGAGCAACCAAGGGGGCTGAGTTGAAATGGACTCTCCTGAGGATGGATGCTAATGTGGGTTTGTGTCCATGGAGACCTTGGAATGGGGCGTTGGTGCATGGGCCCTGAAGGATTCTCCTAACCGGAGGTTTTGAGACATCTCCAAAGGACAAGTTTCCCATGTGGAGACGAGATTTGTTCTGATTGGTGCCTCAGGAAACCCCCATATACTGTTATTGGAATATAGGCCTCTGAAGAGAGATAACTGGAAACCAAAGCAATGGCTCCGTTTAGAGCCTAGGGGCCTGTCCGGTTGAATCTTCTTCTCTGTGTACATCCATCTAAGGTATTAGTGGAGTTAGATGCTCAGCTGGTGTCAGATGGCCCTTGTTTGTCCCAGGCGGCCTACACTATTGTGAAGGCCTTGGGGACTTTGGAGGTTTCTCCTAATTTTATGATTATGGACAATGGAATGGGCAGAATTCCCGTGGAGAGGGAAGGCACAGTTTTGATGTGGCTCCAGGGGCCCCAGCCTGCAGGGTGTGTGCCTCAGGACTGTGGAGACAGAAGTCTAAAACACAAACTCAGTTTAGGTTTAGGGACGTAGGTATGGCAGGCCCGATCTACAGACCGTGAGGAGAATTCTTCCAGATATGAAGAAAGAGAGATTGTGAGGCACTTGTTCAGGCTTTTGTTTCTGGATTTTGTGTCAACGATGGGCGTGGAATGTCAGGGAGGCCTCATGGGCCATGGACGAGTCTTCCGCTCTGTGGATTTGGCCCGATTCCAATTGTTTTGGGTCAAACTGTGGGATGGGAGGAGTCCTTTCAATTTTGTTACCTCAGGTGTCCCACCAAAAGAGGGATTCCAAAGCCGAGCCCTGGGGAGGGGAGACTGGACAACCAGAAATCTGGTTAAAAATTGGGGCCTAGGGGCATGACAAGCCCAATATGCTGTCTTTTGGTCCAGCCACTGAGAGGCCTTACTTGAGAACTGGGCTCACGTTGAGGGTCAGAATGCATGTTTGTGAACGACTTGGTCCTCAAGCATCTGCAGGGCCTCATGGACCACACTGGTTTCAACTACATTTTACGTTGGACAACATGCCAACCACAAGGTTTCTTGCCATGGGGAAGGAGTTCTGATTCCTGCATCATGTTCAACCCTGGGTGGTGACTGGAGATAAGGTTTAGGTTCTGAAGCCTGAAAACCGAGGTTGGAAAGAGATGATGACCTAAGGCCATGGCGGGTCTGATGTGCTCAGTGTGTGGCTAGCTGGGTGGGTGCGAGCCAGGAGGTTCAGTCTCAGGCTGTGCCAGAAAGGGCAGTAGTGCCCAGGGCAGCCTGTATAATTGGGGTCCAGTCAAGTGGCATGCAGGTTGATCCTCATTTGGGGAATCTGGGTAGCCCCAGAGGGCAATGTTTTTCTTCCGGAAAGCAGGCAGAGTGCTGCCTTGTAGTTCTGGAATTGCCAAACTGGAGGGCTTGTGGGCCAGGAATGTGAGGATGGAAGTTGAGAACACAAATTAGACTTACGTTTCTGGGCAAGGGCACGGCAGACACACTCTACAGAGATGAATCAAGATGTCCTGCATCTGAAGTCAGGGCGAGGATCAGACGATCGCTCAGGTTGGAGCTTCTGTCCCTGATGGCCCCTTCATGAAGCACAGGGGGCGAAATCACGAGGCCATGGAGGTTTGCCCACGATGGGAGTTGTGAGATGCTCCAAACAGTAAAGATTCTTCTGAGGGACTATTGAGACCTGTTGGTTGGCTCCAGGACTTCCCATACAGCATAATTCTGAGAATGGTTCTAAGTATGGATGTCTGGGAAGCCTGCCTCTCATTCCAATCATCTCCTAGCGACAAGACGGGTTAGATGTGCTGGATCAGGGGGAGCAACTGAGGGGGCTGAGTTGAAATGGACTCTCCTGTGGATGGGTCCTAATGTGGGTGTGTCTCCATGGAGACCTTGGAATGAGGCGCTGGCACCGGGAACCTGAAATGTCCTTCTAACCAGAGGCTTTGAGAGAGCTCCAACATGCAAGTTTCCCATGTGTAGACGAGATTTGTTCTGATGGGTGCCTCAGGAGAAGCCCTCAGCTGGTATTGGAAACCAGGCTTTTGAGGAGACATGCCTGTAAACCAAAGCTATGGATCCCATTATGGCCTGGGGTCCTGTCTGGTCAATCTTCTTCTCTGGGGACATCCATCTATGGTATGAGTGGAGGTAGATGCTCAGCTGGTGTCAGACGGCCCTTTTTTGTCCCGGACAACCTACACCATTGGTATGGCCTCAGGGAATTTGGAGGTTTCTCCTAATTTGTACGGTTTTGGATAATGGAATGGGCAGAATTCCCATGGATTGGTTAGGCCCAGTCCTAATGTGTGGTTCCAGGGGCCCAGCCTGGAGGGTGTGTGGCCCAGGACTTTGAGGACAGAACTCAAAAAACACAAACTCAGCTTAGGTTTGGGAACATAGGTATGGCACGGCCGAACTACAAATCATGAGAAGAACTCTTCAGGATATGAAGAAAGAGCGAGTCTGAGGCGCTTGGTTAGGCTTTTGTCTCTGGATTTTGTATCAGCGATGGCCGTTGAATGTCGGGGAGGCCTCCTGGGCCATGGACGAATCTTCCTCTCTGTGGGTTTGGCCCTATCCCAATTCTTTTTTGTGAATCTGTGGGATGGGAGGACTCCTTTAAGGTTTGTTACCTGAGGTGTCCCACCAAAAGAGGAATTCCAAAGCAGAGCCCTGGGCAAGAGTGAAGGGACAACCCGAAATATGGTTAAAAATTGGGGTCTAGGGGCATGGCAAGCCCAATATGCTGTTTCTTCATGCAGCCACTGAGAGGCCTTGCCTGAGGACCGGGCTCAGGCTGAGGGTCACAATGTGTGTTTGAGACCAATGTGGCCCTCAAGCATGGGCTGGGTCTCATGTGCCACACTGGTTTCAACTACACTGAAAGTTGGACAACATGCCAACCACGAGGTTTCATGCCAAGGGAACGAGTTCGGATTTCTGCAACATTTTCAAACCTGGGCAGTGATTTGAGATAAGGTCAAGGTTCTGAAGCCTGAAAACCGAGGTTGGGTAGAGATGACGACCTATGGCCATGGCGGGTCCGATGTGCTCAGTGTGCGGCCAGCTGTCTGGGTGGGGCCAGGAGTTCCAGGCTCAGGCTGTGTCAGAATGGGCAATTGTGCCCACTTCAGCCTATATATTTGGTGTACAGCCAAATGGCGTGCAGGTTGATCCTCATTTGGGGTTTCTGGGTAGCCCCAGAGGGCAATGTTCTTCTTCCAGGGAGCAGGCAGAGTGCCGCATTGTACTTCTGGATTGCCAAACTGGAGGGCTTGTGGGCCAGTAGTCTGAGGACTGAAGTCTGAGAACACAAGCTAGGCTTAGTTTTTATGGGTGAGGACATGGCAGGCACAATCTACAGACCTGAATCGAGATCTCGTGCATCTGAAGTCAGGGTGAGGATCAGACGATCTTCAGGTTGGACGTTCTGTCCCTGATGGCCCCTTCATGAAGGGGGGGAATCACGAGGCCATGGGGGGTTTCGCACGATGGGAGTTGTGAGAAGCTCCAAACTACAAAGATTCTTCTCCAGGACAATTGAGACCTGTTAGTTGGCGCCAGGCCAAGGATTCCAAGCGTGGTTCTGAGGATGGATGGCTAGGTACCACACCTGGCATTCCAATTTTCTCCTAGCTACAAGAAAGGTTAGATCTGCTGGATCTGGGGGAGCAACTGAGGAGGCTGAGTTGAAATTGACTCTCCTGTGGATGTGTCCTAATATGTTTTTGTGTCTATGGAGACCTTGGAATGAAGCGGTGGCACTGGGTCCCTTATGGGTTCTTCTAAACAGAGACTTTGACACAGCTCCACCGTGCAAGTTTCCCATATGTAGATGAGATTTGTTCTGATGGGTGAGTCAAGAAACAGCCATATGCTGGTATTGAAATCCAGGCCTCTGAGGAGACATGCCTGGAAACCATAGCAATGGATCCGATTAGTGCCTAGTGGTCTGTTCATTCCTTTTTTCCTCTGGGGACATCAGTCTATGGGTCTGAGTGCAGGTAGGTGCTCTGATGGGCTCAGATTGCTCCTGTTTGTCCTGGGAAGCCACCACTATTGGGATGGCCTCAGGAACTTTGGAGGTTTATCCTATTAGTAGGATTGCGACCATTGGAATGGGTACACACAATTCCCTTGGAGAGGGCAAGTACAGTCCTCAGGTTTGGCTCCAAGGGCCTGAGCCTTTGGGGTGTGTAGGCCAGGGCTGTTTGGACAGTTGTCTGAAAACACAACCTCGGCTTATGTTTCGGGTCATAGGTATGGCAGGACTGATCTACAGAACATGAGAAGAACTCTTCGGGATATGAAAAAAGGGCGAGTGTGAGGCTCTTGCTCAAGTTTATCTCTGGATATCGTGTGACTCATGGTCGTGAAATTTCCGGGTGACTTCATGGGAAATGGACGAGTCTTACTCTTTAGAAGGTTGGCCTCATCCAAAGAGTTTGGTGTGTTTATGCCCTCGTCGCACTTGAGAATGGGCTGGGCCTCAGGGTGAATGCTGGTTTCTCCTACACTGAACGTTGGACAACATGCCAACCACAAGGTTTCTTGCCATGGGTAAGGAGGAGTTCTGATTTCTACATACCATCACCCCTGGGCAGTGATTGGAGAAAAGGTAGGTTCTGAAGCCTGAAAACTGAGGTATGGAAGAGATGATGTCCGAGGGCCATGGCTGGTCTGTTGTGCTCAGTGTGTGTTCAGCTGTCTGTGTGTTAGTCAGGAGGTCCGGGCTCAGGTGTGTCAGACCGTGCATTAGTGCACAGCTTAGAGTATATAATTTACGTACAGTCAAGTGGCGTGTAGGTTTATCCTCATATGATGTGCCTGGGCAGCTCATGAGGCAATATTTTTTTTTCTAGAGGGCAGGCAGAGTGCTGCACAGTGGGTTCGGAATTGCCAAACTTGAGGTCTTCTGGGCCAGGAGTGTGAGGACGGAAGTCTGAGAACACAAGCTAGACTTGGGTTTCAGGTCGAGGGCACGGCAGGTACCTCGGCAGATCTGAACCAATATCTCATGCATCTGAATTCAGGGCGAGGATCAGACATTGGCTCTGGTTGGAGTTTCTGTACATGACGGCCCATTCATGAAGGGAGTGGAATCTCTAGTCCATGGAGGTTTCCCCACGTTGGGAGTTGTGAGATGGCCCTTCAAAGATTCCTTCTGCCGGACAATTGAGACCTGTTGGACAGCTCCAGGACATCACATATGGAATGACTCGAGAGCACCATTCGAGGATGAATGCCTGGGAAGCCCGCCTCGCATTCCTATTTTCTTCTAGCAACAAGACAGTATAGATCTGATGGAATTTTCTTCTAGCAACAAGACAGTATAGATCTGATGGCTCAGCAGGTGTTACCGGGGTGGCTGAGTTGAAATGGACTTTCCGGAGGATGGGTCCTAATGTTTGTTTGTGTCCCTGAGGGCCTTGGAATGGGGCAGTGGCACCGGCACCCTGAAGTATTCTCCTAAGCCTTTGACATAGCTCCCATGCACAAGTTTCCTTGTGGAGACGAGATTTGTTCTGATGGGTGCCTCAGGAGAAGCCCTATGCTGGTATTGGAATCCAGGCTTTTGAGGAGACATGCCTGTAAACCAAAGCTATGGATCCCATTATGTCCTAGTGTCCTGCCTGGTTCAATCTTCTTCTCTGGGGACATCCATCTATGGTATGAGTGGAGGTTGATGCTCAGCTGGTGTCAGACGGCCCTTGTTTGTCCGGGACAACCTACACCATTGAGATGGCCTCAGGGACTATGGAGGGTTCTCCTAATTTGAACGGTTTGAGACAATGGCATGGGCAGAATTCCCATGGATTGGGTAGGCACAGTACTAATGTGTGGCTCCAGGGGCACAGTCTGGAGGGTATGTGGCCCAGGAATTTGAGGACAGAAAACAAAAAAACACAAACTCATCTTAGGTTTGGGAACGTAGGTATGGCAAGCCCGACCTACAAACCAGGAGAAGAACTCTTCAGGATATGAAGAAAGAGCGAGTCTGAGGCGCTTGCTCAGGCTTTTGTCTCTGGATTTTGTATCAGCGATGGCCGAGGAATGTCGGGGAGGCCTCCTGGGCCATGGACGAATCTTCCTCTCTGTGGATCTGGTCCGATCCCAATTCTTTTTCGTGAATCTGTGGGATGGGAGGACTCCTTTAAGGTTTGTTACCTGAGGTGTCCCACCAAAAGAGGAATTCCAAAGCAGAGCCCTGGGCAAGAGTGAAGGGACAACCCGAACTATGGTTAAAAATTGGGGTCTAGGGGCATGGCAAGCCCAATATGCTGTTTCTTCATGCAGCCACTGAGAGGCCTTGCCTGAGGACCGGGCTCAGGCTGAGGGTCACAATGTGTGTTTGAGACCAATGTAGCCCTCAAGCATGGGCTGGGTCTCATGTGCCACACTGATTTCAACTACACTGAACGTTGGACACCATGCCAACCACGAGGTTTCTTGCCAAGGGAACGAGTTCTGATTTCTGCAACATTTTCAAACCTGGGCAGTGATTAGAGATAAGGTCTAGGTACTGAAGCCTGAAAACCGAGGTTGGGAAGAGATGACGAACTAAGGCCATGGCGGTTCCAATGTGCCTAGTGTGCGGCCAGCTGTCTGGGTGGGGCCAGGAGGTCCAGCTCAGGCTGTGTCAGAGAAGGCAATGATGCCCAGATCAGCCTATATATTTGGTGTACAGCCAAATGGCGTGCAGGTTGATCTTCATTTGGGGTTTCTAGGTAGCCCCAGAGGGCAATGTTTCTCTTGGAGGGCCCACAGAGTGCTGCATTGTACTTCCGGATTGCCAAACTGGAGGGCTTGTGGGCCGGTAGTCTGAGGACGGAACTCTGAGAACACAAGCTAGGCTTAGGTTTTATGGTGAGGACATGGCAGGCACAATCTACAGACCTGAATCGAGATCTCGTGCACCTGAAGTCAGGTTGAGCATCAGACGATGCCTCAGGTTTGACTTTCTGTCCCTGATGGCCCCTTCATAAAGGGGGGGAATCTCGAGGCCGTGGGGGTTTTCCCACCATGGGAGTTGTGAGAAGCTCCAAACTGCAAAGATTCTACTGTGGGACAATTGAGACCAGTTGGTTGGCTCCAGGCCAACGATTCTGAGCAGGGTTCTAAGGATGGATGGCTGGGTAGCCCACCTCGCATTCCAATATTCTCCTAGCTACAAGATAGGCTAGATCTGTTGGATCTCGGGGAGCAACCGAGGAGGCTGAGTTTAAATGGACTCTCCTGTGGATGGGTCCTAATATGTTTTTGTGTCTATGGAGACTGTGGCATTAAGCGGTGGCACTAGGGCCCTGAAGGCTTCTCCTAAACAGAGGTTTGACACAGCTCCACCATGCAAGTTTCCCATGTGTAGAGGAGATTTGTTCTGATGGGTGAGTCAAGAAACAGCCATATTCTGGTATTGAAATCCAGGCCTCTGAGGAGAGATGCCTGGAAACCAAAGCAATGAATCCGATTAGTGCCTAGGGGCCTGTTGGTTTCTTTTTACCTCGGGCGACATCTATCTATGGGTCAGAGTGCAGGTAGGTGCTCAGATGAACTCAGATTGCCCGTGTTTGTCCTTGGAAGCCAACACTATGGGATGGCCTCAGGGAATTTAAAGGTTTATACTTTTAGTTGCGTTGTCGCCATTGGAATGGGCTCACACAATTCCCTTGCGAGGGCAAGAACAGTCCTCAGGTTTGGCTTCAGGGGCCTGAGCCTATAGGGTGTGTAAGCCAGGGCTGTTTGGACAGTTGTCTGAAAACACAAACTCGACTTCTGTTTCGGGTCATAGGTAGGGCAGGACTGATCTACAGACCATGAGGAGAACATTTCGGTATATGAAAAAAAAGCGAGTGTGAGGCTATTGCTCATGTTTTTGTCTCTGCATATCATGTCACTCATGGTCGTGAAATTTCCGGGTGACTTCATGGGAAATGGACGAGTCTTACTCTCTGGGGATTTGGCCCCTTCCAAAGAGGTTGGGGTCATTCTGTGGGATGGAAGAAGTCGTTTTTTTTGTTGTTGTTGCTTTGTTTTGTTTCATTTTTTAACCTCCGTTGTCCCACCAAATGAGGAATTCCAGAGTAGAGCTCTGGGGAGGGGTGACTGGACAACCAGAAATCTGGTTAAAAATTGGGCCTAGGTCTATGTCAAGCCCATTATGACATCTAGTGTTCCAGGCTCTGAGAGGAATTACTAGAGGACAGGACTCACACTGAGGGTCACAATGCATATTTATGCCCTCGTCGCACTCAAGAATAGGCGGGCCTCAGGGTGAATGCTAGTTTCTCCTACAATGAACGTTGGACAACATGCCAACCACAAGGTTTCTTGCCATGTGTAAGGAGAAGTTCTGATTTCTGCATCATACTCACCCCTGGGCAGTGATTGGAGATAAAGTCTAGTTTCTGAGGCCTGAAAACTGAGGTAGGGAAGAGATGACGACCTAAGGCCATGGCAGGTCTGATGTGCTCAGTGTGCAGTCAGCTGTCTGGGTGTTGGTCAGGAAGTCCGGGCTCAGGTTGTGTCAGACAGTGCATTAGTGCCCAGGTTAGACTATATAATTCGGGCAAAGTCGAGTACCGTGTAGGTTTATCTTCATATAAGGTGCCTTGGCAGCTCTTTAGGCAATATTTTTTTTCCAGAAAGCAGGCCATGTGCTGCATTGTGGGACCGGATTTACCAATCATGAGGGCTTTGAGGCCAAGAGAGTGAGGTCGGAATTCTGAGAACAAAAGCTATACTTGGGCTCAGGGCAAGGGCACGGCAGGTACCCCCTGCAGATCTGAACCAATATCTCATCCATTTCAAGTCAGGGAGAGAATTAGACTTTGGCTTAGGTTGGAGTGTCTGTGCCTGACGGCCCCTTCATGAAGGGAGCGGGAATCTCGTGTCCATGGAGTTTTTCCCACGTGGGAGTTGTGGGTTGCCCCCTTCAAGAATTCCTTCTGCGGGACAATTGAGACCTTTGGGCAGCTCCAGGACATCCCATATGGAATGACTCCAGAGCACCGTTCGAGGGAGGATGCCTGGGAAGCCAGCCTCGCATTCCAATTGTCTCCTAGCAACAAGCCAGTTTAGATCTGATGGCTCTGCGGGAGCAACCGGGGTGGCTGACTTGATATGGACATTCCTGAGGATGAGTCCTAATGTGTGTTTGTGTCCATGGGGCCTTGGAATGGGGCCGTGGCACCAGGACCCTGAAGTATTCTCCTAAGCTTTTGACATAGCTCGATGCACATGTTTCCTTGTGGAGACGAGATTTGTTCTGATTGCTGCCTCAGGAAAACCCCTATGCTGGTATTGGAATCCAGGCTTTTGAGGAGACATGCCTGTAACCAAAGCAATGGATCCGATATGGCCAGGGTCCTGTCTGGTTCAATCTACTTCTCAGGGGACATCCATCTATGGTATGAGTGGAGGTTGATGCTCAGCTGCTATCAGACCGCGCTTGTTTGTCACGGGAGACCTGCACTATTGGGATGGCCTCAGGGATTTGGAGGGTTCTCCTAATTTTACGGTTTTGGACAATGGAATGGGCAGAGTTCCCATGGATTGGGTAGGCACAGTCCTTATGTGTGGCTCCAGGGACCGCAGCGTGGAGGGTGTGTGGCCCAGGACTTTGAGGACTGAAGTCTGAAAACATAAACAGCTTAGGTTTGGAGACATAGGTATGGCAGGCCCGATCTATAAACCATGAGAAGAACTCTTCAGGATATGAAGAAAGAGCGAGTCTGAGGTGCTTGTTCAGTCTTTTGTCTCTAGATTCGGTATCAGCGATGGCCGTGGATTGTCTGGGAAACCTCATGGGCCATTGACGAATCTTCCTCTCTGTGGAATTGGCCCGATCCCAATTCTTTTTCGTCAATCTGTGGAATGGGAGGTCTCCTTTCAGGTTGGTTACCTTAGGTGTCCCGCCAAAAGAGGAATTCCAAAGAAGAGCCCTGTGGAAAAGCGAAGGGACAACCCGAACTATGGGTAAAATTTGGGGCCTAGGGGCATGGCAAGCTCAATATGCTGTCTCTTCATCCAGCCACTGAGAGGCCTTACCTGAGGACTGGGATCAGGCTGAGGGTCACAATGTGTGTTTGTGACCAATGTGGCCCATAAACATGGGCGGGGCCTCATGGGCCACACTGGTTTCAACTACACTGAACATTGGAAAACATGCCAACCACATGGTTTCTAGCCACGGGGAAGGAGTTGTGATTTCTGCATCACTTACAAGCCTGGGCAGTGATTGGAGATAAGGTCTAGGTTCTGAAACTTGAGAATCGAGGTTGGGAAGAGATGACGACCTAAGGACATGGCTCGTCCGGCGTGCTCAGTGTTCGACCAGCTTTCTGGGTGGGGCCAGGAAGTCCAGACTCAGGCTGTGTAGAAAGGGCAATAGTGCCCAGGTCAGCCTATATATTTGGGGTACAGTCGAATGGCGTGCAGGTTGATCCTCATTTGGAGTTTCTGGGTAGCCCCACAGGGCAATGTTTTTCTTCCTGAAGGCTGGCAGAGTGCTGCATTATAGTTCTGGTTTGCAAACTGGAGGCTTGTGGGCCAGTAGTCTGAAGACGGAAATCTGAGAACACAAGCTAGGCTTAGGTTTCTGGGTGAGGACAAGGCAGGAACAATCTACAGACCTGAATCGAGATCTCGTGCTTCTGAAGTCAGGGCGAGGATCAGAAGATCGCTCAGGTTGGTGTTTCTGTCCCTGATGGCCCCTTCATGAAGGGGCGGGGGGGTCAAGAGGCCGTGGGGGTTTTCCCACGATGTTAGTTGTGAGAAGCTCCAAACTGCAAAGATTCTTGTGCAGGACAATTGAGACCTGTTTGTTGGCTCCAGGCCAACGATTCCGAGCAGGGTTCTAAGGATGGATGCCTGGGTAGCCCACCTTGCATTCCAATTGTGTCCTAGCAACAAGACAAGTTATATCTGCTGGATCTGGGCGAGCAATCTGGATCTGAGTTGAAATGGACTCTCCTGTGGATGGATCCTAATATGTTTTTGTGTCTATGGAGACCTTGGAATGAAGCGGTGGCACTGGGGTCCTGAAGGGTTTTTTCAAACAGAGGCTTTGACACAGCTCCAACGTGCAAGTTTCCCATATGTAGATTAGATTTTTTATGACGGATGAGTCAGGAAACAGCCATATGCTGGTATTGAAATCCAGGCCTCTGAGGAGAGATGACTGAATACCACAACAATGAATCCGAATAGTGCCTAGGGGCCTGTTCGTACCTTTTTACCTCTGGGAACATCAGTCTATGCGTCTGAGTGCATGTAGGTTCTCAGATGGGCTCAGATTGCCCGAGTTTGTCCGGGGAAGCCACCACTATTGGGATGGCCTCAGGGAGTTTGCAGGTTTATCCTATTAGTAGGGTTGTGGCCATTGGAATGGGCACATACAATTCCCTTGGAGAGGGCAAGTACAGTCCTCATGTTTGGCTCCAGGGGCCTGAGCCTGTAGGGTGTGTAGGCAGAGCTGTTTGGACAGTCGTCTGAAAACACAAACGCGGCTTATGTTTCAGGTCATAGGTATGGCAGGATTGATCTACAGACCATGAGGAGAACTCTTCAGGATATGAATAAGGGGCGAGTGTGAGGCTCGTGCTCAAGTTTTTGTCTCTGGATATCGTGACACTCATGGTCGTGAAATTCCCTGGTGACTTCATGGGAAATGGACGAGTCTTACACTCTGGGGGTTTGGCCCCGTCCAAAGAGTTTGGGGTCATTCTGTGGGATGGAAGAAGTCCGTTTTGTTGTTGTTGTTGATTTGCCATGTTTTGTTTTTTAACCTCAGGTGTCCCACCAAATGAGGGATTCCAGAGTAGAGCCCTGGGGAGGGCCGAACAGACAACCAGAAATCTGGTTAAAAATTGTGGCCTAGGGACATGTCAAGCCCATTATGACATCTAATGGTCGAGCCACTGAGAGGACTTACTAGAGGACAGGACTCACGCTGAGGGTCACAATGCGTGTTTATGCCCACTTCGCAAACAAGAATGGGCAGGGCCTCATGGTGAAT